>NC_066876.1:18307712-18642712 GCF_022985175.1 Labeo rohita | reverse complement strand
ACTAGGGATGTACTGATATTACGGAATGATATAAAAGCTGTCTCGATATTATTGTGGTCACATGATGATATGAAACGACAGGTCTTCCATGCAAAAAGTGTAGTTTTTTTAAATTATTTAAACTTATTCTAACATGAAAGGTCTTTAAAATTGTGTTTTGGGCCATTATGCTTTGGCACAGTATCTGTCAAACGACTTACAACCTGAAAGCACAATATGACTTAATCTGTTTACCAAGCCTGTTTTCGCTGTGGGTTTCAAAGCGAAGCGCGCACTTCGTTTAGGCGATCAGCTCATGATCTGGTGTTTTCCACGCCTCAGAACGGCTCTATTCACAGTGAATGCAGTAAACTTGTTTACTGAGTTTAGCCCACATTTGGGAACACAAAGAACACTTCTTATGCTTTATTTTCTCCGCAGATGATTACAGTGTTTCATTAGATTTGCAGTGAGATACATTTTGTCATTGTTTTTATTATTATTATTATTATTATTATTATATTCGAATTTGTTTGGCTTCCTAAAACACCAGTGTGAATGTAATTTAAACAGACAGTATACCACGAATAAAGAGGGCTGAATCCCCTTCAAAGTTCAGGTACAAATCAATCAGAGATTGTGCTAGACTTTAACATTGTCCTTCATTTTAACGGACAGGGTCGTAAAAATTCAGTCATAATCTATTATTACCCATCATTTTAATTTCCATATTTTAATTATAATAACGCATTAAATTGCTTTTATTTTTGTTCACATTTTAATTTTTAATCATGAACCTACAGGACAGCGTAGTGTTTAAAAAAAAAAAAATACTGAGTAAACAAAAACAACAACAACAACAACAAAAAAAATACTATTTCTTGATTTTAACAGATTCTCAGTTTGATGAACAAATATCGATTCTTAAATCCCAATCTAACTTTTGGTCTATGCTGTTTTCAGCTGATGAATGAACAGCACACAGTGCGCCTTCCTTCCAATAAATAGCAATAGGTTAGGCTTTCTGTTACTTTTAATATGAAACAGTCTCAGATTTCCATTTAATTAGGAAATTCAAACAATGAAACCGTTTTGGCGCTCTTTAATGTGGCGTGATAGATCGTTGTAGCTTCTGTGTACTCGCCTTTGCATAATCAAACGCATAGCAAAGGATTCGTGACAGTTTTGTTTTTGTTCTGGATTCAGTGCTGTGGTGCTACACTGGAGCGCACTCACCACCAACTAGACAGGGGTGGGAATTACAGTTAGAAGTTACAATAGATCACCCTCAGTGCAATCTGTCAAAGTGAAGGACGGCCTTCAGACTTTTCCCGTCACTGATATTAAATGAAATTAAATTAAATGAATTAAAAAAAAAAAAAAAAAAATCCACCAATGATGGACAATTTTCGGTTAACGCGACCTCTGAAGTCAATTCACTGACTTTTTTTCTGACTTAATTTTCTTAGTTAAGAACATGGGTTGGAGCACTTAATCTTGAACTCTCAAAGTGCACTGAATTAGAATTTAACTTTAAAAAGTACAAAATTTTCATTTTTTCCCTCCAATTATTTTTTTTTTTTTTTTTTTTTTAATTAATCACAATAAATAATGTATCATGGACTTCATATTACTATATTATTGTATTGTGAGATTTTGATATTGTTACATCCCTAGTAATGACAGTAACTGTTGAGTGGGTGAACCACTGATGCCAATTTGCTCTAGTTATTATAGTGTTGGGGAAGGCCTATGCTCAGCAGCTCCAGTGCGTCATCGTGCGTCAATGGTCTAACGCCACACTTTAGTACTACACAGTTCACTGTCTTTGTAAAGTGTTTTCAGCAATATATTCTAACATTTGAAATGTGTTTAGAAACAATTCTGTGAATTGCCTTTACAGAATTGTCTTTAAAAGGGGTACTGAAGTAAATATTTCAGATCAAAAGGGTTTAGCAGACAAAAAAAGTTTGGGAATCCCTGGTATTGATCATTCTCATTTTGCTGCATACTAAAGTTCAAGTTTGGTGAACTCTCACCTATAAAAAAATTCTACAGCAACAAGCTGTTTGACCAATAGAGGGTCTAAAAGTCACAGATTGACCTCTTGGTCAAAAAAAAAAAAAAAAAAAGAAAAAAAAAATTATATACATATATACATATATACACATATACACATATACACATATATATATATATATATATATATATATATATATTAGTAATAAACAAATTTTTGACAGTTTCAACTTAAAAATAAACAAATAAAATATATTAACTCTTTAATACATTTTGAAAAATATTTATTCTTTTGCTGGCAAAGCTGAATGTTCAGCATCATTACTCCAGTCTTCAGTACCACATGATCTTTCAGAAATCCTTCTAATATACTGATTGGGTACTTAAGAAGCATTCAATATGATCAAGTATTTAAAAGAACAGCATTTATTTAAAATATAAATCTTTACAGACATTATCAATGTCCTTGCTATCACTTTTGATCAATTTAATGCATTCTTGCTGAAAAAAAATGACCCCAAACTTTTGAGCAATAGTGTACGGAAGTAAAATAATATCCTGTTGTTCATATTTGTTAGCAGAGTTTAAAATAATTTTCCAAATTTAATGTGGTGCCTCTTATGACAGAAATAAGAAAAAAAAAAAAAAAAAAGATTCATTCATCAGATGAAAGCACATGCTCATTTGCCTAACATTTACATTTACTAAACGGCTCTTTTCCTTTCATAGACATGCATATTTACACCAACTAGTTTAAGACAGGATATAGGTTATAGGTGACTCGAAGAGCCTCTTTGTTTAGTTCAGCCTACGTGCAGAGGCAAATGAACATAATGAAAGCACAGTCGCTTGGAAACCACAGACACGTTTTACTCCGGGAAGTGACGTCATCAGTCTACAATGTCCTCACCCAAACTCTCCTACGTGGAAGTTCAATGCAAATATTACTCATACTAGTAGTTCACTCTCGTATCCTCCCTAGTGTGGCATCAAGTCACTCAGCAACTCTTCAAACCTCAAACAAAAAATTCTTCCCAGCAGTCTCTTCAAACTACCCTTCAAACCTGGCTAGATATAGTGTGCCTTTTACATTGCTGTGCTTTCCAAAAAAACAACAACAACAACAACAACAACAACAAAAAAAAAATCAACTACAGTAGAAGTAAAGAAGTGTGGTTTAATGGTTGGATTAGCACAGCATTCTAGGTGATTACTTGAAAGGAAACTAGGTTAATAAAAACCAGTTTAAACATGCTTCTGTCTGACCAGATTGATTATATAAAAACTTGTAAAAAATCCAAGCAAACAAACAGATGCTCAGCCCTGCAGTGCACAAGAGTAGCAAAAAGGATTTGAGAGTTTAAGCATCTGTGTTTCAGTTCTGACCTTATTTGCCTCAACTGGAACAAAACCATAATCAAAAAATAAAACAGCTTGAGGAGGAGCATCACACAAAATTTACAGTTTTCAGTCATGTTACCAGCACAGAGACCTGGAGGCCAAAACATCCACTGAACTGTAGCACACCCCTGTCAATTTTTCATCTGTTTCAAGCCATGAATATTTAGATCACCTCTCAAAAGAAGTATTTGTGAACAAATCACAAATTCTGTTAACATGAAACAGACATGGCAAAATTTACTAAAACTGTGATATTAACTAACTTACTGAGGAAACACAACTACAGGTGAGTAGAATGTGAATGTGACAATTCACATTTTCTTCATGGTGGTTTTCTTTGGGGAAAAACTTTCACTTTGCATTCATATTCTGGGTTTATTTGCTTGTCTGTACAAACTATGTTTTATTAATTAGCTCTGTACTTAATAATGCATGTATTTGATCTTAGTATATTTCTACTTTGTACAAAACCTCATTATGCATTATTAAAAAGACATTATTAAAGAGAATTTTTCTAATCGAAATATATAAATATAATATATATTTAGTATATTAAAATAATATTACCAACCCCAAATTTTACACTTATTTTTTCCTCTTTTTCAAAACACTAATTATTAATATAATAAAATATTTCATACAGGTGTATGATAACATATTTATAGGTAATTTGTGCAAAAAATAAAATAAAACAAATAAAATGAAATAAATAAATAAATAAAGTTAATATATTTATAAAGTTAATACAGTTAAAATAAATAAATTATATTGTATGTGTCGGAAAAATTATAGTGACGGAAAAACATAATAAAATTACCAACCCCAAATTTTAAACACATTTTATCCCTTTTTCTCCAAACACTGATTATAAATATATTAAAAACATCCCATATAGGTGTATGATAACACATTTATGGATTATTTGTGCATAAAAAAAAAAAAAAGAAAAAAGAAAAACATTAAAATAAAATAAAAATAAAGTAAATAAAATAAATAAAGTAAATCTAAAATGTATATAAAATTAAAAAAATTACAAAAAATATATATTTAAATTTTCAAGCAGAGTAAGTACCAGGATGGACAGAAGTGACAGTAGTACATAATTTTAATATAAAAATATATAATATAATATTACCAATCCCAGATTTTAAACTTATTTTTTCCTCTTTTTCCTCTTTCGCCAAACACTGATTATGAATAGAATAAAATATCCCATACAGATGTATGTATGTCCCATACAATTTTTCTGATCCACTTCAAATATTGACTCCAACCCCAACTTTTAAACTTATTTTTTCCTCTTTCTCCAAATACTGATTATAAATATAATAAAATATCCAAGACATGGCTATTTTGATAACGGTGTATGATAACATATTTATGAGTAATTTGCAAAATAAAATAAAATTAAATAAATAAAATTAAAATTAAAATTAAAATTAAAAATAAAATTAAAATAAATTAAACAAATTAAATTAAAAAATAAATGAATAAAAATAGAAATAAAATAAAATTAAATAAAAATTAAATACAAAAAGGAAACACATTTACATTCTCATGCAAAGCAAGTACCAGGATGGACAGAAGTGACAGTAGTAAACGGAACTGACCTCCTGCATACATGACAGCCAGCATGATTGATGAGATCCATGACACTTGGCTGCTGGTGGCATTGAAGATCACCTCGATCTCTTTGAAGAACACAGTGATGGACTTGGGGAAGGCATAGGAGAAGCCAATGCTGATAAAGGCTCCTACCACCACTGCCCAGCCCCAGCCACCCTCTGGAGGAGTGTATCCCACCGGCCCTCCTGTCGCTGGCGGCATCTTTACACGCACACACTGACGACAACGACGACGAAGAAGAGGAGGATCAGCTGAGCTTCAAGCGCACTGGATCAGTCTGTGAGGAGAAAAAAAAAAGCAGCATTTAGAGCAGAACACACACAAACACAGACTGAAAGAGATGATTCACACAGTACTTCTGAACCCTGTGAACTGTCAAATACTAGTCCACACTGGATGAGATCCAATTCAGGGAAAGTTATCCACGCGGACAGAGCAAGAGTACAGCATGTGAATGAACAAAGCGTGAACACAGGACCCTGTGTAAACAGCTTGTAGTTTGAGCGTAACTGCTTTAGTCGGTTACTCTTTAACTGAGCTGATGTCAAAATACACAAACATACAAGACCCGACCATCAAATGTCCAAGTAGTCCTGAGAATAGGCTCAGATGCCTTCACAAACACACAGTCTTTAACTCCAGTGAACAGAGTCCCTTAGGCCTCAAAGCACAGAAAACATTCATTTGAGCGTGAAAGTCATGTTCTCAGGCTGGTATGTGAGCTCAGGGAGGCGAAGGCTAAATCTCTCCAAGTGCCTCAGAGAGGAGGAAGGGTAATATATCAGAGAGGATAAAACAGATGGGTGTAACTTGTTAAATTTTAATTAAGCCCTCTCACTTAGGCTCCAGGCAGAACTTACCTGAGCACTCAAATAGTTGCTATGAGGCAACTACTGAGATAAAGTATGGGGCGATGTGCATTTCATGGGCTACTATGAATTTTTTTTTTAATTCCCAAAAAACCTAAACGGTCTCAATTATCAAGCCGTTTTGATTTCCATCTGATGTCATACTGCTCAGGCCCCGCCCACAACTGCTGACAGACTGCCCCGTATTAGCATATTTCCGCCCTCAGCCAGTACGTGTCCGCAATTTTCTCTGCCCTCGAACAGCTGTAGTGACAACGTCTCATAAGCCAGAGGTCCCCAACCACCGGGTCATGATCCACTACCGGGCCGTGGAAGAATTACTACCGGGTCGCGAGAACGTTCTGGGGAAAATTTGTATAGATATGATGCTCTGTTTTTATTGTGCGTAAATGATTGTTTTAATTATTCTGTACTTTCACTGTATGTGAATGATATGGAGTAACAATCTGATGATTTCATGTTAAATTACTAAATAAAAGATTGCTCTGATCCGTCATATAATCTATTAGGGCTTAAACGGATCGCATTTGATCCGTGATAGTGCGAACCAGGTCCAGAACCCACTGTTCGGCATGTGATTTGCAGATTGATTTGCCAATTTACACGTTCAAGCTATTTAAAACCACCAACGCTTTGTTCTTGCACACACCCAAAGCGCACACAAACATAGAGATGTGTTTCAGACAACGCGGCATACCGAGTTTCATGTCTCCCCGCATTTAAGATACATACGCATGGGGGCGAGTTAAGGCGAGTTAATGGATATCACACAAGAAACGTGAAAACTTTGCACATTAGTTATGCCAGTGAACGTCTTAACTTCAGTCAATTCACTATACAGAAAGCGAAAGTAAAAAAAAACAAAAAAAAAAACTGACAAAGTTTTCTAATGCTGCATTAACGGCGCAATTTCTCTCAGAGTCGACAAGAGACGAATCTACTTCAACATATGCTGATAACAGTGTATAACTGTCTAAAAATAGACATGGTCGCTGTGAACAGAGCCGTCCTTGACAAGGTAAAAAGGTGTTTTATACAATCGCTGAATGGGTGAAATGGCTAAAAATTATCACAATTTTTTTTTCATATCAGTCGATATTGATAATTACCATGATAAATGTCAACTTTATTTCTTTCAAGTTTAAAGGCAGATTTTTGCTACAATGTAAAAGTTGTAAAAATCAGATGGTTAATTCTGGCTTTAAACTATTCTTTATGTTCAGAACATGACACACACCTCACATTTTTTAAACTCTTTGCACTTTTTCCAGTCATTTTCCTTCAAAAAAAATAAATATCTTAATAGAAAAAAAATATTTCTTAGTTCTGCATGTTTTAAAGAGTAATATTGTTTCAAATCATGAAACAGGTTTTTGTTGCCTGATAATAATAATAATAATAAAACTTTTTTTTTTTGTCTCTTATAAATACACATTTGATAGTAGCTTGAGTTAGGATGCAGATGTAGATTTATGTTCATTATCAAAATCAGCAATCTCTGTAAAAGTTGTAGCAACCTCATTTTTATATGGTGAAATTTAATTATTCTGACTTTTTTTCCATAGTATTATCCATAGATCATGATAACAGTTAAAACCACAAATATAGCACATCAATACCATGGTAAAAATGTAATATGGTTCCTATACTGTATTTGTATGAAAAACAGTAATCTAAATGCATTTAGTATAAATGAATAAATGCTATAGCTTAATCACAAAAAAGTACTGTAATTATATTCCATTACTCCTCCTTCAATACATGTCTACATTAATAAAATAATCTGACACAAATATACCCACATTTCTGACACAATACCACTGTGCAGTTAGTGCTACTACAGTAAATCTATGGTAAATGACGGTGATTTGTAGATTAAGGAGCCCTCTCAGTGTATCGTTGCGCACCGTGTTTCTCCTGTTTGTCAGCGCTGTATCATCTGTGTTCTTCACTGAATTCAAATGCTTCACATTGGATCTCACAGCACTGTTTAGTGACCGAGACTTACCAGCGAGTGAACGAATCTGCTCTAGTAAGTTTGTGCAGTGCCGCTCTTTAAACTTTGATACAAGCAGGTAAACGACTAATTAATTATTTTAAATGACCAATGCTCTTTTGTTCTGCCTTTTAATCATTATATCAAACATTTAAACGAACTTGTTATCATTTGTCGAGGACATTTATATTGCGCGATAATTACCGTTATTGATTTATCACCCAGCCCTAGAGGAATGTTAACTGAAGTACGTTGCAGACATTTAATGAAGACCCTGAAGAATACCAACTTGTGGAAAATGGGCATTCAATGTCCCCTTTAAAAATGTTGGATTTCCATTGACTTTGTTTATATGGTCATCTAACACAATGGTAGTCAAATCAAAACCAAAACTGTTTGGTTAGCAATATTCTTCATAATTTCATCTTTCCTCTTCCACAGAAGGAAGTAAGTCATACAGGTTTGAAACCTGTTTGAATGACTAAATGACAATTAAAATTTTTGGGTGAACTATCAGTTCAACCACATCAGTCTTCCATAAATCAAAACGTTTCCGCAAAGTGAATCACTATAATAGGCATTTTAAATAAAGAAATGATATCCAGTAATGTGTGTTCAAAAGAAGACATTCCTAGTTTGGTTTTTAGCTAGCTATAATTTAGCCATAGGGGAAACGGAAAATATCATAATTCATGTGTGACCAAGCATGCCAGTGCATTTTCTTTTGGTTTTAAACCGGTTTAAGAATAAGGTCATATGATATTTGCAGAATCATGGGAATCGTCAAGGCCTGCTGATGCATGTCTGAAAACGCTAAAATCATGAGGGTGTGAAGTACACTCCCGCCATTCAGAGCGTGAAGGAGAAGTTTATACGTTTGGGGTCATTTTTGGTGAAATCGAGCGCAGTGAGCAGTGTTTGTCAGCACAAACAGTACAGTGAGGGCTGACGACGTCAGCTGGTGCTAAACAATGTGTGTCATGTGTGTCAGTTCAGTTGCCAAAAGTTCAAGAGACAGACTGAGACTAACTGTTACCGCATATTAAGCCACTTGGCTTTTACTTTAAAGGTACATCTCTCTTCTGACATTAGGGCACATTATGTTCTTAAAAGAGCTCTTATGATGTTATACACAGCCAAAATATTGGAAAGTTGCACAGATAACAATGATTTATGAGATGCCGAAATATCTAGCAGCTGTTTACTCTTTAACATTTAAGACACATTTTACATCACTGCCAACACTGAAATCCTCAGCACTCACGTTCCGAGAAAGAAACTCCCACAATGTCAGAGAACAGCTTCCACAACTATACTATCTTCTTTATGTTGCCAATCTTAAATTATAGTCCAAAAAAGTACAACTCAATGTGAATTGCCATGTGCAAACCATTTTACTTTTTGTTTCTGAACAAATGTTCACAAACAGACCTGAAACCCGCATTAAGAAAATTTAGATTTTAAATCAACTTGCGACCGTTTCAATTCAGTATGTGATGCCAAACTCTTGTATTTATGCTGTCTAATATACAAACATCTGCAGTCAAACGACACTAGCTGGATTGTTCTGGGAACAAATCGAGAATCGAGATGGGTGATACCAGGCTCTCCAACTTCCCCATGTCTTACTGATGACTAACTTCTGTTTGGTTGGCCAATGAAGTGATCTATTAACCCCTCCTCTACATCCTAATTGGTCAGCAAATCTGCCAATCACCTTCACAAGTTGAGGATTCATAATTGTTTTGTTTTTTTAAAGTGGATGCCAGTGTGCTCTTACATGAAGACAATAAATCTTCCGAGTTTCGAAACATCCACAGGCTTGCGTACTTTAAAGTGCTGATCTGTTTCCTAACACACTTCAACGAGGCCTGTGAGGGACCAAAACCCCAGCAGAATACCAGATCAGCTGGAGCCAGTTCACTTCACACTTAAGACTTGTGCATTCCTACCCGCTGTTCTTTTAATACTGTGGAAACGTATGCATTTAATCATGCTGAAATCTGAGATGTGAAAGACTAAGGCATGTGTGCTATGGCCTAAATAAGCGTTTTTGTTTTCCACTGACTTTGCATATGCCCTCATAAGGGCAGTGTAGCTTAACTGACATACAGTTACTTATAAATCATTAATAAAGTGTATGACAACCTTGCAAAAAACATAAGAAAAGATTAATGCTTCTGGTTACTGAAGAATCACCATGTTGTAATATTCAAGGGTCAGAAAAGCATTTAAAATCAGCACAAGACTACTGCAACATATTTGCAGTATGTGTCCATATTTACAATACCTTGCAAAAGTATTCACACTCCATTTTTTTTACGTTGTTTTATGTTGCAGCTTTATGTTAAACTGCTTTAAATCACTTTTCTTCCACATCAATCTACACTCTATAAAACAAAGACAACTAAAAACAGGTTTGTAACAACTTGTAAATAAAAACCTGAAATGTTTCCATTGCATAAGTATTCATACCTGGGACACTGGATACTATCGCATGTAGATGTTACTACATTTCGAGTGGAGTTAAACTGTGGTAAATTCATTTGAATGAGTATGATTTAGAAAGGCACACACCTCCCAAAAAAGGTCCAACGGCTGAAAATGCAAATCAGAACAAAAAAAACAAGCCCTGAGGTCAAAATAACTGCCTGTAGAAACAGGATTGTGACAAGGCACAGATCTGGAAGAGTTCAGAAACAAATTCTGCTGCATTGAAGGTTCACCGAAGCATGTAGCCTCCATTACCCATAACAGAAGATGCTTGGAACAACCAGGGCTCTTCCTAGAGCTGGCATTGAACTGAGCAATTGAAGGAGAGGGGGCTTGGTTAGACTGGTGACCAAGAAGCTGATGGTCACTCTAGTTGAGCTCCATGATCATATGCAAATGAAAGAAACTTACAGAAGGACAAACGTCACTGCAACAATCCGGTCTTTATGGCGGTGTGGCCAAACTCAAGCCTCACCTCAGTAAAGACACATGAAACCCACTTGAAATTTGCATAAAAGCACCTAAAGGACCCTGACTGTGAGGAACAAGGCTCTCTGGTCTAATGAACTCAATTCCAAGCATCATGTTTGAGGGAAACCAAGCACTGCTCATCACCCTGCAGAGTACCATCACAAAACTAAAGTGTGCTGGGAGCAGCCTCATGGTGTGGATCGATCTCTCAGTGGCAGGGACTGAGGAACTCGTCAGAGTAGAAGGAAAGCTCAATGCACCAAAATATTGGAGATAGCCTTAATGAAAACCCAGTCTGGGCAGAAGGTTCACCTTCCAACAGGACAATGACCCTAAGCACACAGCAAGAGTGGCTTATAGACAATTCTATGAATGTCCTTGAGTGGCCCAGCCACAGCCTTGGCTTGAATGCCATCAAATATTTCTGGAGAAACCTGAAAATGTCTGCCAGCCCTTATCCAAGCTGACAGAGCTTGAGAGAAGAAGAGGTGAGGCGAAGAATGGCAGATAATTGCCAAATGTAGATATGCAAAGACTTATGGCTGTAAAGATGCTTCACCCAAGTACTGAGTTAAGAGTATGAATACATATTAAATGTACTTACTTTAGTGTTCTGTTTTTTTAATAAATTTGTAAAGTTGTCACAAATCTGTTTTTCCTCTGTGTCAAACTAAACTGATGTGGGGAAAAAAGTAATTTAAAGCAGTTTAACATAAGGCTGCATCATAAATCATGAAAAAATGGTGTATAAATACTTTTGGAAGGCACTGTGGAAATCTGCTTGTTTTAATCTCTTTAAATTGTTTACGGGTTCCTTTTAAGGACCATGAAAACCAGGCTAATATTAAATAGTCTGTAAATCTCCCAGCATGCTTCAGCATGGCCCAATTAAGCCATGAAGAGGCTCTTTTCTCCAGAGACCCAAGTACTGGACATGCTACTGGTTCAGTGGTCTCCTGGGAAGCTGTGGATGTCCTAAACTGCTCTCCATTGTGGACGTGTGTGTGTGTGTGTGTGTGTGTGTGTGTGTGTGTGTGTGTGTGTGTGTGTGTGTGTGTATGTATCAGTCAGGCTCTCCGCAGTAAAGGTTAAGGCCTAATATTTCTCCACTGGGAGCTGCAGGATGCTGACTAGTCATAGGTTAAGAGAAGATGGTCTTGTGCTTTTGACAAGAGACAAGAGATCAGCACTAAAAGGGAGCAAATGTCCATTAAGACGTCCAATCTATGTAGGTCAGGTGCTGTGTTTAAATCTCAAGTTGAGAGAGGTCAGAATGGTCAACCACTCAGTTGATAGATGATCCATCATCAGCCAGCATTAATTAAATTACATTAAATTCATCCATCCCCCAAGGTTCAACTATTTGTATATGCATATGATGTTAAATCAGACTGAACAAAATTACATGTCAAATACTGTATCCAATCTATAACCTCAATCTGTTACACAGGTGACATTTAGTCTATTTCCAAACTCCAGATGGTTCACATACATTTGCAGAAGTGGATTTTCCACTCCTCTCTGACACTGACCATAACAGATCACAGAGAATAAACCTATCATCTAACCCGAAGCTTTAATTATGCTGGACGTGAGAACACATTTCTCAGATGCTCGAAAGAATAACGAAACCCCAAGAATTTTAAATATATTGCTGTAGTGAATCTAAACAAACCTACAATTTAACCTTCAACAAATAATTTGTAAACACCAAATGCACCTTGCTGGAATGTTTATACGGTTAGATGCATTATATAAGATTTTAAAAATGGATGACGCAGTCACTCACTTAGAGACTATAAGGGTTTAAACATAGCCAATTACAGCTGTCTAGAGCTATAAATGCTATAAACATCTGCCAACAGTTCAGTCAGTTTACAGTTGCCATTATAATGAGAGCCCTTGGCTATGTTCAGAACACCATACTTCTCTAACTATCGCTGAATTTCATAATTGTGCTTACCATGCTAATTTTCTGCAGCTATGACATCAAAAATGTGGGGGGATACTGTATCCCACGATACAACATGCTCTGTTTTACATTTTATATTCACTGTGATGGTGCAATGTCTTTGACTCATTATATGACTCAAGATTGGACTGCCCAAAGTTAAGACATAATGTGAAATAACCATTTTAACTATCCAGATGGACTGGACTGGACATGCACTGTACATGCGCCACTTAAAATCAAAGTACACTGTGTAGTATTCAGTAAGTCAGAAGCTAGTGTTGCCCGTATCAGTTTAGAAGTGTTTTAAACCCTTCGGTTAATCATCTTATCTGACCAAGGACAATAAATGCATCATCACAGCTGGCTGCATATCAAAAGCAGGAAATTAATGTTTCCTGAAACATCTTGGACTGGGAATTTACAAGCGTTACTGGTTAGTCATTTAATAGTCAAAAATTCAGCAGAAAGTATGATAAAATTTGTTCTTAGGCCCTTCAAGCATAGTAATTTAGGTTGAAGACATCATGTCAAAATCTCTTTTGAGATTTTGAGAGAAGGACCATTTTTCAGTCATACTGAACATTTAAATAGTGCGACTAGTCTTGCCATGTCATTCCAAACCTGTATGACTGACTTGCACACACAAAAAAACCTTTTGGTAAAGCAGTGCTGAAGGAATCGCCACATTCCAAGACTTTTAAACCCATACTATAATTTCATGTTGAATATATTGAAATTTGAGTCTTAATGTTTTTGAAAGTGAGAGAACTGATTCATGCTGGTTTAAGCTGGTTTAAGATGGTTTAAGATGAAAGTAGCTGGTTTTAGCTAAGACCAGGCTGGATGACCTAAGTTGGTTGGCTGGTTTTAGCTGTTTTTTAACAGGGTAGGTAAATAGAAAGGAACAACCAGAGCACAATTTTAATTTCTCCTTTGGTGCTCCACAGTAGAAAAGAAACATAAGGACTAATTTGTTCCAGATTTTTGTTAACGTACATAATTCCAGAATCGGATACGTAAGGTCAGGAATCGGATACTTCTTGTTAAATTAAAATTTCGATTCTGCCTATTGAATTTTTATTTTTTTCCCCATCTGTGAGGACCCGACCTAGCGATCTGCCAGGACCACTAATCTTTGATCACTAGTGATCAAAGTCGAAAAAGCAAAGTAATAGCTTATAAAAAGCTTATAATATTTGTGATAAGCTAAATATGTTGCAATAGATGTGTCACTACCAATATGACAAAGCATTTTAATTTAAAAGATTGAAAGATCATAAACATGATTCAAATTCCAATCTTGATTCTGTTCCTAAATTACAATGATTCATCTGTTTAATTCCTCAAACTTTCTTCCGCACAGTGTACAACCAGTGTGATAAAGAGAGCCGTTGTCATGTATGTATGTCATGTCATACTCTGGATATAAACTCTGATATGTACAGCAGAGATCAAAATAGAGTAAATTATCCTTTTGAAAGTTAATTTGACATTCCAAACAATGTTAAAGACTTATCGATTACGTTGTTATGAATCATTTACTTATAATTAGGCCTACATGTGATTTTGTTTAGTTGTCTAATGTTTTTTTCTTCAGAATCATATGAGAACCACAACTTCCTTTTAAAAAAAAAAAAAAAAAAAAAAAAAAACCACCAACAACAACAATCTAATTTATTCAGAAATACACAGCTCCACTTTGCAAACAGCTCTTAAGTGAATCTTGTTTTTATGTAGCCTGCTGGTTTTTGTTTACAGTATTCAGCTGCAACTGAATGTTTAGCAAAAAAAAGAAACAGAATAAATACGCTTGATATCATCTTTTATTCACATTGGTATCGAAAAGAATCGGAATCGATAAGCAGAATCGGAATCGATAATATTCTAATGATACCCAACCCTAATAATGACTTCATCCTAGGCTGGACGATTATGTATTGCACATTTTTCAGCAAAACATTTGTCCTTCTGAGGCTTCAATAAAGTCTGTATGCCATATAAGCCTGTATCTGCCATTGAATAAAAAAAACAAACAAAAAAGGTAATTGCAACTTTTTATCAGAATTGCGTGACATAAACTTGCAATTGCCAGTTATAAAGCCAGAATTACGAGTCACACTCACAATTCAGACTTTTTTATATATTGCATTTTATATCTTGCTTATCTTTTTCTCAGAGTTTACATCTTGCATTTCTGACTTTATAACACGCAATTGGGAACAAAGTCAGAATTGTGAGATATAAGGTTTTTTTCTTCTCAAAATTGGACAGCATAACTGGCAATGGCAAGTTTATGTCACAATTCTGAGAAATACCTCGGGTATTTAGCAACCTGGTACGTCATTTACTACCCTCTCCCTTCTTCATTTTTTAAAGTTTGACAGAGTTATTCATTATAAACAATAAAACAAGAAAAAAAAAAATAAAATATAAAAAAAAAAGTCTGTTTTCTGATTAACTTTTTAAAAAAAAAAAAAAAAAAAAAAAAAAAAAAAAAAAAAAAAAACAAGTGTATACGGTTGCCATACCCGAGGTGTGTAATAGCGGAAGTATTTTTTTTGTGCGGAAAAATATGTAAATATCTGATGACTAAATACATGCAATTCACCTTTATTCCTCTAGCTGTTTAATAGACAGTAATGACGTGATGTTTCACTCATAATTATCGCAGGCGTAAAACAAAAGAATATCATCAGCAAAAATTGAACTGGTTTAAATGGCTTTCCTGCAGAGCATATACTGGATGCAAAAAAATATAAATGTCACTTATTTGATGGTGGATGTGGTGAATAAGCTGCCACCGATCACTTTTGAAGTCAGTGAAAATGATAGTCCTGCGAAAATGGTTGAGATCGCGAATATGAGTGATGGTAAAATCATCTGCTTAAATTTAACCCTTCTAAGTTTCAAAAGGTAACAAAATAGGTTTGATTTTATTCCTCTGTAATTGTTCTTAAAATAACAAGAGTTTTTTGCTATTGCAGAAATTAGAGATCCATCCGTGCTGCATATATAGGTCCGGGTCGCTAAAGACCTGAATATGTAATAATGACTGGCAAAACAGTCATGCATTTAAGCATTAATTCAGTGGCAAAAACAGTCTTCCACAGTATGCTTTATATGAGAGGTAAAATAATCTAGAATATCTAGAAAACGCTTTTTCTTTCTTGTTTGCCGTTCTGTCAAACACCGTACTTCAAAGTCAATGATGCAACTTCATTCCTAAAGTGAACTTTTGCCTGTTTGGTGATTAGATTAACTGTTTTGGACTGCGGTCTTGAATTTATGTGTCTTGTCCAGTGTGCAACACAGTTTAGGCAACCTTATGTTCTTACCCTGCCCACACATTAAGGCCCCTATATACTCAAAACTTTTTGTTCTTAGTTAAAGAACAAAGCGCAGTTCGAAATACGTGAGCAGCAGTAAAGCCAGTTCTGTGATTAGTACTAAATCTCCATCATGTGCATTCAGATAGAGCAGCATTTAATACACAGAGTCATAGAGTTACTACTAATCACAGAACCATCTTTACTGATGAAGTGTGCATGACAATCCCATGCGATTTATTGTGCAGCCCCAATCAGCAGTAGTACGAAGGTGTTTAGCGGCCGGGACAAACTTTTCTGAAAGTTCGCTTCGACAAGCCGTTTCCAAATTTTTTAAAAAATGACGTCACATCAGTTCATTTTTCGATTTCGCATTAAGTATATTGGGGTCTTTAAATGTCCGTCCTTACAAGTGAGCAGTTTTCTAACGTACGTATTTAACTTTAAAAGTTATGACATATTTCAGATGCATCCAAAATTACAAAAACCTTTACATATTTAATTTTTTGCTCAAAATTCTTGCTAGGGACAATTTCGTAGTCACTGGATATTGGTAGAAACGTGTCCTTAGTGTCTTTACTAAATTTTTCACCCTTGACAACACGAGTAAATATTTCTTACTCAGACACATTTTAATTTCTGGGATATTATTGCAACAACCCTGAAGAAATCTCGACACCGTTTCCTCTTCTTAAGAAATCTGACAGGAAATGCCTAACATTTATTTGACAAGTGCATCATACACAAAATCAATTTGTGGCCTTTGATCAGAAACCAGACTTGCACTTACAAATTTTGCTGACATTCATTTCGAAAAAGGGTGAACTACAGGTTTTACAGTTCATTGAAGCCTAAGGCCTTGTAAAGTCTGTCAGACTGATGGCATTTTTCACAGTCACTCTTCTCTCACTCTCAGCAAAGAAGCAAGGATGGTACTGAATGACATACTTTATTCATTCATACACGCACACACACATTCAAATCAGGTTATTTGCTTCTATAAACAGTTGACTGCTCTATATATAACACCTGATGGAAATCTAAATGTGGGCCCACAATCATTTATTAACAAAGAGCCATTCCTTATGACCCTAATCAATTATTAACCGTGAAACAAGTAGCACCCACACAGCAACAAAAAAAATAGCAATCAAAAACTATTTAACAGGCACTTACACGTACATAAGGACATTAACATCACTTGCCCTCAAAGTCTCGAGGCCTGAGAGGAGGGTTTAAACACTCCCAAGCAATCCATTGGTTTCTGAATACACAACATCTGTCTCCTGAGGACTCTGATGAGGAAACATTGACTGGCGCACACTAAGCATTTACATGTGAGGACCGGCTCTGAGTTAAAGCAATATTTCAACCCAGATATGAAAATTACTTTAATAATGACAATTAATGGGGAGTGTAGCTTTCAAAACCTCAAATCAAAAAAAGCTACAAAAACTTTCCATACAAAACCTGATATACTTAAGTTTTCTTAAGCCATAGAATAGTTTTGGGTGCGGAACAGAATGAAAGTTCTTCTTTATTGTAATTACATGTAAAACGAGCTCTGAAGAAAAGACTTCTAATTTTCTTCTTCCCGCCAGCGGAAAGAAAAAAAAAGCCATTCAAGTTTGTAACAACACGGGGGTAAGTAAATTTTAAGGTAAATTTTGAGGCCTCAGGAAACTTACAAGGGGCTTTAAGACAGCTTAAAATGATTTATAATAAGACAGACTGGAATTTTATTGGAATTTTAAACTCCATGGATTTTTTTTTAACAATGTATACATTTTACTACATAGGACAAGCTCTAAAGTATATTTAGGGGTTCTGTGAATACATTTATTTTTTATTTCTCCATCTGGGGCTTATGAATATTGTTATGGATGGTGGGCTTTGGAGTCAAATAGGTTAAGAACCACTACTTTAATGATGTTGGACAAGTGTTTAACCCTTTAGCATTCCTGTAAAATTTCCCTAAACACACAGTGGAATTTTATGGTAAAAACAATTACCATCAAAGCAACAGTGGAATAGCCAGACAGACCTGCCCTAAGCCATTCACACCTTTCTCATTCAAATCTCCTTTCCTTTCTTCAACTTGACTTCTCACCCTCTAACTAATGAGTGGCCACATCTTTAAGCTCATTACATATCCCTCTTGAGCACTTCATCTTGGTTTCATCTTTCATCAAACCGCAACCTTTAGGTTACCCAATACATTCACTAACAGGACTGAATGTCACAACCATCGACTTGGTGCACTCAAAAAGAGGACGTGATTAAAATCTCTGATATGCAACAGTTCATAGCTATCCAACAATAGAACGACCTTTCTGTCACATCCAACTGCCACCTCGTAAAAGGACACTAAACCACACGCACGTGCACATGCAAACCACCACCAAACACCACTTGCAAGACTATACATGTAAATCTGCCAAAACTTTCATAGAACTACACTATAATTAGTTTGTGGTTGTCTAAGCAACAAACATCAGTAAACAATACCTGTAAAGAAATACAATAGCCATAACTGTGTGCTAGATGGAGGCAGTTCGGCATCCTGGACAAATCGATTCAAACGCGTATCTTTTTATTGGTCTTGTGATCCATTTAAATCACTGAACCCGTTTCTCTCCATTCCACAACCTCAACGTTTGTCCTTGTGTCAATTTCTGATCAATTACAAATCAGACGTGACCGATGAACTTTACGTCAAACCACCTCAGTTACGTCAGTCAACTCGATCTCTAAGAACACAAAAACAGCCTTGTCAATTGGACTTTTAAGCAAACATTACAACTAAACGTCACAGACCCAGTTTCACTGATGGGAGACTATGGTCACACCCACAATGAGGGCAAACGTTTAACATGAAGTTGCATCAGAAGTTGCTCTTTTGTAAACTCATTTTTAAATACAATTCGGGTAATAGGTGTACATCTTACACTTGAATTCACTTTCCACAGACTCAAATTCATATCAGGTTTCTTGGCATGAAAATACCTGTATCTCGTACTACAAAGTCTTGAGCGGCACTAATTGTGCACCATAAAACAATCTGATCTCTCTGCTATCTCTTTACCAGCCATTGTTCTTCTCCATGCAAGTCCTTAAATTGAATAGGAATCTATTTGATTCAATCTGGGGTGACTTACATTTAACCTTGTGAGGTTAGCATGATGACACCAGTGATGCAACTTCATAGACGTTGAAACCTTCACCCGCAATAAAAAGCTGATAAATGAAATCAGATTCTATTTTATAGGATTCCATTGTCTAAAAACAACTTTATACAGTTTATAAAGTTAGTATTTTAGTTTTAGCATTTCAGACCCATACTAGTGGAAGCAGTGTGGAGTTTGCTTAGAACTTTTATTTGGTTATTCAAAGTGGCATTTTCCTTTGACAAATGAAATCATATTTATAATTTAGCTTAATTCAAGTACTCAGAACTCAAACCATCAGTGTTTTTATTTACTCTTGAGAAGAAATAGGACTACAGAAATTTTGTCTGAAAAACAACCTACTCAATATCTACTTAATATGTCTCAAAAATCAATTAAGTGCTTGCCTAGATGGAATTTTTGGAACTACTATAAAACACTACACTTTGCTATGATGCAAAATCCCTTGTAGGTAGACATCTCATCAGGTTTTATTGCAGACATAATAAAATCCTCATAAACACTCCATCTTTAAATATATGCTAAAATGATTCAAAAAGACACAAGGCAAACAGATGCTGTTTTTAACAACTGTTAAAAAACTATTTAGCTTCACTTTTTTCCTTTCATATCATCACCCCATTGCGCACGTGAGTGCGTGACACGCGCGTAGAAGTAGATTCAAAAGGCGAGAAAAGCGAGCAAGGTAACAATGGAGATCCGCTCCTTGGTGTTAAGGGTCTTTTCCGATGATGGTGGCTCACAAACTCCCTATACACCCACCAGTCTGTCTCACATCGCCACGATGTCTCCATCAAGTCTGCGCGTACTGCGACATCGCGAATGTTGTAACGTACCCGAAACACTGAGAGACGATCACAAAGACTGTTGCCTGCACCCTCCAGAGTTCAGGTTACTTTATTGTGTTCATCTAAATGCACCCCATCTCTCACCAGTAGGACCATGTTATCCATAAAACACGCTTGCAAATACGCTCATGAAACACATACCTGCGCTTTTCATTCACCAACTCCGGTTGTAAGTTCGCGCTATCCGTCTGCAACGTGCGGCTCCTGTTCACTGAGGAGCATGGAGAGCTCTGAATGGCCCCGTGGATTCGTGGATATGTGGTGTGCTTTTTCCATCCGCTCGACTCGCCTTCATACAAAATCCTGCTGCGCATGCTCACAACGGCTGTACGTTTTCATGGCCGCTGTGGTGCAATAGTGTCCAATTACAAGGACACGAAGAGTTACGACTTTGACCGTGATGTTAAAACCTCACCGGGACCTTTTTAAGCTTAAGCTATATATTATTATTAATGATTTACAATAGTACTGTAATTTAAATGATAACGAGAAAAAAAATGTAAAAAGACAAGATAAGTGGAAGATGAACTTTTAAAGATGTGTTCAACACTGAAACGTGTTGAAAATCCTTTATCTAAACATTCCTTAAAATACAGTAAAATGAGAAGGTAAAAATAATAACATATTTACCAAGTAGCATAAATATTTACGTTGAATGTCATGCTTTTAAAGTTCATCCAAAATGAAAATTCTGTCATTAATTACTCACCCTCATGTAGTTCCTAACCAGTAAGACCTTTGTTCATCTTCAAAACACAAATTAAGATATTTTTGAAGATATACTGTGTTCCAAAGATATCTTGTGTTTACGAAGACGAACAAAGGTCCTACGGCAGGGGTGCTCAACCCTGCACTGTAAAAAATAAAAAAACACAATTTGTTGAGTAAGCTTAAAATAATTTGTTACCCTGCTGCCTTAAAATGTTAAGTTCAGTCGACTAAAATAAGTTTAGTCAACTTGAAATGTTAAGTTGTACTGAGTAACAACTTAGATATTTGTGTTTGCTAAACTTAACAGATGGGTAAGTAACCCAGCTGCCTTAAAATTTGAAGTTGATTCAACTCAAATATCTAAATTGTTAGTATTATTTAGCATTTCAAGTTGAATAAACTTTTTTTGAGTTGACTGAACTTAAAATTTTAAGGCAGCCAGGTTACAAGTTATTTTAAGTTGACTCAACAAATTGTTTTTTACAGTGTGGTCCTGGCGATCGACCTTCCTGCAGAGTTCAGCTCCAACCCTGACCAAACACACCTGAACCAGCTAATTAGGATGTGAAGGAGCACTTGATAGTTATAGACAGGTATGTTTAATTAGGGTTGGAACTAAACTCTGCAGGAAGGTCGATCTCCAGGAACAGGGTTGGGCACCCCGTCTTACAGGTTTGGAACAACACGAGGCTGAGTAATTAATAACACGGCTTGTTTGGATCCGAGGCGCAAGGTGACGTCACCCGGGCGCAGTCATTTACATAAACACTGCCTCCAGTGCAAAACATCAATGAATAGTCTTCTTCTCACCATAGGCCCCGCCCACTGGCATTCAGTTGCTTAATGGCTGACACTTGATTACGTTGAATGCGAGCAGCGTGTTGCGGCAAAAGCAAATAAATTTACAATCACTGCCGCTATCTTCTACACTAGATTCAGTATACAGATGCGTGTTCGCTTTCTGACACAGTCCACGCGCATGAGGCTGTCGTCAATAGGACAAATAGAGTGAAAGAACGTTCATTTTGACGCATTTGGTTCGTGGATAGTTTATTTTTAATGGCATCCCGGATCGCATCAGAGGCTTGTTTGGAGTATTGAGAAGTGTCATGGAGAGTTCACAAAGAAACATTTGTTGAAAGATGAAGCGGAACTAGATCTGACTGTAGCTGCACCACAAACTGTAAGTAAATGGTTTCATAATGCTTTGTCTGGAAATGACTGTTTTATTTTGTTTATGTTTCAAAACATTCGAATGCGATGGGACGTTGATACTGTTTCCTATGCAATGACGTTAGCCAATCATAACAGTGGCAGATTACTGACAAGCCTAAAGGACCCGCCCCTTAAAAACAATGAAAAATAATCAATTCACCATTGTGCAAAACACTTTATTAACATTATAAGTAAACCTCAAGCAACATATTAAAATAATGAAAAATCCATGTCATGACCCCTTTAATGTAAGTTTTCTGCTTAAGTAAACTGAAAAGACGATTAGATGTAAGCTATTTAATGTCTAGTTGATATCTAAGAGAATGTGTGTAGCTTCCTTGTATTCACCAATACCCTGCTGTCTAGCTTTCTTTCATTTCCAGTTGACAGCATGTGAAATTGCTGTGCTGCACCAGTAGAGATTAATTAGTCTTTTGTTAATAGGCATGGGCTCCAGTCATGGCAGCAAAGAGAACAAATTCCTTCATACTGAATCGGAGACTGCCATATAAAAGCATACTGAAATGAAAGAAGTATGTGGAAATAAGCGTTGGTAAACCACTTGTTCTGTTTATGTGAATGTTTCTGGTGTGCACAAGCATACAAACACAGATGATGGCCAAAAATTCTTAACCAATTAAGTTCTTCTGCATGTATAAACAGCAAAGCACATTAATCACACAAGACTCAAAACTTTGCACAACATGGAGTAGTTTAGATTAATTAAAAGTTTAATTTGCTGAATCTCACCACAGAATTCCAAACTATGAAATTACTGATACATTTGTACTGACATTCAATAGGCCTACAGTTTATAAAGGTTAGTTTATATATGTTAGACAGCAAGGATTAGGATTTGTTACATGATCTGATAGTTCCTGGTGTGTTCCTGTATATCACACCCTGAGATCGGTTTTGATGTAACATTCTTAAACACAGCATTCTGACCCATCAAACATAGATGTGATGTTTATTTACATTCCATATTTTTTATTACATTTTGAGCGTCCGAAGAATGCAAGAGGAGGGATTGAAAAAAGTGAAATTCCAGGAAACTCCCCACTGAAGCATTCCAACTTAACCGGAGTGGACATCCATACAAGTGCAAACTCTCAGATCTCTAGTCACGCACTATATGCGTGAAATCATTATTTATAACATAATCCATCTGCAAAATCTACTTGATTCAAAAGTGAAATTATAACCTTTTAAACACTTATTATGGTAAATTGTAAAGTTGCCTAGCTGCTGTTGTTTAGCACTTCCATTATTCATTCAATGCATGAATAAATTATTCATATGCTAATGTTTCTCTTTTTCTTGCACTCTCACTTTCAGAACAGATACTGGCATATCCTGGTTTCATAATCTTTTAGGGTTCAAAGATCATGCGCACAGCTTTATCAGAATCAGACACACCCATCAGTGCCTTTATTAAAAGCTCTGACTTCACAGGTAATATATTTTCTTGGCAGACAATAGTTATTTGATGATAAGTGTCAAAGCCGAGACTTAGATAAGCCAGAAAAATAGATAACATAATTTGGCTTTGGTTAGGCTTAAGGTGCAGTCAGATTTACAGCTGTCTGGCAAACTTTTGCAGATTCTGAAATGTGGATGTGAACTTTTGACCTCAACTGTAGACTCATTTGATTTCTGTGGAACACAAAAGAAAATGTGTGGTTTGTCTATGCAATTAAAGATCTAGTGTCATCTTTTTCAACATTTGAAATACATCAAAACAGCTTTTTGTTCTGAGAGTGTGTATTTTCCTTATTTCACAGAATCAACACGTTCCCGCACAGATCCTCTCCCTCTATCTGTTATTTTTTCACTACTGCAGATGTAGAATGACCCGTCTCTGTTTGAACAGATCAGAGGTGGGAACTTTAACCCACAACTCTGCAACACAAGCAAACTAGCCCACAGGCCTGTTTATCCACGCTGAACTTCTCGTCTACACAAGTCCCTCTCAAAACATCCCCCTGCAGTTCACCACCTGTATCTCCTCCTGTTTCAGTTCCTTTTATGATCAACAGAAGCCTATTTTTTTTGTACACAAACCAAATATTTCCATCAGCAGGGAGATGGGTTGAGCAGTATTTTAACAGAATAATGTGATTAATACTGAACTGCGGAAATGGTTGCAGCCATCAGCAGCGTGGATGGCTTGATCTGATTTCATTTGACTTGGCTAAACTTGTATTAGCACATTCTAATAGCCCATCTGCTTATCTAAAAGTCATTTTCAGAATTCGTTAGCTGAAGAACAGCACAATTTGAAAAGCCTCTTTTTATCTGGTTGTATTAGAAGTTCATGTGAGAAGCTTTTGTGTGCTTCTGATGGAGCTGGATGATCCCTCCAAGAGCTGAGGTTTCTGTATCTGAGGTGGCTTTTGATGAGAGGTCAGAGGTGAAATTGGTGTTTTTCTGTTTAGTTTGGTTCAAACTACCATTGAATACTGAATGGCACTGAATTACAGTAATATGTTTTTGATAAAATCCGACAGCAACACAACTGACATGTTTAAGGCCCAGAAAGTTAGTAAGAACATCATTAAAATAGTCCATGTGACTTCAGTGGTTCAACCATAATGTTATAAAGCTACGAGAATACATTTGTGTGCATAGAAAACAAAAATAACGTCTTTTTTTTACGACAATTTTTGTTTTCTTTGCGCACAGTAAGTTTCATAACATTACGGCTGAACCACTTATGTCACAAGGACTATTTTAACGATGCCCTTACTACCTTTCTGGGCCTTGAACGTGGTAGCTGCATTGCTGTCTATGCAGGGAACTTTTGGGAAGAGCCAAAAAAAAAGCTTTGCTATGAGTATGCCACCAATGAGGCATCACAAGACTCAGTACAATAGAAATATCAAGTGCAGTTTGAGATATACTGTATGCATTTACTACAACACTCAGCCTAGCTATCTACAGGACCACAACTGTCACCATGACACTGACCAGAGACACACAGGGAAGTTGTGCTCTTTTTTTCTGTTACTAAGGGGAGACATGTGGAGTGAGAAGCATGTGACATGCCCTAGATAGTACAGAATGTATTATAACACATCTCATTTAAATGCCTAATTCAGTTGCACACATATTTTCCACCAAATGAAAGAATGTGTTGGCCCCTGATAATGTACTGGGAGTTCTCAGCACTCACACACTGATCAAGGCCAACAATGATCACTAAATGCCCATCAACACGTACTACTAAATACTGATCACAGACTCAGTTGTGATAAAAAAAAAAAAGGTTCTAGGCCTAAATGTGTAACATGTGATATGAGATGAGTGTATCAGCCAGACTGTCTCGTCCTCTGCTTTATGTGAAAAAATAAAAATGATGTAAAGCAGTTTGAGCAAATGTGTATTTGACAGTTTGACAGTAAGACATAAAAGAGAACTTAGTTTAGTACTCACATGCCGTGTGACAGCCGCTTTCTATGCACATGCTCCGGATGTGTGCTCTCAGAAAACCGTTTATCAGGAATTTAAACTAATGTGGTTTAAAACACATGATTTCAGCATGATAGACATGATAATCAGAATCAAACGGATGTTTTTTGGCAGAGTATCTGAGGGCACAAGCTGTAAAGGCACAGCCCTGTTCTGGAAAAGGGTGCGGGAGCTGCAGCTCATTTGCATTTAAAGAGACATGCACAAAAACAGCGTGTTTCTGCTTACACTCAAAATAGGCATTTTCAAAATGATATAATAAATGATCTGTGGGGTATTTTGAGCTGAAACTTTTCAGACACATTCTGGAGACAAGTGAATTATATTACATATTGTAAAAAGAGGCATAATAGGTGTCCTTTAATATAAGACAAGCCTAATAATCAAGCTGTTTCTTATTTTAAATCATCTACTGAACAACATTTATTTCTGATTATAGAACTAGGATTCCTGTGGTCTTTGAAACCTGAATATACAAGGTCCTCATTTTAAAAGTGATTTTTAGACCTGGAAAAGTCACGTAAATTAATAAAGTCTTAAAACTCCATGGGCAGTTATAAAAAAAAAAATGTTTTTTTTTTAGTTATGCTAAGCTCTAAAATATTTTAGCAGGTATAAATTGTGAGTAAAAAATATAAATATATATATTTATAATATATATATATATATATATATATATATATATTTATAATATTATATATATATATATATATATATATATATATATATAAAATTATATATATAAAATATTAAATATTATATATATATATATTAATCCAGCAAATGTATCCAGTAAATTGCTAAAGTCATGTAAATTCATCAATAAAAGAAACTCCTCTGTAAACTTGAAATTTAATTTTTAACAGCTGTTATAATGCAATTGTGGTTTTATTCATCTAACAATTTTTAATTTTCAGGATTGCAAAACAATTTTCTGTAACTTTATCTTCTTATATCACAGAACTATAATACAATATAACTTTTTATTATGCATGTGACTTCATTTCATCTTATTAAACTCACAATGACCTGTTGTATTTTTTTCCCTCTGGCACAGAAATGACCTCCTAGAAACTTCAAGTATTTGACGAGACAAACAGTGGTATATTTCTAGATCACTAAGTGCCTTAAAGCTTCAGTGCATAATTTCTGCACCAGTAATGGGACCAATTAAACAGCAAAAGATACGCTCAAGCATTGTTTCTCAAGCCTTCCTTTCACCTGTCAGACTGCTCAAACACATATAGCGATGTTTTAATACCACTACACATTCACAGTAAATTTTTTGGAAAGCTGACCTATGAATGGCTATCTATACAATTTGTGTTTTATCATACATGGTGTATTGCATTATATACCAATTACTTTCCAAGGCACACTTTTTCTGAGTTACTGCTCTGTGTAAGGGCAGCCGTATCCAACCATGCTGCTGATCCCCGTCATGTGTGTAGGTGCGCACGTTTGTTATGACCGCCATGTGTATCATATTTACAGCACAGAGGAGCCGTTTCATCTCTGCATGCACTCTGTCACCCTTCAGCCTTCCCTGTACATCAAGAGGCGGAGCCTCCTCCCGCCTTTGCTATGATTGGTGGAGAGGAGATGGGTGTGTGGCCATCTGTGTCTGATTTGAGGCAGGGATTTGAAAGTGTAGGGGGTGGTGGCTTTTCAAAGGGCTTGTGAAGGAAATGAGAGATCTCAGCCGCTGGCTTCGACCTTTAACAATATGTTTGTTAGTATGTGTATAGTTAAACATGGAGAGATAACAGGGATCTGGAATTGCTTAGACGTGCATGATTTAATCATAGGCTAAATGAGCATTTGGAGAATGCCCCCTGACCTCTGACCTCTGGCAAGACTGCCATGTTGTTAAAACTTAATTACAAATCACCTATAATCCACAGAATTGTACTTGTATAGATTCATACATGTTATGTGGTGTATCTGTAATGAATTTGTGTTTCCATGTGCATGGGTGTTTATGCTTGTAATGTCACTTCTGGTGTGGAAAGTTTCAACCAGAATCAACAGGCTGGAGTCGGTTTCACTATGTGTGTGCGTGAGGTGTTGTGTCTGTACTCCTGGTGGAACAGTGCATGACATAGTGAGCGAGATGCTAATGTACTAATAATAGCAACAGTGCTGCATATTTTCCAATGCGCTAACAAGCACAATCAGCTTGTGAAATGAGAATCAGTTTATCATTTAGTAATTCTCTGTTTTACCCAGTGTAACTAAACTAATTGTATAGAGTGAATGAAAGCTGCATTTCATAAAATTCACAGTGAACTCATTTGTAAAACACTATTAAAAGCTCATATGAATTGAAATGTAGTGAATATGATAGTTTTATCATGCCTTGATAATCTTCCCAAATCTTTAATCTGAACCCTCTAAAGTCCTCTGTATCATATTTGATGCGCACATTTTGAAGGCCTCTAAATGATCTACAAGATCAACATTTTGCTGAAAAACCTGTCTGATTTATAACTCATACTTTTTTTAGAAAGGAATTTTAGTATCATTCAAAGAATGTCCACCTTCAAGTCATGGATCATCTGTCTTTTTGCTTTGAAATCTTTATAAAGTATAACTTTAAGTTGAATACTTACTGGACTGAAGCAACAAAGATTTACTTGATTTTCCATACAATCAATCAAACAATCAACAATTAATTAATTATTATTATTATTATTATTTTTTAAGAATAATGTTAAAATGTGAATATCATATCACGTATCATGATACATTGGGCTACTGAGAAATGTGAATTCTCAATCATCGTTGTATTGCACTGCATTATGTTTTGCCCCACAACAAAAACTACAGAGCTTTGATCATAAAATTAAGCATTTAAATATTATATCTTACTAAGACTTACTAATATTAATTGGGAGATTTATACTGCCATTCAAAAGTTTGGTAAGACTTGTAATGTTTTTTAAAGAAGTCTCTTATGCTCATCAAGGCTGCATTTATTTGATCAAAAATACAGGAAAAACAGTAATATTGCAAAATGTTATTACAATATAAAATAATGGTTTCTATTTTAATATACTTTAAAATATAATTTATTCCTTTGATGCAAAGCTAAATTTTCATCAGGCAGTAGTCTTAAGTGTCACCTGATCCTTTATTATCCTTCATTTATCCACAAATAATTTTAATATGCTGATTTATTATTAGAATTATCTACGTTGGCAACAGTTGTGCTGCCAAATATTTTTTTGGAACCTGTGATACTTTTTTTTTTTTTGGATTTTTGATAAATAAAACGTTAAAAAGAACAGTATTTATTAAAAATAGAAATCTTTTTTTTTTAACAATATAAGTCTTTACTATCACTTTATATCAATGTAACTCATCCTAGCTGAATAAAAGTATTGATTTCTTTCTAAAAAAAGAAAGAATAAAAATTTACTGACCCCAAATTTTAAATGGTAGTGTATATTGTTAGAAAAGATTTTTATTAATATTTTTTTTTTTTTTATTAATCAAAAAATCCTGAAAAAAGTATCACAGTTTCCAAAAAACAAACAAACAAACAAACAAGTTTCCAGCACTTATAATAAATCAGCATATTAGAATGATTTCTGAAGAATCATGTGACACTGAAGACTGGAGTAATGATGCTGAAAATTCAGCTTTGATTACAGGAATAAATTAGATGTTAATGTATATTAAAATAGAAAAACTTTATTTTACATCATTGTAATATTTCACAATTAAAAAAAAAAAAAGCTGTGCTTTTGATCAAATATAAACAGCCTTTATTAGCATAAGAAACTTCTTTAAAAAACATTAAAAATCTCACTGATCTTTTGAACAGCAGTGTAGAGTGACAGATGATATTTAGATGCATAAGCAGTCTTCTATACTGTTATGAAGATCTTTGATATATTGTTATGATTTACATTACACATTATTATTAGGATGTCATCCTACTTTTGGCCAGATAAATACCAGCAACCGCACCAAACTGCATATTTTGCTCAGTTTGGGCCTCTGGATAAAATAGGTGTTTTTCCTCGTCAAGTATGAAAAAAAAAAAAGATCACAGAAAAATCAATTTTGGTCTAGTCAAGTCACATATATTTATATAAAGCTTTATACAGTACAGATTGTATTGAAGCAGCATTACAGTGTTAAACAGGAAAGTAGTATTTCAAAAATACAAACAAAATTCAATTTTGCTGTAAAGCAGCTCTAAAAAGACGACAATAGTAAACAGTCACTTTACCCAGTTAAAGTCAGTTCATCATTGATTCAGTGATGTCATCATCCAGATCAGTTCAGTTCTCTTCCAATAGTGTCTGTAAATCAAGTCAATTATATTGCCAAATCTTAAACTAAGCAAGCCAAAAGGTGACAGTAGCAAGTAAATGACCTCAGTCTTCTGATCACAGGTCATAATTGTGATAAAACACAAGTTCATAGGCCACATATCTGGTTAAATAATCTTCCAAACTCCACCTGAGCAACTGACAATAATTAAGAAACACCTGAATCAGCATGAGTTAAAGCGTTAATGTGAATTTACTTAATTAAAGCTAATGTGCTGTAAAACAATCAGAGCTGACAAAGTATTGGAAGAGATGTAGCAGGATGCTAAGGACAACTGTGGTCCAAGAATTGTCCGTTCCAATAGGAAATCCGGACTAAGCAGTGCCAGAAGGCCACATCTGTGGTTAATGTTACCACGATGACATCTAGTGGAGATCAGGACTTACACAGTCAGTTGGCGGCTGTGAAAAAACTTGATGTTTAAATGAGGACCAGTGCTGGATAGATTACTTACAAATTGTAGTATGTTACTGATTAAAAATTATATGTTAAAAATCCCATTCAGTATGAGTTCATGAAAAGCGAATAATCAGTTAAAAAATGAAAATTTACACTTTTACATTTGAAATCTTTTGTTTACCTGCATGTCAGTGTGAACATTAATCAGCATCAGAGAACTGTGAGCTGTTTAATTTTTGAATTATTAAATTTAAATCTCAAGGGGACTTCAAGTCCAGTTCAGGTCAAAAGTTTACATACACCTTGCAGAATATGCAAAATATTATTATTTTACCAAAACAAGAGAGACCATACAAAATGCATGCTATTTTTTATTTAGTACTGACCTGAATAAGATATTTCACATAAAAGATGTTACATATAGTCCACAAGAGAAAATAGTATTTGAACTGATAAAAAATGACCCTGTTCAAAAGTTTACACACACTTGATTCTTAATACTGTGTTGTTACCTGAATGATTCACAGCTGTGTTTTTTTGTGACAGTTGTTCCTGAGTCCCTTGTTTGTTCTTCAGAATCCTTTAGGTCACGCAAATTCTTTGGTTTTTCAGCATTTTTGTGTATTTGAACCCTTTCCAACAATGACTCTATGATTTTGAGATCCATCTTTTCACACCGAGGACAACTGACAGAGGCTCTAACTATTACAGAAGATTCAAACACTCACTGATGCTTCAGACGGAAACACAATGCATTTAGAGCCAGAGGGCTCTTTTTGAATTTGAAGATCAGGGTAAATTTAACTTATTTTGTAAGTTTTATAAGCATCTCCTGTAGCTTCTGAAGGGCAGTACTAAATGGAATATACATATATGATATTTAGGCAAAATAAGAAAAATGTAGAAGAAAATAAGAAAAATCTTGGCGGGGTGTAACGTCTTTTATGTGAAATATCTTATTTGAGTCAGTACTAAATAAAAAATAACATGCATTTTGTATGAACTTATTATTTTGGTAAAATTATGAACATTTTGCAGATTCTGCAAGGTGTATGCAAACGTTTGACTTCAACTGTAAATATTTGAAGTCAAAGGGGTTTGACTGACAAAAAATGTAATAATTCATTAAAAAAAAATACTGCAATGACCCCCAGGTTAGAATCTTTTTTTTTTTTTTTGTCAGTTATACGTTGGCAGTGTTTAGTATCTTGCATAATTATTTGTCTCATACATGGGATAATTGATTAAAAGGTGCTTCTGTCCCCAAATTCAGAAGCATGCATTGTAAATAATTTATGGCTGTTCTATATTGTGAATATTCAAAGCTAAACAATATGACAACACAGTAGAACTTTTTTTAGGATGGAGAATTAAGTTTAAGTTTTAGGGAGAATAAATAAATTATGAATAGTTTACTACCATTGTGTAAATGTGATCATGTAATCATGTAAGTAACTTTAATTAATTCCATGTAATCGTTTACCTAGAATTCTGTACAAATGGTAAAGTTTACGTTTGATAAAAACAAGATATAATCACACAATGATAAAATCTACTTTTATTATTAATGTAAATACAGCAAAGTAAACTTTTTTTATGACCAGCAGTAAATATACATTTGTAATTCTATTTCTAGGAGGATTTTTCTATAATAATGATTTTGCTTATTATTTGGGCAACATTTTAGCCGCTTTTCAAATATAAAGTTTAAAAAGCTTATGCTGTTTTTTTTTTAGTCACTGAATGACAAAGTAAACAGATGTTTAGATTCTGACTCAGTTTTTTTGTCAGCTCTGGATCTTGCTCAAACTGTTGGTTAGCTGCTGGGTTTCTTCCTGTCCGACTGGCAGCTTCAGGCTCATTACTCAGCATCAGATGTTCGTACCAGGTGCAGATCCGAGAAGTGATGATTCATTTTTCAACTAAACAACACTGACTCTTTCTATAATTCCGTATATGGAAAAATTAGGAGGTTTCATTTTCACCTTTTGAAATTCTTTGCTAAAGCTTTAATGAGTAGGCCTACATCTCCAGGCGAACAGTCACAGTGTTTTTGAAGTTATTTTAAACCGTAAACAAAACATGGTCATTAACGTGTACTCACACTTAAAGGGATAGTTCACTTACTACCTTTCTGGACCTTGAATGTGGTAGTTGTGTTTCTGTCTATGAAGGGTCAGAAAGCTCTTGGATTTCATCAAAAATAAATTTGTGTTCCCGAAGATAAACGAAGATCTTACGGGTTTGAAATGACATGAGGGTGTTAATGACGGTATTAATTATTAATAAAGGTATTAATGACAAATTAATTTAATTTTTTGGTGAACTATCCCTTTAGTTGGACCCTTTTATTAGTATTATATAATTCGCAAAGAAACATACTTGAAAGATTTTAAGTACACTACAAGTGTATGTTCAATAGAAATAAGCACACTTGTTTTTTTTTTCACAACGGAATATGTGAAGACAAACCTCTTGAAATTATCAAATGACTTCTGCATATGATTTGATGTATGACACTGACTCAGACTTCAACACATGAATCTACCTTGTTAGCAACCAACCCCCTCTAGTGGACAAAGCGAGATATTACCAGGATTGTGCCATTTTTGGCACAGGGCATGTAAGAATATCATACTATGCATATTAACCTAATGACAAAATATTTATTCATTAACTTTGGATAGAGACTTGTTCTATTGCTTTATACATAAGAGACTCAATTATTGTATTACATAAAAATTAATTTCATTTCATTTCATAAAAATTCAACAAAGAAACAAAGAAAACGCTCACCTAGTAAACACGTTATATCTCTAATGAACTATGAACATACTAAAAAAACACATTACACTTATGTCATTTCATAGTTAATCCTATTAATTATGAACTTGTTCTGCAAACATTTGAGGAGAAGAAACTGAAAAAAAGATTATGTTTTAATTCTAATTTGTGACCCTGGAAAAAAAAAGGGTCGTAAGGGTTGTTTTTTTTTTTTTAATTTAGTTTTATACATAATCTAAGAGCTGAATAAAATATTTGGCTGAGATACAACCATTTGAAAAACTGGAATCTGAGGGTGCAAAAAAAAATCTAATTATTGAGAAAATCACATTTAAAGTTGTCCAAATGAAATTCTTAGCAATGCATATTACTAATCAAAAATTAAGTTTTGATTTTACGGTAGGAAATTACAAAATATCTTCATAAAGCATGCTCTTTACTTAATATCCTAATGATTTTGGGCATAAGACAAAAATAGTTAATTTTGACCCATACGATGTATTGTTGGCTACTGCTACAAATATACCCATGCTACTTATGACTGGTGGTCATAAATGGTCTATACTGTAAAAAATAAAAAACACAATTTGTTGAGTCATCTTAAAATAATTTGTTACCCTGTTGCCTTAAAAATTTAAGTTTAGTTAACTAAAATAAGTTTAGTCAACTTGAAATGTTAAGTTGTACTAAGTAACAACTTAGATATTTGTGTTTGCTAAACTTGCTAAACAGATGGGTAAGTAACCCAGCTGCCTTAAAATTTGAAGTTGATTCAACTCAAATATCTAAGTTGTCACTTAGTATAATTTAACATTTCAAGTTGAATAATTTTTTTGAGTTGACTGAACTTAAAATTTTAAGGCAGCCAGGTTACAAATTATTTTAAGTTGACTCAACAAATTGTTTTTTACAGTGTATGGTCACATTTTATTTATTTAATTACTATATAGTGTGAAATTATTTTGTTTAAAAATGTTTGATATTTTATCTAATGCTAATGTTTTAAGCTTGTAAGTGTCCAAATTCCATCTGGGGTCACCATATCAAATAGATTCTAATCTTAAACTTATATATAATTTATAACATAATCTTATATAACAGCTAACTCTGTTTCTATACAAGTTTAAGTGTAATTGAGTCATATTGACATATCCTACATTCTAATCTGATTTTGCACACTAAAACATTAGTTTTTCTCCCCAAAACATGTGTTTTTAGGCCAAAAAGAATAAGATCTGCAGTCTCCCACAAAATCAATTGTTTTCCAATCTGCCTAAAGAACACCTTGCAGAAAGTGAAATCCCTTAGAGTGCTGATTTTGGCCTTTCCATAATACAACTAGATGGCAGAGAAAACTACTTCCAGTGAAAGCTGGTAAAGGTCAGATGAGGTCAGGGTTTTGTCTGTAGACCTGCAGGATTAGATTAGAATAGATTAGATTAGATGAGATTAGAGGGATTAGTGCAGAAAGTCTTGTCAGATGGACGTTGAGTCCCAAAAAGCCAAAGAACAATAAATCATCAGCATATTCTGCCTTCAAGATTATAAGATCAGGAATTCAACTTTATAACACACTAAAACTGATGGCCTTTTTTGTATGCAAACTAGGGTTGGGGTGTGTCCGAAGCTACTGAACTAACCGAAACTCGCATATTTTGCTGATTACTGCTGCTGAAAAATATCTGGGGTACAATAGACTGCCAAAAGTTTTAACAAATCAAAGAGAAAAGAAGTTTGTGGTTGGCCAAACTGAAGCAGGATTTCCAGGGCTGACAACATTTGTGTTTGTTCTTATCATTTCCCAACAGGTAGGTGAAATATTGGGCTAATATCTTAATTAATACAGCTTGTACGTATCTTTACCACCTCTTACCTTTAGTTTGTCAAAATATTGCACCCCTTCCCAGCTTACTAAGTCCTTCTCTATATGATTTAGCAGCTTCCACACGTTTTTTATGGTTTAGACAGCATAAATTAACAGAACAACATATTCAGTAGTACATTAAGGTGCCATTCATACTGTTGTCTACATAGGAGCATCTCTAATATGTACACACATCCGGGTAACTGACCAAACCGTCACGGTCATATAAGTGCAAACCGTCTATTAGGAAAGGCACGGAAAACAAATAGCATGTTCAACAGAGAAGGGACATGGTTAGCCGCTTGCTAGCGGTAGCTTGTTACATTGCTACATTACATAAAATTAGGGTTATTTAGGGCTTAGTCCGATTCCTGATTCCAAGAATCGATTCCTCACTGTTGTTTTCAATTCTATTTCGATTCTTGTTTTTTTAGATTGGAGGAACCTAATTTCGCCATCGCTGTAGGATATAACAGTCTTAGAAAGTAACCTTGTCATAATATGAAGCTTTGTTTTTATAAATTATGATACATTTCTGTATTTAAATTATTTTTTATTCTGCATTGCCCATAAATTTTGTCATAGCCCAGAGCAGTGTACATGCGTTTATTGTATGAATAAAACAAGACCTGTACAGTTCAGCTGAGTGATGTTTACTTCAACTAAAAGTGCACAAAATTAACAAACTGCACTGAAACAAAATAACCAGAACATTAACAACAACACTGACATAAGAGCTTGTGGTTTATCTGTCAGTCGCGCTCTCCGCCATTTATTTGTGCTCTCGGTGCTTTCTTTCAGAATTATCACAGGCTGATAGAAAGGTTAAAAACAACATTTTATTTAAGATGTAAATAGGATCAAGACCCTGGATCACATCATGATCTATTCTGTTGTGCAACGTTTATGTGGACAATATAAGCCAGTTCCACCGTAAAATAACTTCTGAATAATTTTTGAACTGGTTCATTAAAACGATATATCCGAAAGAACCTTTTTGTGGAAACGAATCAGACTTCTAATCACTATTAGCGAGCAAGAGGCAAATTAATAAATGTTTAACGGTTGCATCCTCAAACTCGGATATGCTCAGTACCGATTGTTTTCATTCAGTTTATCGCCGTAAATCGACGTTCAGCGACGTTTGATGACAGCAGCCGAGATATACAGCCTTCATATGATGCAGCCGTTCGTTTGAGAGGCGCCCATAAGCTTTGTTTGAACTGAAAACGGCTCTAATCTTGTCAAATGTGTGTTAAGTACCGCAGCTACATAGTGTTATCGCTAATCTCGGAAGTGAAAGTAAAAAAACCAGCGCGTATTCAAAAACGATTTCAGTGCTCTGCATATTAATAGCGGCTCCCTTATGTCCTTAATTTATATACAGTATAATTATCTAAGGATATAACTGCGAGAGAAAGTATTGAAATATATTTTTTCCTCAAATCTCATATTTATTCAATATATGTGACCCTGGACCACAAAACTAGTCATATGGGTCAATTTGTCCAAATTGAGATTTATAAATCATCTGAAAGCTGAATAAATAAGCTTTCCACTGATGCATGGTTTGACCAATAGACCAATATTTGGCCGAGATACAACTATTTGAAAATCTGGAATTTGAGGGTGCAAAAAAATCAAAATATTGAGAAAATCACCTTTAAAGTTGTCAAAAGAAGTTCTTATCAATGCATATTACTAATCAAAAATTAGGTTTTGATATATTTACAGTAGGAATTTTACCAAATATCTCCATGGAACATGATCTTTACTTAATGTCCTAATGTTTTTTGGCATAAAACAAAAAATAATCATTTTGACCCATACAATGTATTTTTGGCTATTGCTACAAATATACCCCAGCGACTTAAGGTTTTGTGGTCCAGGGTCACATATTTGTTCCGTTGTTCACGTCCTTTACCTCATTACCTTTCAACAAAACAGCTTTACATTTGAATCATTTTATTATTTGGAACTTTAAAACATTCCGCTTTAGTTTAAATGATTTTCAAGTAAAGTTCTAAAGCTGTCAGAGCCAGCAAGACTTCTTTTACAGGCAGACAGAGAAAGGAGGAGTGAGAGAGAGAATGGTCTTCTCTCCGACAGTGGTCCTGACAGACTCTGAGTCCATCCTGATGAGGAGATTAAAGGTCCCAAATTCAATAAATGCAACACACAATTGCACCTGAGTGTGCGCACACACACATATAAACTCACAAACACACTCCTCACTGTCACACAGATACGCTCACTGACACGTAATTAAGATAAGTGGACAGGGGCATTATTGCAGCCCCACAGAGAGAGACAGGTGAGAGCAGGAAATTAACCCCTGTGTGTGAGACAGAAAGGGAGAGGGAGATCACTGGGCTAAAAAGAGACAGCTAAATTGACCTTTGAATGAGAGGGAGAGCGTATGTAATTGAATAAAAATAAATAAATAAAATAAAAGCATGTAAGAGGGTTTCTGTCTGACATTGATAAAATGGCTTCTCATGACTCAAAAACATATTCCAGGGATAATGAATAGTAATGGATGGCATTTTATTTAAGGGAAACTCTCAGCTGGAGTGTTCAGCTCGAAAGCCTGGTGTCTAAATTCATCTACATAATAAACCACGGCTGCATGTGTTACTGTTTCTACACCAGGGATAAATTTACACTTTTATTGATGCAATAGGGTTACATTAATGTGGTTTGCCAAATGAAGACTCGTTTACAGGTATGCAGTGGATTTGCATCACAGGGCATGATGTACAGTAAAAGCCTAAGCATAAGCGACCCTTCATTGTCTAGTTTTCTCCTTCTCTGTCTTTGTCTTGTGTGTTTTTGTGACAGTGTCCTGTGTCCTGTCTGAACATCAGCGTGTGAGAGTGATGTGTGGGGAGGTCTCGGATGTCAGGCCGTTGTTTAAAGTGCTATCTGTGGCCTCAGAGGTCTGCAATATTAACCACCACTCACCGGAGGCTCTCTCTCATCCATTTCTGTCTTTATAATGGTATTATCAGAAAGAAATGCTAGATATTGTGTAAGCAGCATATAGCCTAGACTTTTTGTGTTGCATGCATTTTTCCCTGTTTTGTTATATGAAGGTCACTTTAAAACTAACTATTTTCACTTGTCATTTTATTTCATTTTATAATAAAAAATTAAACTATACGTATAGTAAAAAGTATATACAATATATATATGTTATATATCCTAAAATATATATTATTTATAATATGTTTATTAGTTATATATTTTTGATATTTGATTTATTCTGATTCTGAATATTCTGATTTCTGATACAATTACATCAGCATATCTTTTAAATCAATCAGTAAATAAATAATGAGGTAAATTAATTGAAATATATGTTTATTATTTATATATTTCTATTTTCCATTATTTTTTATCTATGATTATTTTTTTCAGCATAATACTTTGAATGTTTCATATAATGACTTTTATAATGATATTTTAAACTTTTGTAAAAAATCAATAAATAAATACTTAAAAATCAATCAATAAATAAATAAAGTGAAAAATACAAACATTGAAATATAATAAATGAAGAGTAAAAAAGATATATAATATATTAATTCTAATATTACTTATATATTTCTGATATAAGATTTATTCCGATTCTGAATATTCCAATTTCTGATAGAAATATACAAATAATTTCATCAGTATAATACTTTGAATGTTTCATAATCCTAAAAACTTTTGTTCTCTTTCTTTTCAGTTTATAAATAAATAAATAAAAATTATCTTTATTTTCAATTATGATGCAAATAATTTCATCAGCAGAAATACTTTGAATGTTTTACATAATGACTTTTCTTTGTTCTTTGTTCTCTTCAAAAATAAATAAGTAAAAATAAATAAAAAAATTCAAATATATTTATTATTTATATATTATATATTTATGTGTAAATATTACATTTATACAAATAATTTCATCAGCATAATAATTTAAATGAAATACTTATGAAACACAAATATTTCAAATAATGACTTTTCTTAGTTTTTATTTTCAAAATCCTAAAACCTTTTGTTTCTTCTCAGTTCAAAAAGAAAGAAGTAAGTACATAAATAAAAACAATAAATAAAGTAAAAAATACAAACTTTAAAATAGCATATATATTAAAAAAGATATATATTAATTATAATAATTTCGTTTTTATTTTCTAAATCCTAAAACCTTAGATTTATTTTAAGTTTAAACAAACAAACAAACAAACAAACAAACAAAAATAAATAAATAAATATATTCAAACCCTTAATTTTCAACCTGGTTTGTGCTGTATATGCTGGTTAATTAACTAATATATATTATGTCTAATATATACTATATATTAGACATATGCATATCATCATATTTTTTTATAGTGATTATAATTAGTTTCCTATGAAAGCAATACATGTCCTGATTTGGACTGCTAAGTAAACACTTGTGTGTGTGTGTGTGTGTGTGTGTGTGTGTTAAAGACTCCTCTGTGACTGACTGAGTAAACGTCTGCTTCTAAACTGTTCTGCATCTGTTCCTGCTTAAGTGAGTTAGCATGACAGCAGGACAACCCCATCACTGTGACGCTAAAGAGCAGCAGAGGAGGATTTCAAAGTTGTGAAACACAAAGACGGGATGTGAGTAGATTACTAGGGGATTCCAAACAGACACATTTTAAAGCTACAATCTTGGAAAGAACAAAAATGGCAAGATATAAGAGTCCCTTTGTAAACACAGACAGCTTTGGTAATTAAAGGCCAAGCACTGATGGTGCAAGGACATTTTGGGAATTGAGACTGTGCCTTTAAAACCAAAAGCTGATGGAAATGGGGGACACGGTCTGCTATACCATGGACATTTTCTTCGATTGTCAGAAAGCCGCAAGCAAGGGCTCGTTAGCTAGCGGAGGTTAGCGTGGCCTCATTAGCTTGTGCAGGTTAGTGAGGGCTACTTAGCTCACTCTATGGGGGGTCTCTCAAGTCTGTTGGCTAATTACTCCCCATTCATCTCTCCTTAACAGTCAATTAAATAATTAATGTTTGATAAAGGTGCGATGTCAGGCTGATCTCGCCTGTGAAATATTAATTAGATCAGGAAAGTAATTTATGAGAGTAGATTAGCAGAGTAATTTCCCTCGCCCATGAGAGAAAGAGCCGAATTCTAGAAATAGAGACAGAGAGAAAAGAAATGAGAGAACTGAATATTTGTCTCTTCATACTGACCACTACAATTCTAGCTGTGGCTGAAACAGGTTATATCTGATGTTTTATTTTGGGTAGATTTAAATTTAAAAGTGTTACTGACCAATTATTTATAGTTGTAAAGTTTAAAAAACTTTATTTAAGTTGAGAAGTTGAGAACCACTGGACTGGAGTAAGACACTATTGAGAAGTTCCTATTGTCCCAAATAAAGTAAAATGAAATTAATTAGCTTTTTTTCTATCAGTAGATTTTAAAGCATAATTCTCTTGGTGATGGTACCACTTCAAAGCTTTCTACTGAGCCTCAACCATCTCTTAAAATAGCTAGGACGTGCTGCACTCTTTTTTATTTTAATTTTTCTTTTTAATGCATTAAGAAAATATTCCAAATCTTTAAAGCATCCCCTCGCTGGACCCTAAGGAGCAACTTCACTGTAGCTCTGATCGAGGGATTTAAACTTTTGACATCTGGCAACCACATCGGTGAAAGCTTGTTAACAATGAAAGATAATGTAAATGACAAGTTAAAAAACAGAATTCAGCAGGCAAATATCACAAGTGATTAGGCTTAATAAATCAAAAGAAGCAGAAATCGTGATCACGATTAAAATACTATTCATCATGCAGCTCTATCTGAACATACCACTTTTACAGCAGAAACTGAACTGTTTTCATAGCTGAGTTCCCATAACTGATTCCGCTTTTTTTTTTAAATTGCTTTTGAAGCTATTTTGTATTGTAAAGCAATAGAATTAAGGATGACTTGATTTGACGTAGTCTAGCTTGAAGTAGAACGATCAGGCAGAATAAGTATCATTTGTGTTCACAATAACAGAAAAATGTTATAAAATGGTTTACAGACTCAAACAGATCCATTCAAAATGAATTATAAAAGTTATTTTATTAAAAAACTATTTCAGGATGATCAGATCACTTGTCTTATTTTTAAATAAATATTTTATTCAGGATTGCATTTTTCATGTCCACATAGCAGCTGCAGAAATCATGTTTTATATCTAATAAAGTTAGTTTTCCCAGTCACAATCTCAATCATATTTATTTAAAATATAATTTATTACAACCATTATGTAAAAAAAAAAAATTTTGTCTCTAACTTTTGATTACCCCATTCATATTATGCTATTTTGCCTAAACACTTAGAAAAAATATTAGTGTTCAAATTTTCACTCAAAATTTGCTAGTAACACATTAAATTAAAAAATTAATATTTTTTTTATAAAAGACTTTTTTTTTTTTGTAAAATGTATTCCAATAATCTGTTTTTTACAATTTAGAAAAATACATTTTTTACAGTGCACAAAAAATAACATTAAATTGAAATTAAAAGATGAAGAGGAAATGACAAGTTCTACTCTTATTCAAAGGGATTGTTCGCCAAAAAATTCAAATTCTGTTATTAATTACTCACCCTCATGTCATTCCAAATCCATTAGAGCTTCGTTCATCTTCAGAACACAAATTAAGATATTTTTGATGAAATCTGAGAGCTTTCTGACCCTGCATAGACAGCAATGCAACTACCATGTTCAAGGCCCAGAATGTTAGTAAGGATATTGATAAACCAGCCCATCAGTGGTTCAACCGTAATGTTATGAAGCTATGAGAATACTTTTTGTGTGCAAAGAAAATGAAAATAACTTTTGTGAATGTGCGTCGAGCAGTGTTGCCAACTCTCGCAAGCTAAATAAGCAACCGCAGCTTCAAAAACAAGCCCAATATTTTTATATTATTTATTATTATCAATATTATTTATTATTAATGAATGAGCCTGCAATATAGTAAACTGAAACTATTCTGAGTTTCAAGAGCAAAAACAGAAGTTATGTTACAAAATCATCAAATTGAAACAAAGTGGAAGTGCAGGCACTGTCCTCCGATCACCTGCGAGCAGAATAGTTATGAAGATTGAAAAGGAGACAAGACAAGAGCACTAAGGGAGAGCTTTAATATAGGCACATATTTATAATAAAATAAACTCTAACCACAAATTTCAACAAATTGATTTTCTAGTTAATATAATATTAATAATAATAGCATGATGTTGTGGGAATACAACAGCAAAAACAATGGAGGAAGAAAAACAAATACGTCCTGCCACATTTTTAGCGAAAAACTATTATATTAATTATTGATCTATGTTATTATAGGAAGTATTCGGAAAGAAACAGAAAACGAATGGCACATTCTACGGAGCCACTAAAGGGACATGGTTAGCTAGCAGTAGCCTGTTGCATTAGAGTACATAATATATACATTATTTCACTTACCACGTAAACAGAGTAAGGAGAGATGACTGATAGGATGATGGCGAATGAAGTGCAGATCCTATAAAATCTTGTAAAATATGTGGTAAGTAGGCCTACTGGCACTCCGTGTGATCGCGAATCTTGAAAGTGAAAGTAAAACGCAAGTGCGCATTCAAGAACGGTTTCATTGCCCCGCATATTAATGGCTCTCTGATGCCCGCAACTTATATACAGTATAATTACCCAATGATATAATTGGGAGAGAAAGCATTAAAAAAATATATTTTTTCCTCCCATCTCGTATTTAGGGGTTTGTAGTACATGTAATTTCCTTTCTGAACACAGTATGATCGGATTCAGTCACATCCCTAATGGGAGATGTAGCTAAAATATTTTTGATTTATTAGTAAGTTAATAATTAATAGGAAACACTGATTTCTTGAGTCAGGTCTACCCATAGGCTACAATAGACTGGTGTGTTTTTGCGTTTGATGTCCAGTGTGCTCAAAAAATTGTATGAAAATTTGTGAATTGTGATTAAAAATCGAAAAATCATCAATCAATTTTTAATCGAATCGTGACCCCAAAAATCGATTTGAATCGAACCGTGAGGTACTAAAAGATTCCCACCCCTATCTACTATTAGTATTACTGCTAATAATTAATGCATTATAAAAATACCTAACGAATTAAATTAGGTCCCTTTACTCCCCTGCACGGTTCACCTTCTCCCATGTTTCCTCAATCTCTTTTGGTGATCTTGTTTGTCTGTTTACATCTACTTTTAACATGCAAGTTAAACACGATTTTACTGCAAAAAGGTGAATAACCCTACACTGTAAAAAACAAATTGTTGAGTCAACTTAAAATAATTTGTAACCTGGCTGCCTTAAAATTTTAAGTTCAGTCAACTCAAAAAAAGTTACTCAACTTGAAATGTTAAATTATACTAAGTGACAATTTAGATATTTGAATTGAATCAACTTAAAATTTTAGGGCAGCTGGGTTACCCACCTGTTAAGTTTAGCAAACACAAATAACTAAGTTGTTACTTAGTACAACTTAACATTTCAAGTTGACTAAAAGATATGATGATTTTTGGTACACATTATCTTAAAGGTGTCTTGTATCAATATATGAATTCACATATGTTCAGTTTTGTTGAGTGTGGTCATAGAATGAGTAAACATGTTGGAGGTCACAATAGTGACCGGTGGGATAACAGCGAACTTAGGTATACAATATAAATCCAATTGTAGCTGTTAATGAAAATTGCACTAAAATGATGCAATGACAAAATATTGCACTAAATGAAAAAAATTTACAATATTGGTGTTGTAATACTGGAAGCTCTAATATAAAAATTTGATGTTATATTTTACAAAAAAGTAACAGTTTTGAAATATGTCTTTTGTCTTTTATCTCAGTGTTCCTATCAATGTTGTATAAGGTTTTTATGCATAATAGTAACCCTAGAATGTCATCAAACAGTTTAAAATCGTTGGGCTAAAATATATAACAATTTTTATGACTGCAGAAATATGTTAATTCAGTACACACAGCTTTTCCAATAAAAAAAAAAAATAATAATAATCGATTGATTATTTCAAAGGGTTACTAATGACACATCATTTGGATATTTTCATGTCTGGGAAAAAATTAGGATTAAACAGGTTAATTATTGCACTGATTGACTTTTAACTGTGAGCAGACAGTGTCAACAATATACTGAAAGCTTTTTAGGTTTTCCTAACAAGCAACCCTGCGACCCGTGAATTTTTAACGCAATTTCGCAAACAAAAGAAGCCCAAAGTCTCATAAAATGTTGGCAGCTGTGGCCCGGCACCTACAGGCTTGGCAACTATGGCGTTGAAGACTGACACGAAAGAGAAGAAACTGTTGAATAAAATCATTATCTTTGTTCTCTTTGCGCACAAAAAGTATTTTCGTAGCTTCATAAAATTACAGTTGAACCACTGATGTCACATGGACTATTTTAACGTTGTCCTTCCTTACTATCTTTCTGGGCCTTGAACATGGTTTTACCATTTCTGTCTTTGCAGGATAAGAAAGCTCTTGGATTTCATCAGAAATATGAAATCATCAGAAATAAAACGAAGGTCTTATAGGTTTGGAAAGACATAAGGGTGAGTAATTAATGACAGAATTTTCATTTTTGGTTAATCAATCCCTTTAACGTTCTAGTTTGTGTTTTTTCATGCTTGGTATTACCTTCTTTCCCTCATCACAAGTAAAATATCCCAATATACGTATATTTAAAGCTTGAACTGACACAGTGACAGAATGTTCCAACTCATTCAGAAATGTGCTTTCCAAAACATACCATCTTTTCAAAATCTAAATGGGCCTATTTAATAGAACGGTGCAATATAATTGGATGTTGATTGTATAAGCTGCAGAACAGCATGTGAAGACAGGCAACGTGTCGCCACACCCTTCACCCTCAAACGCACAGTCACTTACACACAGAATTGTTCTCTGATTCTGGGAAAGGATAATATCAGCAGGAAGTGGTGGCAAGGGCTTCAGATCAATGTTCTCCTAATAACAGCACAGCACAGATCAGGACAAGGCGCTTCCTCAGAGCACCGTTAACTCACACACACAGCACTGCTGGGCAAATGAGAGAGAGATTGAGGGAGTTTATATACTGTGTGTTGACGCACAGTAAGTTTAGGCCCAAAACTTGCTCCGGGCTGTGAGTTGAGAATAATACCAAGGCAACAAACGACTGTGTACGTGAATGCCTTTCAATTGCTATGGAAACGCATCTCTATCCTCCCATCTCCGTGGGCAACAGGCACCCTGAGAGAGTTATTGGATTAGCATAAAAGCTTCTTTCGAAATAAAAAGCACTTTTATTGCTCTGATCGTTTTATTTTCTAATGAAGTTATGGCCAATGGGAAATCTCTGACCCGACCCTGCATGGCCTGCTCATCTTCTTCGGCTCCTTCTTTTCATCAAGAAATTCAAGAGTCCTCTCACATAAGACAGCCAAAGTTTAATTAAAGACTGAGTCACCGGTACATCTCAGCAAAAATACGCTTGAACATTGGTGAAACAGGTTTGAAAGTAGTGAGGTTTGATGTAGATAGATAGACAGACAGGCAGATTGTAGGGGTGTAACTGTACATGTATTTGTAACGAAAAAAATTGGTAGGGACTTCTGGTTTGATACATATGTGTATCGAACAAATACAGCACTGTTTTAACTACTACCAGAACTTCAGCTTAAAACTCCTAGTTGTATATACCTTCATTTTAATGACTAAAAATGGTGTATTATGCGATAATGCCTTTCTCTTAACTATTAGTTACAGCATGAAATAAACACGAATGTACATCACAATTTGTTGACTATTATTTAATAAAAAAATTATTTTATGTACATTTTATGTAGTTATTTCTTCCCCGATTGACCAAATGCATACAGAACTGTGACTGAAAGAGATAGTTCACCCAAAAATGACCCCATCATTTACTCACCCTCAATTCATCCTGGGTGTATATGTCTTTCTTCTTTCAGACGAATACAATTCCAAGCTTAATAATGGCAGTGAATGGCTGTTGAGATTTTGAAGCAAAATAAAGTGCATCCATCATTATTAAAAGTGCTCCACATGGCTCCAGGAGGTTAATAAAGGCTGAAACAAATAGATGTGTTTGTGTAAGAAAAATATCCATATTTAAAACTTTAAAAACTGCAATCTCTAGCTTCTGTTAACTAGCGTATGCACGTTCACGGGAGAGTGGCGTTCTAGTGGATGACATAGGGTTTAGGCGTCGTGTAAGCCCTGCTAAGAATATGCTAGTCTTGCGAAAACCAAGTTTTGTTTACGGCCAGGGACGAACTGGGAGTATAAAACGGCCCTGGATTTTCTCCCAAATAGGCCCACCAGAACTACAAACACAATATTACTATCTCACAGTATTACAGCAATCCTATCGCATTTAGGGCAAAAACAATAGAAACCATCACACAAATTGTAATGATTTCCACTACAAATACCATTACAAACCATCAACTTTTAACCATTAAAACTATTAAATAATGGTTTCCTGTAGTGTGTTTTGGGACATATTACATTAGGATTTAGTGGTTTTAACAAAAACCACCAACAGAAGGTGACCAATTACCAGTAGAGACCAACAGGCACATTACAGTTTCTACTAAAACCAGTACAATTTTCATTATTTTCACCAGGAAAACCATTACAAATTAGGTGATGTTTAAAGTGCTCCTATTATTCCTTTTCAAATATGACCTTTCATGTAGTGTGTCATGTAGCTGTATGTGAACATAAATTATCTGCAAAGTTGTGAACGAGTCGTCAGGAATTCGAAACTTATTCTGTTACGGCTGTACTTCACGAAGTAACATATTTGCATAATGTGCGTCCACGTTCTATGGCGCGAACAACTTGCCCGCCTACAAACAAAGTAAAATTTCCATGTGGTTTACGTCATGTCGAGAAGACGCCGTATCCTACGCTGTGAAAGTAAATGTGTTTTATATTCACTTCCAAAAGATGAATCTACAAAGAATCAGTGGTTAACATTCATTCAACAACACCCCAGCAGTACAATTCCAAACTTGTGTTGTGTTTCCGTCATTTTACTGACGACTGCTTTTCCAATCTCTGGGAGTACAACGCGGGATTCACCAAACGCTTGCTCTTAAAAGATAGAACAGTGCCCAGTTTATTTGGACCGGCTTGCTCCTCTGAACCTTTACTTGTAAGTATGATTAATAATTGATGATTGTATTTTCTAGCGATCGTTCAAAATACGTAGCTGTGTATGTTATGTTGTGTAACAACCCTGCACATGTCTTGCTAACCAGCTAACTCACACTTCTGTAGTTCAGCTGTGGACCCACTGTAGTCTAAAAATTTGTGATTGATGCAGCTTGACTGTCTGTCTGTCTCATTAGTTGGAGTAATGATAAAGGATGGCGCACGACTTTACACAGTGTAATGCATTATACAGTGTTGAAGTTTACAACATAGAGGTGTGCCTGGTTCACTTACATAAGCAAATTGCAAGCACTTTTTCCACGGTAGTCTGTGCTAACTTGTCGTTTAGCCACTTCTACCGTTTCATCGTCAGACTCTGGCTCGAATTGTTAGGTAAAATCGATGGCATCTTTTCTATGTATTGACAAGTCTCCAGGGCTGTCATTCAGTTATGGCAATGGGCGTTTCGTTTTTGACACGCTGTACGCGGTAGACCAATCATAAAGGACTGCGCCATCTGACCAATCACAGCAGTGAGGGCTCAAGGAAAGGAGGGGTTTAGAGAGACTGATTTTTCGAACTGCGTCGCATGAGTCGTTTACGAATCATTTACAAATGAGGTAAAATTAAATCTTTGGAAAAAAACTAAAGTGTTTTTTTGACCTTGCATACATGTAAACCTGTTTTAGGAGACTCATAAAACAATATTAGCAACCTTTAAAATGGCATAAAGCAGAGGGTTAAAATAAATGTATTATTGTATGAACTAAAATACTTGAAATCTACATAAAAAGAGCAGAACATACAATGTATAATATGACAATGATAAACATAAACCTAGAATCTAGAAACGTGAAACAACAGAATTCTTCAATTTGAGTATTCATCACCTTATAGGCTACTTCACTGACTCTGTTTTCTAACTTAATATCATTTAAATGTAACCTGTTGTAGAATCGATGCTGTCTCTTTATGAACGAATGGAATATTCATGTCAGACAAGGCAGAGTATTAAATAGTGGTGGATGTTCGGACTAGGGGTGTCCTGGGATTTTACTATAGTGCTATAGGTTACATGATCTATAGTGAGAGAGGTTGGCAAAGGTAACCTGATGTAACTGTTCGCTGTGTTTTCTTTTAGCTTCTCCCAGCTGCCTTTATCTTCATGTTTTTTTTTGTTTTGTTTTTTGCTTTCCCACTCTCCTTTGCATCAGTTTTGGTTACTTATAAGCAAAAATAGATTGCATTAGCACCCCATTTTGTCGGCTGACAACGTCACTTAATCTGACACTCTTTCTTTGATGATGAACCAGCCAGGCCGACCGGTCAGATGACCAATCCGCCCCTATTTACGGCAAAGGAAAATCAGTCTCCTTTAAAATCCTTAAAATCCATTTTTCTTTACAAATCCTCATTTTGTACTTCTAATTCAAGACCAGTGTTTTGTTTTGCTCTCTTCACTGCGCTTCCGCATTTGTCACCACGTTTACCAATGTCCTACATCATCTGCTGGAATGCCACTCTCTCGTGAACACATGTATAACAGTTAGTGGAAGCTAGAGATACAGTTTGTAAGTTTCAAATATGGATATTTTCTTACCCAAACGCATCAATTCACTTCAGCCTTTATTAGCCCCCAGAGCCATGTGGAGCACTTTTTATGATGGATGGATGTACTTTATTGGGTTTCAAAATCTCAACAGCCATTCACTGCCATTATAATTTCATCATTATGTATTCGTCTGAAAGAAGAAAGTCATATACACCTAGGATGGCTTAAGGTTGAGTAAATCATGGGGTAATTTTGGGTAAACTTTCCCTTTAAAAACTAAGGTATGTATCAAACCATCATTTTTGTGTACTGTTACATCACTAATAGACCCCTAAACAGAATGATCAACAGATGGATAAATAAATAGATACATAAGGTTACAGTGATTCAACATTATGAACTGCGATCATGTACTGTAAAATACAGGAGTCTCTCTTACACACACAGCTTTCTGAGGCTGTATCAGGCTCTGAGAGCTGTTCTGTTGTGTCTGAACTCTGGGATTCAAACCATATTTACCTCTAGGTATGCTAAACGTTAAAGAATGCGATTCTTTAAAGGGTTAGTACTATTATGTGTTTGTGAGGTCAGAAGTTCCTGTTAGCTCAGCCTGGTCTGTGATGATAACTGAAATCCTGCAGCCTGAAGCTCCTGTGCAGCAGTGAGGATCACATGCCAGGAAATCTCTCATGTCTGGAAATCACCTATAGAAGACATTTGCAGGATGTGCTGTTTTTAGGATAGTTTCTCCCAGCAGATTCTGTTTTCTTACATTTGAGTCAAAATAAAACGAGTATTGGAGTAGCAGGGTAGCACATATGCTCAAAGTTGTATCTACCCTTCTGATACGGTTAAATTAAATTAAATTAAATTATGTTTTATTATTTTGCAATTTTGCTATTCTAATTAAATTAACATTTATAATTTAAAGTAATTTTTAAAAAAATAGATTTTATAGATCTTCAATTTTCTTGAGGACAAAAATAATTTTAAAACATTGAGTTGAGCATGTATAAACACCTACACTTTTATTACTTTCTTGCCCTTTTTAAAGAGTGTCTGAATTGGATGCATGTCAATTTAAGAATTATGGCTGAAGCTAATTGTTATTGATTAAATTAGGTTTTATAGACATAAGTTCAAGCTTTACTGAAGCTGCTTTTGGCTTGATTTAGTGACTATTCAAATTCTACCTGTGCTGGAATCTCTCTTTCTATATATTTTTAAACAATAAAATGGTAAAAAATAAAACAAAAATCTGTGTGTGTGTGTTTTTGGAGGATCAGCGGAGACAGCTGTGAGTCTGCCAAAAGCTTCTCTAGCTAAAAAACAAGTTTTGCTATACCGCGGGGTAGCATTACACAACAGAGATCTCCAATCAAAGAAATGATGGAATATTAGGATCTTTATAAAGCTTCTCTCTCCTCCCCAGACAGTCAGTTCCACCTGTCTGAGAAATATCAGGAAACAATGAGCACTAACAGCATTGATCTACAGTATATGTGCTGTCAGCCCTGATCACTCAGAATTATTCAAAACATTCTCTGTTCGCTGATTTATTTATGGCTGAATGGATTAAAATAAAATCAAAAGTTTTATCAGATTGTTTTTTTGGGCAGAGGTTACAGTGTGAGTAATACATTTGCGAGTAATGCTCCACTGACAGCATTTTCTGCTTTGGGACTTATCAAAGACTCCCATTGTGTTTGACTCTCACATTTCAGATAGGCAGCAGGGAGTGTGTGTCTGTGTAGAGAGAGAAAGAGAGCGAGAAAGAGAGAGAGAGACACGTATCATAGTGTATTTGCTGTTTGGTGTCACACGATGATGTTCCAAGCTGGATCAATATCCAATCAGACCCGCATTTCTCACCTACCCAGAATTCCCTCTTGCTGTCGGAGAGCAGCATCCTGGAGATGTAGAGAAACAGACTAGATGAGAACAGCTCTGTGTGTATATGAACAAAATATAAGACAGCTTCAAGGACTTGCTGCCAGAGATCAGAAACTATCCCGCTTTATTAAAGAACATTATTTTTATTTTCTCCTACTGAGATCTGTACTCTAAGACTTCACGAGTGTTGCCATTTACTAAGGTCCAGTGTTGGGAAGTAACTAACTAAAAGTACCAACTACTACTTTAATTGCATGTCTCAGTTTTTAGTGAATTGGTTTGTGCTACAAGGTCTCATATACTGCAAATCATTTTATTTGCATCTTTTTTGTTAATAATATTTATTAGTGTAAAATTTTGTTCAGTGTTATTGTTTTCAACTGAATTAAACAAGTGTTTTTTGTTGTTGTTGTTTTTTTTTTTTTTAAACTGTATTAGTGTATTTGGTAACATTTTACAATAAGTTTACATTAATTAATGTTAGCTAATATATCAACTAACATGAATGAACAATTAGCATTACAGTATTTATCTTTGTTAATGTTAATGAAAATATGTTAAAATGTTAATGTTAATGAAAAATAATTCATTGTTAGTTCATGTTTTGATTTTAATAATGCATTAGTAAATGTTGAAATTAACATTAACTAAGATTAATGCTGTAGAAGTATTAGTCATTCTTTATTTGTGTTAATGTAGTTAACTAATGTTAACTGATGAACTTCTTTGGAAAGTGTTACCGTGTATTTTAGATGATGTTACTGTTCATTCAAAAACAGTTTTTGTGCGAAAAAATATAATTATATAATTTATGTAAATTGTAATTGACATAGCTGAATAACTGTATATTTATGTATCTTCAACTACTTAACTACGGACGAGACGGGCGGATGGATGGACAGATAGCCAGCCAGCCAGATAGATAGATAGACAGACAGACAGATAGACAAAAATAAGCTGATCTCTAATATTCAAGACAGACAGATAGATAGAAGCTGATTTCTAATATTCAAGATAGACAGACAGACAGACAGATAGACAGATGGATAGATAGATAGATTAAAATTAGCTGATATCTGATATTTGAGATGGATAAATAGATGGACAGACAGACAGACAGACATACTGCCAGACAGATAAATAAGCTGATATCTAATATTTACGACAGATATAGATAGATAGATAGATAGATAGATAGATAGCCTTCTCCCAACTGCTGTTTTGAGATCTCTCCATAGGTGCTCTGTGGGATTCAGATCTGGACTCACTGCTGGCCATTTCACAACTCTCCAGCGCTGTGTTTGTAACCATTTCTGAGTACTTTTTGAAGTGTGTTTTGGGTCATTGTTTTGCTGGAAGACCCAAGACCTCTGGTGGAGACGCAGCCTTCTGACACTGGCCACTACGTTGCGCCCCAAAATTCTTTGGTAATCATAGCGTTCACACATTCAAGGCATCCAGTGCCAGAAGCAGGAAAGCAAACCCAAAACATCTTTGAACCTCCACCATGTTTGACTGTAGGGACTGTATTCTTTTCTATGAAGACCTCATTTCTTTTTCTGTAAACAGTGCCATGATGTCTTTTACCAAAAAGCTCAGATTTTGTCTCATCAGTACATTCTCCCAGAAGGATTGCTTTTTAATGCCTTTGTGTCAGCAGTGGTGTCCTCCTGGGTCTCCTACCAGAGTGTACCTTTTCATTTAGATGGCAACGGATAGTGCCACTGTTGACACTGTTGTCTACTGTTTCTGCAGATCAGCTTGAATTTGTTTGGAAGTTAATCTGGGTTCTTTATCCACCATTCAAACAATCCTTCGTTGTAATTTTTCATTTATTTTGCTCTTCTGTCCATGTCCATGGAGGTTAGCTACAGTGCCATGGGCTGTAAACCTCTTAATATTACGCACAGTGAACACAGGAACATTAAGATCTCTGGAGATGGACTTGTAGCCTTGAGATTGTCCATGTTTTTCCACATTTTTTTTTCTCTCAAATCCACAAACGACTCTTTACACTTCTTTCTTTTCTCCATGCTCAGTGTGACACACAACACAAAGGTTGAGTCAGAGGTTGAGACTTTTCTCCATTTTAACTGGTTGCAAGTGTGATAACTATATCGCCCACACCTGTTACTTGCCACAGGTGTGTCTAAATACAAATGACAGGAGCATCACATGCTTGAAAAACAATTATTTCTTACAATTTTGACAAGGTGTCAATAATTTTGTCCGGTCCATTTTTGAGTTCTGTTTGAAATTTTATCAGGTTGGACTTTTCTTCTCTGTTTTTTTTGTGTTGTTGCAGTGCAAACAAAAACAAAAAGCATGTAAGTACCAAAACATTTGCAATTGGAACAATTTTCTGAGAGAAGTGTTGCATTTTCTGACAGAATTGCAAGGGTGCTGATATTTTTGGCCATGACTGTAGATAGATAGATAGATAGATAGATAGACAGACAGACAGACAAAAATAAGCTGATATCAAATATTCAAGACAGACAGATAGACAGACACAGACATATAGATAGATAGGCAGGCAGGAATCAGGTGACATTTCAAGCTCATTTCTATTAATTTTAGTGATCAGTGATGTTTTAAAGATTGATCACCTGTGCGTGTGAGACTGCAGTGAGTCACAGCCTCAGCTGAACACACATCACTCAATATCCTGCTTATTGCAGCTGACCGTGACGTCTCATTTCAAATACAAAAGACATGCTGATTATCTCATTTCTTCTTTTCCTTTTCTTCCTCTCCATTCCCCCTCCCCTGTGGGGTCGGGTCCTGGGCGTCAGATCTGACCTCTTTTGTGGAGGGTTTTTAGGGGGGACGTGATCGATTAATGAGAAATTCTCAACAGAATAATGAAGGATGACAGGAACACTAATCACTCTCACTGTGATTGATCTGCATGCTAGAGTGATAAATTAGTAGCTTCACCCTCTTTCTCGCTCGGACGTATTCTAATCACTCTCACTAATTAAAAGCTATTGACGAACACAGCGAGGGGCGTAACCGGGCTGCAGCGACAGAGATGAACTCTCAGTGACACCGTAACTCTGTCTGTACTGTCTCGTGTTTGCCCGTGAAGTGTGTTTTGTAAGTGTCACCGGCCCTGGTTTCATTCTTTCACAGTGAAATGTTCACTGGAGAATCACTTAGACTTTCAGGCGCTGAAGATGATCAGGGGTCATTCTCAAAACATGGTGACAAGCATGTCTTTTGAATTTTAAATATTTTGTTTTGCATTTTATTGCAGCATGGCATTTTTTTAGCATTTATTTTTATTTAACTGGTTACTCATGTTGTTCTCCTAAAGCACTGATGAATTTAAAAAAGCAAAACAATAAGCAATTCAGAGTCAAACACACATGGCTGCTTTTTTCCTCTTCTGTCTTTCCTGTTTTCTGCTCTCTTTTTTGTATGTGTAAATCCCCAGTTCAGAACAGAAGCCCTTTCATTCCACTTACACATGCTGCTCTCACCAGGGAATTTCTGTTAATTAATGCTAGATTGGAAAAATTAATTTAGCTGCAGGGTAGCTAATCAATAATCATGTCCCAAGTCCATTAAATGTCTCTTTCAGTCTGTCTTTACCCCCCCTCCTCTGTTTCTTTCTGGACTCACAAGGCGATTTTCTCCCCAATTAATCATAAAACCCTAAACCTCTGTTACATCCACTAATGCAGGTCAATCAAATCAATAGACTCATTATTGGACGACACACTCCCAAAACACACGTCTAACACACCCACAATCTCTTTGTTTTAGAGGTACTTTGTTTTTATAAGTCGAACAAATGATTGGTTTTGCCGATTAATCGGAACCCATAAATGATTGCTGGAGTTTGTTTTGACACATGATACTGTGCTGCACAGACCAGGACGTTTCAGATGCAGATTTAAAACAGACAATGTAACAGTAGGTTTTCATATGGTAATAAAGTAATTAAGATAGAGATTCTGCTGTAGAGCAGATCTAAAAGACATCAGTCGATGGCCATCTTGAGTAATCAGTTATTGGCCAGTGTGGTCCAACCTACAGTGGTTATCGTTACCTGTAAAATCCACCGGTCAGATATTTTTAAGATATTTTGAATGAAAACCGGGAGGTTTGTGACTGTCCCATTGACTGCCAAGTAAATACCACTGTTAAGGCCCAGAAAAGTATGAAATACATCGTCAAAATAGTCCATTTTGGAGAGTATCCGCTGGACGCAATCCGCTGCTTTCATAGTTTTCTGGTACTTGACAGTGGTATTTACTTGGCAGTCAATGGGACACCAACCTCTCGGTTTTCATCCAAAATATTTTAAATTGTGTTCTGAAGACGAGCTAAGCTTTTACGGGTTTGGAACGACATGGGGGTAAGTGATTAATGACAAAATTTTCATTTTGGGGTGGAGTAACCCTTTAACCTCCACAACATTTACACTCCCAACTCGTCTCATTTTGACGCTTGGTCAGGACCCCTTGCTGTCATTTTTCGATGTGCAGGGTCTTCCATTGCTTTAAATAAGAAACATTTGGCGTCAATATGCTGGCGCAAAAGGCATTGGGAATTTTATCGTCATGATTAAATTACATATCGGGTAATATGTGTTTTTTCAATGTAAACAGTCAAAACAATTATTTATGTAACCCAAGCCCCTAAACCTAACCATTTGTCAATATAAAAACACAGGATATAACAGGCATATACAACTACAGTCACAAATTATTTTAAAAAGTATTAAAATCCCAAGTCTTCTGAGGCGAAACAACTGATTTCTGAAAGGAATAGACGCGATTTCTGTCACCATCCACCGTAAAGCTCATCCTGTGTGCAGTCTGTGCACAAATTTAAAAACTGCCACTGGAAGCAGCTTTACGTCACATTGTTATTGTAAAATGCCATTGTCTTTTATGTGTCTCGTGACCGACTGCATCATGCTAAACAAGTTCGGAAGTATCTTTCTAATGGTGAGATCATTTTCAGTGATTAAAACTTTATGATTTACTCTGTTCTTCGCATAAAGACATCAGAGGACTTGGAATGCAACACAACATGTTTGTAATACTTTTATACTACTTTTAATGGACAGTTTTTGCAATAAATACTTGTCACTGTACTTTTATTTGCCTGTTGTGTTATAATATTTAAAAGTGGGTAGGTTTAAGGTAGGGGTGGGGTTAGGTGCTCCAAAATATCTATGAATGTATACATTTCTATTTATTTTTGTAAATGCATGCAAACTATTAAATGCGACACATAATGCAAACAACTAGAAGCTATGGAGGACCCTGCATGTCCGAAAGTGAGGCAAAAGGGGTACACTAAGCATCAAAAAGTGACACCAAGGGGTCCTGACCAAGCGTCAATATGTGACAAGTTGGGACTTAGACCGTGTTGCAACCTCACGCATTACATAGGTGGAAGTACCAACCCAGTGTTTACAAAACAGAAAAAGATAAAACATGTCAGACAGTTTTGAAGTTGGAGAAAACAATGAGTTTTTCACCCACCCTACCTTTTTTAACCAAAGTACACAGGCGAAGAACTAACCGCACATGACCTTTCCAACATGATAATGCATAAAGATGTGCATGGACATCGCAGAGCTAGTGTAAGATGAGCATTTATGGTTAGAAAGTATAGAATTTTTTCTTTTTTTAAGAAAATGGCAGATCATTTCACTAGGTAAGACCTGTATTCCTCAGCTAGGATCATGTAGAGCCCTTTGAAGCTGCATTGAAACTGCAATTCGAACCTTCAACCCACTGATCCCCATTAAAGTCCACTATATGGAGAAAATTCCTGGAATGTTTTCCTCAAAAAAACTGAGGAAAGAAAGACATTGTTAAATTGTTAAATTATCAGGACATTTTCATTCTGGAAGTGAACTTCTCCTTTAAGGAAATAAAATAGAATACAAAGATCATCTCTAAATAATTGTAAAATGTCTTAGTATGGTTGCAGTTTTGTTATATTACATTAAAATTACTTTATCTTTACGCATTTCATTTTTTTGTCTAATAAACAGCCCTGGTTTAAGTGAAAGCAGCATTTGAGATGCTTGTGAGGAATATTAAACTCTTTGCACTTTAACCACTTTGAGTCTCATTAATCGTTCCTCAAAGCTCATATTTTCCTAGCAGGTTCCTCTCTTCAGAGTTGGTTAAAACTTAGACATTTCATACTGCAGATATTTTTTTTCTGAAAAAAAAAAAAAAAAAAAAAACTTCAACTCCAGCAGATGAACTCTATAAATATGTACACTGTGACCTGAATGACTCAACATGCATGCTTAACAGTTTCAGACAAATTTTCACATACCAGGAAAGTCTGATTGTCTGTCTGCCCATCCTTGAAAAGCATGTGTGTTAAAAGAAAAGCGGCAGGTGTTGACTGAGCTATTTATATAATGTCAGACTACTGTAACTCACTAAAACTACAGTGTGCTTCTGCAGATGCATAAATGCTAACAGACATTAATTAGCAAATCTTTTTCACTTTCTCAAAACAAACTCATTTTGTTGCTAGTCAACACTTCATTAACACGGAAAACATTTTCTTATTTTAGCAGATTTAGATGATTGTTTTCCTGTAGTTTCTGAACTTTTTGACGAGAATTTTTGACCTGGTTTATTCAAACAAATATTCAAACTACATCTTTGTTGAGAATATTAATATAACATGAGAAAAGTAAAAGGCAGAAGAACATTTATGAAACACACACACACACAAAAAAAAACGAAACTGGAATATTTTACAAAAACAGTGACATTTATAAAGAACCTTCCTTTCAGCTCTGTCAACTTTACAGTTTTTTTTTTTTTTTTTTTTTTTTTTGACTGAGCCTGCTGTAGTACACAGCAGGATTACCTATTCCACAAAGGAGGCATGTGATGCTGCCTCAGATTTAGGCAAAAATTAGGTATCCTTCAATTTACTTCCATTTTAAGCAGCTACCATATGCTTCATATCAGCTCACATATGGTGGTAAAATTTCAGTCTATATAGGCAGCTTTGAAAAGTTTAAAGTAACATTTCACACTGCATTTGAACGTCCCTTGGGATGTCATTTCTCAAGGGAACAGCTACTCAGTTGGAGACAGAAAAAACAGCTGCAGAGCGTTTCTTAAAATTCCACAGGCCATCACAATCTAGATGCGAAAAGATATGATGAAAACAATCTTCTGTGCAGGACTGAACTTAAAATTTGATTGGTAAGACGTTTTTGAATCATTGTTCAATGATCCCTCTAACGTAATATAGGTCTACAGTATATACCTCCATACTGTATGACTGAGATGCATACTGATGTACATCTCCATGACAACCTGAAATGATGCCTACCTGTTTGTATATATATGGTTTCTGTTCCTCAGTTTATTGAAAAGTTTTGCTTCTGAAAGTCAAGCGAGTTCAAACTAGATATGAGCTTTCCGTGTCTGTGTTTATTGCCTTTTTTTAGTCTGCGATATCTTGTGGTGGCTGGCGTGCTTCTCTCATTGGAATTTACAGGATTATTAACTTGGGTTATCATTCAGAGCTGTGAATAATCAATACAGCCTCTCACACCGGCAATGCACTAATCCAATCACACAAAGCCTAATATCAATTACAGTTGCATTATCCACACCTGCATCGATCTCTCTCTCACACACAGATCATTACCCAGATCAATCATCAATCAACACCATCATGGGATTTTGCATTTCTGAAAGATCTAAGAATTCATTCACCTAAAAATGTATACATTTATTAAAATTTCCCCTATTTTAACATTTCTTTGCCGTCATCGAACGCTCACTGTAAGCTGCTTTCCATAACTTTTTTTTTGGTTCAAGTACTGAACAAGTACATAACCAGTCAGTGTTTAAAACTCTCTCTTCACCTTAGTGCGATTCACAATGGTAAGCCTGTAATAAAGTTTTCAAATTTGAGTGGTTTGGATCATTCGCTTTGCGTCTTTATGTCAAATCTGTATGCATAAAGGAGGAGTCCAGACTATAGGCTATATCACGTGTGTGGATGCTGCAGATGGCTTATCATTTATAGCTTCTTCTTACAGCAGCTGGAATAATTAAACTTGTCATTTTGAAAATAGAGTCTTAAATGGTGCATGATGGTAATGAAACACATGTTAGTGACTGGAATTAGATTATATTCCAGTTTTCAATATGCATCTGAATGATCTGATTACAGATACAAATACCATTCGAATGGTATTACAATTAGAGATTAGACTGTACAGAAACTTAAATCTACAGATACGCTAATACACACCAAATACACAGCCTAAATGTTGATGTTATTAATGGGGTCATATGATGTGATTTCATGTTTTCCTTTGTCTTTGAAGTGTTACAAGATGTTTGTGCATATATAAGACTGTAAAGTTGCAAAGATTACATGTTCCCACGTCTACGTCATGGTGTGGGAAGATTTGCATAACACTGCCCAAATGTATACACAAGAAAGAAGGCGTAACTTTTATTCTGGCTGTAGTATTGTTGCAGCCGCCATGTTGTGAAGACGCTGTGTGTTTTGTCGCGAAAGCGGATGTACTTTGTTTAGCCTTCAAAAAAACTAGAAATCAGTGGTTAAGTTATATTACAACACTGTTCCAGAACTGTACAACGCAAATATTTGAGTGTGTGCAGCGCATTTTATGGAGATTTGTTTCCTGAACCTGGGAGAGTAGCCTGCACTGCCAACTGTGCACACTATAAAGTGGGGCAATTCCAACTTTGCAAGGACAGTCTGGCACTTCTGACTCACAGCTTGTAAGTACAATTCATATTTAAAGTATTTGCTACTGACTATTCAAACACGAGTTTTGAGCAGTGTAGAGTAGTGCTTGCTGTTTGCCGTTTCTACGATCAGAATGGTGTTTACGTGGCGTGGCGCAAGGCAACACATCGCAATGTGTAAAAATACAGTATGAGTCATTATAATTGGTAATTATGTCCTCACTGGATGCAACAAATGCCTTGTTTATAGTGGGTTTTATTGTTTTAGATTTGTCGTGCCGGAATACCCTATCACAACATGGTGAGGGGTGTAACATTTCCGTCACACGCTTGAGGTATTCTGCCAATCACTCACTGGATAGCTACCTAATCAAAGCACACCGCGCTTTTCACAACAATGAGCTTTGTAAAAAATCAATGCGTTCCAGAAAGGTGGGGCAGAGAGGAGCAACAACAATGTATAGTATGTGGAAGATAATGTGTTTTTTGAGCCTCAAACCACGTAAACACACTGCATTACACCAAATACACAAAATAATGTTATTTTTAGCAACATAATATGACACTTTTTAACATTAACAATTTGTGAACAAAGTATATCTAACCTTGCAATCATAAGATTTAATCACAATTGGTAGCTTGATTTATTTTAAAGGTGCAGTATGTAAGATTGACAGCTTTATTTATATTATTTATATTTTATATAGCATTATTTTTCAGGTATGTAAACATAACATGTTTCCTAAATATCTACAAAAATATTATGTTAGTTTTTGGCTTAAGAAGAATCAAAAACTTACATGCAGCACCTTTAAAGCAGATTTTATGAAAACGTACAAATGAGATTGTATAAATTCATACCTAATTCGCCTGTGTACTCCGATTCAAAAAAGTAGGGTAGGGTGAAAAATAAAATCTTATTTTCTCCTCCAACTTGTTTTTACCTTTTTTGTAAAGGGTGTTTAATTTTCTTTGTATGTATGGTATGTAAACACTGGGTCAGTACTTCTACCTGCATCACGTGTAACAAGGACACCTCAAAATAAAGTGTTACCATGTTACATGCACTTACTATTAATAACAATTAATTATGCATAATTTCATGCAAGTAACCCTAAGCCAAACACCTAATCCTAAACCTAACCATAGAGTAAGTACATGTAGTTACTTAGTAATTACACTGTAACAATGAAACCTTAAAATAAAGTGTAACCAATTTTTATTTTTTAACTTATTTTTTGCTAGATAAGACCCTTATTCCTCGGCTGGGATCGTGTAGAGCCCTTTGAAACAGCATTGAAACTGTAATTTGGACCTTCAACCCATTGACTCCCATTGAAGTCCACTATATTTCCTCAAAAACTTTAATTCCTTTTCAAATGAAGAAAGAAATACATAAAAGACATCTTGGATGACACGGGGGTAAGTAAATTATCAGAACATTTTTATTCTGGAAGTGAACTAATCCTTTAAAGAGCTATTTATACCTGATTTAACACACAAAAAAGTTAGGTTGGTATTTAGATTGATTTAGCGATATTAAATAAATTAACTTACAATTTTAGGTAACAGAAGAGATCTCAAAGCCGTAAACTGTACTCAGATTTGCCAAGATATTAAAAGTCCACTATCAAAGTCAGAAACTTCAACATAAACTTGAATATTTCTCATCAGCTCCTGCAAATTCCTAGGCTATTCTTACATTCTTATCAACAAAAAGTACCTCAGAATGTCACTTTTAATAATCCACAGGAATCACAGGGGCAAATACGTATCCACAGGAAAAACAACACAAACATAAGTTTGATCAGACAAAGAACAGAGGGAACTGAGGATTTAAATACATAGGGAACATAATCAGAAAGAACAGCAACAAGTGTGGGATTAGAAATTAGAAACCACAGAAACTAGACAACTACACCTATACAAGCTATACTATCCACATATCATATTGTACCTCTATAATCTTGTATGTCTGTTTGCTTCTTGTTTATAGGAGAAACACCTTAGATAAAGTACATATTGTACTTCAATGAAGCTTTGAAAGAGGAACCTACTGTATGAGCAATGCAACTTTCATCTGGGTCCCTTACAAACGCTTCTTAGCACCGCTCACTTTAAATCCTCAAGAAAATCACACATTCAATCCACAAGCGGAACAGCCACAGGGGTTTGTGAACCAAAGTTCAACCTTGAGGTCTAAATCCATTATTTTTGCCACAGGGGAGATTCACTTTATTAAGTCATTTTAGGTTCAGTCATGCCAGTTCTCCTCATACTAATGTTTCTAAATAATCCTGTTTCTGAAAACAGGCTTTAAGTCTTAGCAACCGTGGGATGGTGGAATTCAACCACAGAGGCCCTCGTTAAGCTCGTTAAGCTTGTTAATGGACTTTTCAAAGCTGCTAATTATTTACTTTGTGTAGAGCTGCCAGAATGAGAGGAGCCTTAACATACAAAACTCGGCTTCTGTCTGCACAACATTAAATGACAAGTTCACTAAACAGTTTAGTGTGTGTTATTTCAGTGCAAAAAACGGCTGTCAAAAAATACAAACAAAACAAACAAAATAACTAAATTTGTGGTTGAAATCTTCCTCTGTCTCATTGGTATAATAGAAAGTTCTGTTCTTCTATTAGAATTTCATTATGTGTCTGCAAATGAGAGATTTATCATTCTGTTTAGTCATGTTTCTCCATATTCTTTATTTCCGATGGGAACTAAATAAGTCTGTAATAGCCGGGAAAACCACTTTAAGCCCTCTATACTAGCACTGCTTAATAAGTTGACTCTTAGAAAAGTGATTCTTTCTCATTTGGAGCTGAGTATCAGAGGCTGTGTCCTCTCTGCGATTTTACGTTCCACTTCAAGAAATTTACAGCGAAATTAACCATAGAAATAACCCCGACTTCACCTCTCATACTCTCCCTGAATATGATGAAAGAAGACTTAGAGGAATGATATAGCAAAGTACAGTACAACTCATTTCAAAGTGCAAGCATTGGTAAATGTGTGATGTTTATGAAGGGTTATTATCATGATGATGATCATCATTATATACTCCAGACAGTAATATGGAGTCATTGATGCTCAACCAATAATACAAGATTGCCTCATTGAAAATCCCTTCTTCAAATAAGATAAAATGAAGATTTACTCTTAACACCACTGTTTGAAAATTTGGGGTTGGCACGTTTTTTCATAAAAGAAGTCTTTTATCCTCACCAAGGCTACATTCATTTGATCTAAAATATAGCAGAACGGTAAATATTATTACATTTTTAAAATAACTGTTTTGTATTTGAATTTATTTTCAACTCTTTTCAAATCTTCCTATTATGCTGAATTTGTGCTCAAGAAACATTTACAACAGTTGTGCGTAATATTTTTGTGGAAACCATTTTTTTTTTTTTAAATCTTTGATATAAAAATATATAGAAATAATAAAAAATGTAATTTTTGATTAACTGAATGCATCTTTGCAGAATAAAATTGTATTTTTTTTAAGTCTTACTGACCCTAAACTTTTGAAAGATAGTGGAAACATTTTTATACAACAGATCTTTCTGGTCCTTAAATCTGATTGGCTGAGAGGAGTGCAATATTCTAGTGATTCTCCAACCATTTCACTGTTTGTATCACTCCGCTTGCTGTATTTCTTACAGGAAGTGTCATGGCGGACGCCCAAATCCACGATAACTGTATAAATAATGCTGTTTTTGTGTTACGGAAGGTAGTTTTAAGTTTTTAGGTGAGAATGTACTTGTTTGGACTTCAAATATGCAGTTTGATAATAAAAAAATAACATCTATTTGAAAATTCGCTTTGCTCCAGGGCGTCAACAGCCGTTCAACGCTCAAGTTTTCAATGAAGCAACTTAAAGTTTCTTTCATTACTATTTCTGAAGTGACATTTTCAAATTAGTAATGGAAGCTTGGGCTGTCAATCAGCAGTGCAACTGTCAACTTGAGATTTGAATCCATGGTATTTACACACTTGTGCCGTCGAACTATTGTTTAAACGCAATATCACACTCATAGCCGTGCAATATGACTGTATATCGGCACTCTGTGATTACCTACTGCACTCTGCCTGTGGCCTCATGCCTACGGCCGTGTCAAAATACAGTCATATTGCATGGCTACAAGTGTGATATTGCTCATATTTGTGCACACTTTTATTGATAAATGTGGACTAAAAATATCTAAATGAACCCAAAAATAAAAAAGCAACCAGTGTACATTCTTCAAAACATCTCCTTTTGTTTTCCACTGAATAAAAGAAAGTCATATAGTAAGAGGGAGTAAATAATTAAAGAATTTTTATTCTTTGGTGAGCTGTGCCTTTAATTACAGAGAATTGTGGTTATAAATAGAGCTGTGGCAGCTGCAGGACACAAGCACATTTGAGGGAATTTCACATCTCCATTACAGCGATGAGAAAAACACTGATCACTCAGTCAGCAGGCAACAGGTCACACGTGTCTGACACATTCACATACAGACTGTAATTGAGAATGAAGTACACCATTGCCTTTCGTAAAAGAGATGATGTAGAGTTCATTGGTTCTGATTAATAGGTTTAACCTTTGTCAGTGCAAATAATAAGTATGAATAGATTTTGATTGCACTGAATTACTCATCTTGGCTGGTCATTGATTTACATATTATTGAATAATGTCTTTTTAAAATGTGTCTTATGCACCCCCTCAGTCTCACCATGAAGCTCAATTAGCTGTATAAACACACATTCATTGAAATTAAAGCACAAATTTGTTCCTTTTCTTTATATCGACAGGATATTATTAATATTATTCAAGTGGTCACTATTACAATGATTCATATTGTAATATTAATACAGGATACATACTGATATGGTCAGAAAGTGACGAGTTTTCACGCGATATGGCTGTATATCAGCATGGAGTGCTGATATACAGCCATATTGCACGGCTAAGAGTGTATAAATACATAAGAAACAACAATGGAGTGTCTTTAAAAATCCTCTTTTGTGTGGAACTGATACTTTCCACCATGGATTCAAATCTCAAGCTGACAGTTTAACAGCTGAGCAAAAACCTCTGTTATTAATTCGAAAACGTCACTTTAAAACTAGTAACAAAGGAATGCTGAGTTGCTTCATTGAAAGCTTAATGTGTTACTGTATTAAAAGCAGCAGTATGAGAAAGAGACTGACTAAGTGAGTGTGATGACCTGATACAGCATTCATTCTTTAGGTTGATCTTACATCCCTAATCACAAAATCAGCTTGAATGTCCACCGAGGAAAGCGATATCTTTGTCATTTTAACAGTTAATAAGATTTCCCATGACAGTGCTAGTCAATGTATTTGTCAGTTGCATCCCTATGGTTGCATCTTATAAGGCTGTTTAAAGTTACAGTAACACCCTTGTTTCAGTCCCTTTTAATATGAAAGTCCTTGTGACTTACTCATAAAGACAGTCATAATAATGTAACTTTCTCTGAAGATAAAATCATAATTGCTAAGTGACCGTTTCTCAAGACCAAATACGGCATATTAGTTATATAAAACTATTTACTGCACAATAATATATAAATAAACAATAGCAATTATAAAATTATAAGTTTGTACAACAGGAAATAAGGTCACACTTTACATTAGGTGGCCTTAACTACTATGTACTTAGATTAGAAAAAAAAATACAATGTACTTATTGTTGTCATATTGTATTGCAAAATACTTTTGCTTCTATTACAGTGGGATACGGGTAAGGTTAGGGACAGGTTTGGTGGTATGGGTAGGTTTAAGGGTGGGTTAAGGTAAAAGGGATGGGTCAAAAATGTAATTACAGAAATTAATTACGTATTGGTATTTTTAAAAATATAAGTACAATGTAAAAACAAGTATGTACACAATAAGAGCATTGTACCAAATGATTAATTAAATTGTAAGCACATAGTAGTTAAGGTAACCTAATATAAAGTGGGCCCAGAAATAACACAAGCAAACAATTCCGTCAAAAAAACGCAAAGCAGCACCTTAGTTAGCAGGCGATTTAATTACATAAAAATAAAAAGATATGAAATTTCACTTTGCCCTAAAGTCAAATTTGCTCTGGAACAAGTAATAGATTCATAAGACCAAAGATTGCCTGTTTAATAAAACAAAAATAAATTATACCTCGTGTAACACCATCTACATAAGAGCCAGCCGCAAATTCCCGAAGGACTGGCTGATAAAGCTTTTCTCGGCGGGTAGATAAGCCTGGAGCTCACATCCCCGAAAAAGTCTAAACAAACTGTCCAATAGGCGCAATCTGTATATATAAATCACATATGAGGTCTAAACAACTACATTTTTGCCTAAAAATGTCTTAAAACTACATTCCGTCACACAATAACATAGGGCTCCAGACTGGGCTCAATGACTTTAAAGCACTTCACACAACTATTTCCAGCATTTTAAAGCTCTAAAATGACCCAATTTGAATGTTATTTTTAATGGGATGACCAAAATATACTTTGCAATAAACAAATGCTTATGTAAAATAAAAAAATACATCAAATCATCATTATAACCAGTAGATGGCAGCAAAGGAGCACTTATTGGATTATTAGTCATTAATTTCTTTTTGTTTTATATTTTGAACTTATAAAATCACTTTTATAAAATATCAAATCATCAAGAAATCAGATTTTGTTTTACACTTTTTTTTTTGGAAAAACAAACTTTTTTTCAGTTTGCGACTAAATCACACATAATCACTGAAGTTGTTGGTTAGTTCTGTATAATACTATAGAAGAATAATGTACAAAATAAAAGTAAATTTTGTATGCTTACTTAGTAACTTTGTGCTTTACTGTCAAATCTGTATAAACATGAAATAAACAAGAAATAAAAATGTAATATTATTAGTATCTGTACTTGGGTCATTCTATAATTGTGGGTATTGTGCATCAATAATGCAAAAAACTGCATTATTGTTTTTACAAAACAAAATCCAAATCGAACTATCCTCTTAACATAAACATTGTGTTATGCACAGTTTTTGCACTTGTAAACAGCTGTTTAATACAAAATTTTCCCTCAGGGGTGAAAAACATTTTCATTCTGTCTGGATAGTTGTCTGTCTATGTGAGAATTTTGCCAGCTGCTGAGTCCTGCAGTGCGATGTAAAATGTTGCATTGGGATGTATTAATTCCATCTGCCTTGGAGGATGATTATTGAAAGGATACAACATTCCTTCAGAATCCTGGGACATTGAGGGGTCAGCGTCTCAGACAACCGTCTGACCTTAAGACTAGACACGGAGATGAAAAAGAGCTTGGAGCATCTCGCGGATAGATATAATCCATGTTCACCATCACACTATTCTGCTTGCTTTATTTCCTGATATTGCCCGATTTCATCCCCCTTCACGGATATTAAAGAGATTCAGAGCCACGAACACAAACTCTCCGTCTCGCTCACAAACTCTTAGGCACTCAAACAAACTCTCGTCCTCGGAGAGCATCTCTATCTCATTTCAAGCACTCACTCAAGAACGACAGTAGATACATCCGCATAAGAGGTGATGTGTTTGTGTGGGGGAGGCTGAAGTGTGTGAGTGTGAGTTTGAATGTTTAAGAGACAAAGACAACGTGCATATGCTAGTGAGCGGGTAGTTAGTAGTTACTTCAACTATGGTCGCTTTTATGTCCAGGGATTGCATTTTTTATTCAAATTAATATCAACATTTTTACAACTTTTGTGTTACATTTAAACATTCAAACTTGTTTTCTTTTTTTTTAACTTTGCTTTTTTCATGGTTTGAACATGTAAATATAGCTGCAAGCAGCAATTACCAGGGTTCAAGCGCTTAAGGCATTTAAGCATATAAGGAAAAAGACATTACATATTATTTAGCAAGGCTTTCGATCTCCTTAAAACTTTGCATGCCTGTTTAGAATCACCTGACTCATATGCTCACCAGGTTTTGTGAAGTTTTGAGTTTTCCTTTAGGCTTTATAGGATTTTGGGTAAATTTGGACAGGCCCCTTTTCCAAACAATCCCGCTATAGCCTTCCAAAGGGTAAATTTAAATATATTTTTTGATAATTATTTACCTAGAGAGTTCAGAGAATTGCACTGCAATGTTTTTTTCCAGATTAAGCAAAAAACCTAGAACTAGTTTGCGAAAGTAGGTTATTGACATCTTCTCAATCATTTAACTAACAATTTGATTGACAGCAGTGGTTCTAGAAGTGAAGCTGTCTGGAACGAGGAGTTCTTTCATATAATATGAATATCATGTGCATGTGCAAAAAACCATGTGATGTACAATCATTTCACCCTTGAGAAATGCGATATCACCCCCAGTGGCCAATTTCTTTCTATTTCTTTCAGACCCACCTAGTTTGGTTCCAATCGGCCTCTGGTCTAACAGGTGCTTCAAATTCATCGACCAATGGTGGCCATGTTTTTTGAGATTCACAAATGTCCTTATAGACACTTGTGGAACTTTGGACCAAGACAGTGCATACCAATTTTCATGTTGAAATGACAAATGGTTGGGCAGTTATAGCAATTTTTGTGCAATAATAGTACCACCAAGTGGCCAAGCTCCGCAATTTTTTCTGTGACCTCAGATTGAGCTATTACATAAGCGTTGTGAGTTTGGCGTAGATATCTCATTCCGTTCAGGAGTTATAGGCATTTTACGCACTTAAATGTTTTGACGTCCCTTTGCGACAGTCGAAAGTTAAACTTTTTTTGATAATTATTGAAATTCACTCTCTAGAGAATTTTTCTGCGCTGGTTTGGTTCCAACTGGTCGAAAAACCTAGGACTACTTCGCAAAAGTAGGTTTTTCAAAAAATGCGAACTACTTGAAAATTTTCGACATTAGACACTTGAGTCTGCGACTCGCGGTTTAGGAGTTCTGAGCGATTTCGTGCTTTTGTTCACTGTAGCGCCCCTGTCAGGCCGACTGGGGCGAGACTTGGTCACGTTGTAGGTAGTGTGAGTACTACCATCCCTCCAAGTTTCAAGTCTCTGCGACTTACGGTTTGGTCCACATGATCTGTTTTATGTGGAGATCGCTACGCCCCATTTCCTCCCCAAAAGTGACAGCCATGGTGTCTTTACCTTCAGTTCTGCTTCCTCTTTATCCACCACTGTTGTACTATTGATGAGCAAATGTGGGAAATTTGAGAAATGGGCTCATCATTTAAAGGAAAAAGTAGTGCTTTATTCTGCAAATTTTCTGGGAATATAAAAAAATGCTGTCATCCTAATCAATAAACGTACAGGCACACCAAGGACGTGTCTACTTTAGTCAATAATCCTTGCGGTTTGGGGAAAAAAATATACAAATGTCAAGTATTTGAATAAAAAGATGACATTTCAGCAGTTGTTTTAGCAGGCTGTTCATGTACTCAAGCAATATGGAATACAAAGATAAAAAAACATACAGTACTGTAAAAAAGCATCTTTTTTTTTTTTTCAAATATGAAGTACTGCTGTTGTCAATACTTTATTTAAAACTTACAAAATAGCCGTAAATAAACCACAGCTTTGATCCTCGTTTGTCAGCATGAAGGGGATAATAGCCGTCTAATACTAAAATGACCATAGTTTATTCCTGAATGGCCAATATAGGGCCATAACAGGGTAAATGAAGGAGAAAATGAACAAATTAGCATGTAAATGTAATAAGATGTCATTAGAGATTTAGGAGTGGGTTAAATAAAAAAAGACCCATAGGCAGTCCTTCAGACAAATGGCTATCTACACAGAATTGCATTAGAGTTTTTATTTAATGGGCTTAATAAAATGAGCATATGATCATAGTTATTATAGATATGCACGGGGAGCGCTTCGGTACGCGGTGGAGCCGCGAGAGCAAGCAGCGGTAGATGAATGTTTTCTAGTGTATTCATAAAAGCAGACTGCCTTCCCCACTCAAAGCCCAATACATCTCATGCAACTATGCGGCAGCCAATGGCACATCACTCAGAAAAAGTGACAGATGCCCCCGCAACGAGTTCCGGAACGTTCTCCCGAGTTCTGAGTTCCACCTCAGGTCAATCTTCCAAATGTGATTATGGCTCAGGATAACTGAGCCTGCCAGTGCTCTTCCATGGCCGACAAAGCTACTGATAACCCACGAGAGCGCTTCGCCTCACCCTTACCTCGCTCCCTCGCTCCGTCTTTCCCCATTCATCTGACATCTACAGGAAAAAGAATAGTTATCTGCAGCCTAACGGAAAACAAATCTGCTCAATTAACAGTGGTAGACAAAGTTCAGATCCCCAGGTGATCCATTTATCTTCGGCTCTGTAAAACGAGAGCAGCTTTGAGTTAAAAAAGGAAACGGAAGCTCGAGGACGCAGAACCAAAACGAAACGAGCCAAAAAACAGAATGACAGTTGGGAAATGGACTACATGCGTAGTCTGCACACAAATAAGGATGAAGAGAGCGAAACAAAAGAAGGAAATATGAGATGGATGAGTGGACAGCAGGACTGGGGTTCTCAGCGGGAGCCAATTTACAGCCCAGTGAGACAAACCCACCTCTATTTCACACCTCTGAACCCTGCATTCGCTTCAGTTCGGCTCTCACCTGCCCACTGAACCCAGAACAGCATGCCGTTTCCTCGTCCAGTAGGCTGGAGAGGCGTAAAAGCACGGGAGGCTGATCCTGGATCCATGTTTATGTTATTGCTTTAGCCAGAACAAGCAGGAAATCAGCACAGCAGACTGCATTTAGGGTCCTGGCCTGGCATAATTTGAACTGAAACTGCAATACCTGTCAGTTTTCTCATATAGCCTGCAACTTGAGAGGCTCCGCCCATCTGTTTACACTCAGTTTGCCTGCTATGAACTGATTTAGGCTATATAAGTGGGGCTGTTGTATAATTTCACAGACGGTCCATGAAAGCTGCTTTGTTTTGAATTTTTAGAATTATTTTAGAATTATTTTTAGAATTATTATTTTATTTTTGAGTTTTTTAATTACTGATTTCTGATTTAAAAAAAAAAAATCTTAAATGGAACCCTGGGTATTTAGACTTGCATGGCTTAATATAATGTTAATAATGTCTGTTACTAAAATACATAGTAGAAAACCCATGAAAGATTTATGTTATTTTAAAAAAAATGCATTGTTTTATACATATATTGGACTATTGGGGGGTCCTTATTTTGGTGATGCTATTGGTGCTATTTTTACTGCAACACAACTTGGAATAAGCAACTCGGAAAATAATACTAATGCGGTGCCACATCGAAGGGCAACAAGAGAAGCGATGCAAGTCTTCACTGCTTTCCTAGCGATAAGAAGATGAGAAAAGAATGGGAAGATGCCTGTGGACGAATAAAACTTCCTAAAGACCTGCGTCTTTGTTCTCGCCACTTTGGCATTTTAGGTTTAGTAGACCACAGCTATAGAAAGAGGTTACAAATAGCAAAGATAAGAAACGCTAGATGCCATCCTGGCAAGATGTTTTATGTCAAGATGTCATGACGCCAAAACCACTGAAGGAGCTTCTCAGCATGGATTTCACTCAATATCTGGAAGCTGTGGTCATTGTATTAGTATTTTATTTTATGAGTTATGTTGCGGTAAAAATAGCAACAGGCAGCGCCAGTAGCTCATCAAGTGCAACCATTTCACTTCATCAAAATAATGGCACCCCCCATAGTCCAAAATAAAATAACATAAGGGTCATTCCACAAAATCGGTGCTTGGACAAACTGAAAAATAAAATAAGTTTAATCAATATTTTTTAAATATCCATGAAATAAAGACACCTTAAAATGACAAGAAATTGATCTTTGCCATCTCAGGCCATGTAATTTTTTCCCCTTTTCTTTTATTAATTTCTTTCTACCTCATGTTTTGGTATTTTTGTCTACCCTGTTACCGACACAAGTGTTACTAGATACAGGGTTCCCACACCTTGGTTAACTTCAAATTCAAGGACCTTTCAAGGACTGTCCAGGTCCAAAACCCTCAAATTCAAGGACTTAATGTGGAGACACATCTCAAGTGAGAGCAAGATTATAACGTGATTTTACTTTGTAAAATACAATGTTTCAGTTTTCATGCGTCAAACACAACTATGCAAAAAAGCTTTTTTGCATTTATTTCTGGCCATACGACAAAGATCTGATATTCTATTTGTCGTATTTCTGTTTTGCATGAAAAAAGCCCCCAAAGTAGCGCAATGACCATATCCCTTATCAAAACTCAAAATTTCATTTTCATACTTAAAATGTACATTTTACAGTCACCCTTGTGCTTCCTACCACTGGCCATCGCAAAACTTAACATCTCGCACAGTTTTATCACAGGTAGAATGCAAAAATCTAAAATTCTCAGTCCCACGTTGGGCTTTAATACAAAAACGTGCACAATGAATGGCAACTGTAGAAAGCAAAATCTGAATCCAGGACATTTTGAGCAATTTAGAAATCCCAGCTGAATGCATTTTTTTAGGTCCAAAAAGAGGACATGTCCGGGGAAAAGAGGACGTATAGTCACCCTAACTAACGTAAATCAAGCAAGGTAGTATGCATAGGCCACAAAGTGTTGGCGAAATAACACATTAGTGGACCGAAGGGAATAATATTGAATTTTTTACAGAAAACAAAATCAATTCAAGCACTTTCAAGAACCTGTATCTATGTATGTTATAACTTTCCAGGGCCTTGAGATTATTTTTTCATGAAATCATGTTTTAATTAGAACTCATATGCCACTGAATGATACAGGCATTAGATCAGTAATATACCAAGGATGACCCTTAAAATGTAATCCGTTACCCACGTCAAACCTGTTATTCTAAAAAGTAACAGCTTGACAGTAACAGGTGTGATGATTTCAAACAAATTTGCATTTAAAATATACATGTACATACAATGTACAAACAGGATTGACATTGCATATCGGTTCCTTCAGTCAAGCCTCATAAATCATCAAAAATAGAACATAATAGAGGAGTGAGAAAAACATGCTTGTTTTAAATGTTGGAATTCTGGTTGAGAGATAATGTAGCTTCCTAGAAGTGATGTCACTTGAATGTACATTATTTAAGGGTCTTTTGATGAGAGTAACAGGGCTGACATGAAATCAGGGGACATCAATAAAATTATTTATATTTTACAGAAAAAATACATACTTATGCCAAAAACATTGCTTAACAATGAGACTATATTTAGAACAATATGCAAATGTGATTTTTAAAAATCATTTTGCAAATCAAAAGTCTTGCTGAAAAAGAAAAATCATAGGGACAGGCCAAAAACCATACCCTTATTAGCATAAATGCTATTTAAATTATTTAAAATAACATTTAATTGACTTTCTTAATGTAATATTGATGAAAGCATAAATAATACTGTTAAGTTTTTAAATTGCACATTTATTCAATGTTATATTAAATTTATGTTTGATTATTTCTTAGGGACGCAAAAGGCACAGATTTCGTGGAATGACCTGTAAATCTTTAATGGGTTTTCTACTACATATTTTAGTAAGAGACATAATTTACATTATATTAAACCATACAAGTCTTAATACCCAGGGTTCCCTTTAGCGGCAAATCAGCATATGTAAATGTAAAAACTGTACTGACCACAAACTTTTAAATGGCAGTGCATAATCAACTTTTGAAAGCACAGTTTCCAACTATTTTAATGTTCACCACAGAGTGACTTTCCAAGAGAATCCATGGTGAGTTAGCCTTCCGGGTCGGGCTACAAATTGACAACGTGACTCAACAGATCTATAAGGCCATGAAGTTGAAAAGAATTGTTGCAGTTGTCCTTGTTTCTTTGTTTGCCATTCCCAATTAAAGTGAAATGCAGGAGGACACCACACTAGAGGTTTGGTTTAATCATGAAATACAGGATGAATGCTGATCGTTGGGCTATCAGTCACTAGACGCAGCTCATTCTAAACTGATCCAAGCACAAACATCATAACGATGATATCAGTGAAGAATTACGCCACCCAGGGCCTCACGCTTCATTCATTTTTCAACATATTCACCAAAACATTCTTCACAAACTTTACATGAAAAATGGTTTATTATTAAGAAAGTTTCAAGCAATTCATCGTTATGGAGGGGGTGAATATTTACAATATTCTTCCCACACCACAAAATTCACTCTCTCAACAGAGGCTGAAAGAAAATTCAGCTGATATCCTCTAATGTACGGGATTTAATGCAATCTCGCTGTCTGCCAGGCTTTCACTGTCTGTTTTCTCTACTCAGAATGCCAAATATATCCGCTACTCTATATTTGATATATTATCCATTCACACATGCCACCTAATTTCAACAAAGATTAATCTACAGGGTAGATCAGAGGTGCCCAAACTCCTGGAGGGCTTGTGTCCTACAGAGATTAGCTCCAACTTGCCTCAACATACCTGCCAGAAGGTTTCTAGTATGACTATTAAGAGCTTGATTAGCTGGTTCAGATGTGTCTAATTGGGGTTTGAGCTAAACTCTGCAGGACACCGGCCCTCCAGGACTGAGTTTGGGCGCCCCTGTTATAGATTACGATGGCATTTCAGTGCCATGCTTTTAGAAAAGAGTCGAAATTACGAGAATAAAGTGGAAATATTACGAGAATGAAGTCGAAATGTTTTGAGAATGAAGTCGAAATGTTTTGAGAATACAGTCGAAATGTTTCAAAAATTTTAATCATAGAAATTAAAGTTACAATATTTTGAGAGTATAGCCTATATTGCGCATGCAAAGGCCCGGATTGAGAGCACCGGGAGAAGTTGCCAGGCCACCAAAATTTTGTTGTGACCGAGCGGCCGCATTACTGGGATGAGAAAGAGTCAATTTTAAGGACTTGCGGAAACAGCTTAATGTCAAGAATATGATATTTATTAAACAGGAACTGAGCAGGAACAACTTTTTATTCAGCTCACACACCCAATAGACATTCCTTTGGGGGGCAGTCGGAAGCAAAATAAATGTGGGTAGGTCCTTCCCCCCCAAAAAATTACTGGAGTATATGCCATTTTCTGTAGTCTGGTGCCTTTTATGATGTATATTGCCTCTATCCAGTAACGTCACAACACTACAAAACAGGGTTGTTTAAACATGTTTCCAGTGGCGTAAGCGGTAAAGCAAATAGCTAGTGTTTTCTGATGCAAAACGACCCGAGTTCACGCCCGACTGTTGCCAAAATCGGTCTTTTGCTTTTTCAGATCTCATTTTAAAGTAACGGTAAAAGTGGGTTGGTCCGATATCATTGGTCTTCAAAAGTGGGTGGGTCCTGTCCCACCCGCATTCAATGGTTCCCATGTGTGGGATTATTACCAAAAATTATACCTTGTGTCATACTCGTGGGGACAGTATGCTTGGAAATAATAATGTATTCAGTTGGATTCGTTATTTGTAATATAAAACAAAGTCTCAGCTTTCAAAATCAGTTTTATGGCGAAATACAAACAATGTGCCTTACAATAATGGTTTTTCAAGATCTTTGATGTGGCGTGACAGATCACTGTTTTCATGTGAATCAGTTGATTAAATTATAGGCTACTGTTTTCTTTGTGAAAACTCCGCAAAAACGTCTGGGGCATCCAACCTTTCATTCCTCACAATCATGTATTTAATTAAAAACAACAATAGAATGTTCTAAAGGTTGAAGTGGGCTCGTTATTTATAACAAAGGTTATACTGTTGTCTTTTTTGAGGTATATAACGTTAAGTAACTATTCACAAGTGGTTTTATTCACGTTATAATACGGTAAATGATTGGATATAATATTTAACGTCTTCCATTCATTATTTGCGCCATGCCAGTCACCCAGTAATCACAATAATTTTGTGCTTTGTTGCTTTTAATATAACACAGCTCAGCTTTTAAATTCTGTCAGTTTTATCATGAAATACAAATTATAAATGTGTTTTCCTCTTTATTTCAAGTTTATAGCAAGATATCAAAGTGAAGGAACATCAGAAGACATGGAAAAAAAACAGTATAGCCTAATTTAATTAAACAAATGTCTCATTATTGTAATCTGAAAGATAATTGACTTACATGCCGATTAAACTGTAACAAATACACCGATCTATCAGGCCACATAAACACATTATTGCAACAGACAGATTGTTTGTAATTTGCTATAAAACTAACAGATTTGCATGCACAATAGGATAGAACATACTCTCCAAATATTCTAACTTTAACCTAGTAATTGCTACACATTCATTCTTGTAATTTTGACTTTATTCTTGAAACATTTTGAGTTTTTTTCTTGAAATATTTAAACTTTTTTCCCGTAATTCTCGTATGTGTTCTCGACATATTTAGACTCTCGTAATTTCAACTTTATTCTCAAAATATTACGACTTTAATCTCGTAATCTTAGATTTTTTTACATTTTATAATGTGTCACTGAAACGCCGTCGTAGTAGATAAACACCAAATCATTAAATGCACTTGAAATGAAAAGTCCAAAAATGCTTGTAACTCAAATACTAAAAGGTAATTTTACAGGAAAATGGATGTAAAAATGTAGCATTAAAAATCTCTTGTTAAAAATGTAAGAAAAATTGAGTGTCAAGTTATGGATAAAAGAAATTAGAAGGTGAAAATGGATGGAAAGGAATAAAATAGCCCAAACTTAACATTAAAAACTATATTATATTTAATTATTTAAACATACACCATCGTTCAAAGGTTTGGGGTATGTAAGATTTTTAAGGCCCTATGAAATGTAATCCCCCCCCCCCCCACAAATTGCATTTTATTTATTTATTTATTTATTTTAGTAATTTCGTTGTCATTTTTCTGGATTTTGTTTTGTGTGTGTATGTGTGTGTGTGTTTTTGTTTTAATGGTTAAATTAAAAATAATAATCAAAAAGCATGTATGACACACACAATTTAGCAGCAATTTATTAAAAGTTTAACAAAAATTACATTTTTAAAACCCTGCAAAATACATTTTACTTTTTTCCCTCAAATTCAGTTTTATTTTATATCACATTCGCTGTTTTCCTTTAATTTTCTGGATTCCATTTTAATGGTTTCATAAACTTTTAATAATCAAAACCATTTCTAATTAACTGCATTAGAGAGATTATTATTAGAGATAATGATCACGTGTTCATTTACTCATATATTGAGGAGGCAGAGGCTAAAAATGCAGCAAGTATCACACCATCAAACAAAACTGCATGTCTGCACCATTTATTCACACAGAGATATGCAGAACATGCTGGATTCATATTTAAATAGTATTTTTGTGGCTTAATATTGATTTGACTGTACTGACCAGAGGTTGCGTTAACCGAAAATTATCCGTCATTGACAGAATTTTTTTTCAATCAGTGAAGGAAAAATCTGAAGGCCGTTCGGCATTTTGACAGATTACACTGAGGGTGATCTAATGTAACTTTAAACTGTAATTCCCACCCCTGTCCAATTGGTGACGAGTGCGCTCCAGTGTTGCAGCAGAGCACTAGATCCAGAACAAAAATGAAACTGTCACGAATGTTTTGCTATGCTTTTGATTACGCCAAGTAAGTACCCAGAAGCTACAATGCCACATTAAAGAGCGACAAAAGGGTATTTATTGCTTGAATTTTCTAATAAAATGGACAGAATTTGAAGTCTGAGACTTTGTTTCATATCCAAAGTAACACAAAGCTTAGCATGTTGTGATTTATGGGATGGGAGGGATTTACGTATCAATGTTGGTTCATAAAAATTAGAATATATGAAAAGTTACAGTCTCATCTGTTCATCTGATCTATTCAAAATAAATGCATAAGCCTATATCATCCTGCAGGTTCATAATTAAAAGTGAAAAAATATTAAATATAAAAATTAAAATGACGGGTAATAATACATGATGGAATTTTTGCAACGTTGTCCATCAAAATGTTAAAGTCTAACGCAACCTCTGGTACTGACTTACTTTAGATTTTTTCATCCTAAATTTGTCAAATTCCATGATATTCTGCATTATACAGTAAATTCCATTTTTTATGACAGATTTTTTTAAAAATGTTTTGAGTCTCTTATGCTCACCATATATGCATTTATTTGATTAAAAATACAGTGCAAAAAAGTAATATTGTTAAATATCATTACAATTTAAAACTGTTTTCTATTTGACTAGATTTTAAAATGTATTCCCTGTGATGGCAAAACTGAGATTTCAGCAGGTAAGCACTGAGGTATTGTGGTCTTCAAGGTCGCATGATGATTTAGTGCGTAAAGAACATTTTACATTATTATCAATGTTGAAAGCAGTTAATATTTTATATAAACTGTGATACACTTTTTTCAGGATTCATTGATGAACAGAAAGTTCAAAAGAACAGCAGTTATTTAAAATAGAATTCGTGAATATATAAAGGACTTCACTGTGTCTAATCCCAAACTTTTGAACAAGTGTAGATTAAATGTATGGGATTGTTTTTGTAAAGTGAAATAATGGTAATTATCAGTTACTTTTTAAAAAACAAAGTTGTTTATAAGCTGTTAATGTTTGGTATATATATTGTATTTTTGTGCAGATAATATCCAGCAAACAGAGCTGCCAGTCTTTTACTACATATTTAACAGGACTTTTTAAAATCCATCCAGCTGCAGGAAACCAGGGTTTAAGTGTCACCTTGGAGGAAACTATCCTCCCAATAAACCAGTGAAAGAGAGAAAAAGAGATTTAGAAAACGAAACTGCAGGCGAGAGAAGCACAAAACGGAAGCATGACTAACAAAAACGTTGCTCTTCTTCTCACTCCCTGCCCAAAGGCCATTTACCCAACAGTCTCTCTCTCTCACACACACACATACTCCCATAACTACTCAGACTCAGTTATTGCATTAGCCACCACTTTCTTCCTGTGTGATTTGTGGGTAAAAAACAAATCCGGCCTCTGATAGAGCGCTGCAGTGATGTAGATTACGAGCGCTCACATACACACATCACACACAGCAGATAGGAAATGCAGCGGCCTGATTACGAGTCTTACTAATGGTGCATTACTGAAATGGTGCTTTTAAAATAGAATGTGTTTTATGAGTGAGCTGTTTATGGGGTTTTGAGGCTGGTTCCCTTTAGTACCTCCATGGGAATTCACATGGCATCCGCCGCCCAGCGCTGAGCTTTATAGAGATGAATATAATGTGCTCTGATGCAGTGGGCCGTTATTAGATTCTTCCATAGGCAGTTACGGCGCGAACTGCACAACAGATGCTGCCATCCACTCCTCTCCTTCCGTTCACATCCCATCTCTCCATTTCGCCTCCTTTTCGCCACCTCCCTGTCAGCTTCTAAGCAGTAAACGTGATAAAGTTAAATGGCAGCTGCTCTGACACAATAAATCCAGTCTGGTATTATTAAACTTCAAGTTGTTTCTAAACTTAAAACCCTCCGAACCAAAGGGTCAATTATGCTTATCGGTTCAAACTCACAAGCTTCAGTTGAAAACAGCTCTAAGAACTGGCTCTCTAATGGACAGTTAGCGAGAGTAGAGTTCAGCGCAAGACTAAATGAGATCACTGTAAGATAAATGTTTACTGTTCCTCAATGGCCTTGGCCTCTTCATAGCCCCGGCCTATATGGTTTATGCGTTCCGCTGTGATCTCCAGGATTAAATGAGGTGTTTTGGTGTTTGCCGACTCTCTGTGGCTTCGTAATGCTAGCTCATGCGTTTGCTAACCTCCGGGCAACATAACTGCAAGTGTTTGACACTCAGTCATCACCATCTTTAATTAAACAGGCAATGTATCTGAGTGTCAGAATGGTTCTGGATAAAGGTTTATCTGAGCTGCTGCATTTCTCCGCTGGTCACTGCAAGCCAGGCTGTGCTCACAGGTAAAGAAATTAAGGTTTTTGAGAAAAACATTCCAGGATTTTTCTCCATATAGTGGACTTCAGTGGTGGCTAACAGGTTGAAGGCCCAAATCACATTTTTAGTGCAGCTTCAAAGGGCTCTACACGATCCCAGCCAAGGAATAAGTGAATTTATATACTTTTTAACCACAAATGCTCATCTTGCACTAGCCCTGCGATGAGCTTGCATTATGTAATCATGTTGGAAAAGTCGTGCATAGTTAGTTCTTCGTCTGTGTACTTGTTCTTCGTAGGGTCCATCTCATTTTCTCCTCCAACTTCAAAATCGTCCGACATCTTTTTTGTAAACGGTTGAACGGTTTAGCTAGTGCAAGACAAACATTTGTGGTTAAAAAGTATATAAATTGTACTTTTTTTTTTTTTTTTAGAAAATGACAGATTGTTTTGTTAGCTTTGCCTGAGATTGTGTAAAGCCCTTTGAAGCTGCACTGAAACAATTTGGACCTTCAACCCATTGATCCTCATTGATGTCCACTATATGGAGAAAAATCCTGGAATGTTTTCCTCAAAAAGCTTAATGTCTTTTCTACTGAAGAAAGAAAGACATGAACATCTTGGATGACATAGGGGGAGTAAATTATCAGGAAATTTTAATTCTGAACTAATCCTTTAAGAAAATGCAGACTGATCCCATTAGTAGCCTATTTTTATGGAATGTTTACATGCACATTTTTGTACGTTTAGATAATATATAATGAAACATACGTATTGACAGCATGTAAACAGTAAAATTATTTTTGTATGCACAGTTTGCAAACATAAAAGAAATGAGCAGTCCTTTAATCTCCCACAGCAGCAATAACTGCATTGCAAACACCAGCTGTACATTAGCAATATCCAGTAAAACGTCACAATCATTTTTTAGATAGCCAACCCAGACAATAAATAATTTCATACCACTAATAGTGGCAATAAAACAGCCACTATGTTAAATTGCAGTGTTACATTTATCATAAATTACTTACCACTGTTGGATACAGTTTTGTGCTGCTTATGCATCTATTATGGCCATCGAAAGTTGTTGGAGCATAGATCAAGGTCCCATAATGCAATTTAAAAAATGTACTGTAAATAAATGGAAAAACAGCCATTTTCAGACGATTTCAGACATTTACTTAATACACAGATATTGTACAGTGACAACTTTGTAGTTAAAATATTCTATTATATAGATGCTTTTTTAAATAACATTACTCGCCCTCATGTCGTTTCAAACCCGTGAGACCTTCGTAATCTTTGGAACGCAAATTAAGATATTTTAGATGAAATCCGAGAGCTTTCTGACCGTGCATAGACAGCAATGCAACTGACACTTTCAAGAATCAGAAAGGTAGTAAGAACATTGTTAAAATAGTCCATGTGACGTCAGTGGTTCAACCTTAATTTTATGAAGCTACAAGAATACTTTTTTGTGCAAAGAAAACAAAAATAACGACTTTATGCAACAATTTCTTCACTTCCGTGTCAGTCTTTGATACACATTCATAGGAGTACCACGCATGATGCAGAAACTAGCATTGCTGTCTATTTAGGGTCGGAAAGCTCTCTGATTTAATCAGAAATATCTTAATTTGTGTTCTGAAGATGAATGAAGGTCTCATGGGTTTAGAACAGTATGAGAGTGAGTACTTAAAGGAGAAGTCCACTTCCAGAACAACAGTTTTCAAATAATTTACTCACCCCCTTGTCATCCAAGATGTTCGTCTTTCTGTCTTCAGTCGTAAAGAAATTATGTTTTTTTTAAGAAAGCATTTCAGGATTTTTCTCCATATAATGGACTTCATTGGTGCCCCGATTTTGAACTTCCAAAATGTAGTTTAAATGCAGCTTCAAAGGGCTCTAAATGATCGCACCCAAGGAAGAAGGGTCTTATCTAGCGAAACGATCTGTAATTTTTTTTTCGAAAAATAAATTTTTATATACTTTTTAAGCACAAAAGCTTGTGTAGCACAGGCTCTGGGATGCGCGTCCACAATGCTACGAATTAGTAATGGGTCGTTCTTTAACGATTATTTCATTTTGAACGAATCTTTAATGTGACTCGAGAACAACAAGTGATTTGTTCAGTCGCACATGTGCAACATCCTATTAGGTTCTGTACTGGAATTAGTTCACCTGTTTCGAGTCTTCGGGTTTTTCAAGTTGTTCGTTTATCTTATGGGGCTGTCACATGATGAATGAACGACTCAAACCCGAAAACTTGTCAGATAAGAGGCGAGGTGAGCTAATCATAGACTAAAGACCCAGGTAAACAATGAATTAATCTTTTCTGTTTCTTATAGCATTATAGTTTTGTCTTATTTGTAGTGTGATCAATGTTTGTGTAAGCAGTAGATATAGATGTAGCGTTAGGGAAGTAACATGTAACATTTTAATTATATTTTGCTAAAATTAACGAAATGAATGAAAAAGATTTGTTCATTTTGCTGAACCAGACTCAAAAGTCTGAGTTTGTAAAATGACCCTTCATGATGAAATGAACTTCCCATCACTACTACGAATCACGTGTAAGTTCTTCGTCTGTGTACTGAGTATGACCGGAAACTCCATCTTCATCGTTGTTCCTTTTTGTTTGTAAACAGTGTTTGGCTTACTTGCACTTTCTTGGTCTTTGCGCATTCACTTTGTAAACACTGGGTCTGTGGTTCCGCCTATGTTCCGCGTGACCTTTCGACGTGATTAAAAAGTATAAAAAGTTTTATTTTCCGAAAAAATGACAGATCGTTTCACTAGATAAGACCCTTCTTCCTCGGCTGGGATCGTTTAAAGCCCTTTAAAGCTGCATTTAAACTACATTTTGGAAGTTCAAATTCGGGGCACCAGTGAAGTCCATTATATGGAGAAAAATCCTAAAATGCTTTCCTCAAAAACCATAATTTCTTCACGACTGAAGACAGAAAGACATGAACATCTTGGACGACAAAGGGGTAAGTAAATTATTTGTGTATTGTTGTTCTGGAAGTGGAGTTCTCCTTGAATAACAAAATTTTAAGTTTTGGGTGAACTAACCCTAAGATCTAAAATACATTAAGCAAATCTTTTAATGAAGTTTTAGTGAAACAGCTGTAGGCATTCCTGTTTTTCAACTTTTTTTTTTTTTTTTTTTAACTTAAAGCTAACTACAGTATAATGACTACAGACTAGCTCTAAACTGAAAAGGAAAACATTTTAAAGCAGGAATCACTGAGAATGTAAGTCTGCTTCAGTCCTGCATCATCCAAGTAATCCTGTTAGAAATTACGCTTATAGAAACTACAGAAGCGTTTCAGACTCACACACACACAAACTGTCATAGAGTAATGGAGCACCTGTGAGTGTAATATGACGTCCAGTGGCTCAGGTGTGTTGGTGAACTACAGATCCATTAGCACTGTGAAATAGCCTCCATTTCCTCCATACGAGTGTGTGTGTATGAGCGAGTCCAGTAATTCCAATAATCACAGCTGTTGGTCTGATGAATAATATCTCATGTGTGCTATAATTCACAGTGTGTCTACATGGTTTTAGTCAACAAAGCACTTGTTTAAATCCTTAATGAAAAGAGACAAAGAAACTTTATTAATAATGTGAGGCACCAGTGGGTGTTACCGAAGGACTTTACGGCAGAAAACCATCACTGACACACTGAATGTGTGTGTGAGAGACAGGAAGGGGGAGCTGGAGTCGCTCACTCACACCTGCAGAAAAGTAATTGATTTCTGCCATGCTCTCTGCGTACACACACACACATAGAGCAAACAGATTAAAGTTACTTTCCCTCGCACATAAAACCGCTGTCACACAAACACAAAACTTTTAATAAGCATGCACATCCACACAATCACGCTGGAGAAAAAGTTCACTCTGCAGAAATATTTAATAGAAATTATTCAGTTATTTGGCCAGGTGCAGGGTGACACATGCAGGATGGAACGGATCTGGAATGGGAAGAGAGGAAATTTATATGATAATTGCACTAAGTGACTTTATGAATAAATGCAAGGAGATTGCAGATAAAAATTCATCTAAATTTCACAACCGCTTTAGAGTGAGTGACTGGGACTGGGAAATGTTTTGAAGATCATCTGAAGGGCAGTTTGATGTCAGCCATGCACAGATGTGCCCTGACAGTAACAGATGTGTGCACATGTGTAACTCATGTGTTTAACGGTCCACTATCGGTCATTTGGCAGCCATAAAATCTACAGGCCAAATGTGAATTGATTATTGAGTTTATTTAGTGAATCATTGGCTGTGAGTGTTGTCACAATGATGAGTGAGAACTGTCCAAACCAATTCTACAAACACAGATTTGCAACAATAATAAAATTCTGGTCTTTACAGATAGGCCAATCTCTAAAATGTCTAAAAAAAAAAAAAAAAAAAAAAAAAAAAAAACATAAATAAAATAAATAAAAACCAAAATCAAATGTTTGAAATGCTATTTAGAGTGTTTCAACAATTAAAACGTTAATTTAGTAATAACAATAATGTATTTTAAGATATAATAAGATATAATGTAATCTATAATGTACAAAATAACAAGTAAAAATACAATGTAAGTTATAATGTACAATATGAAATGAGATTTGATAAACATTACATTTTTCAACTTTAAATGAGCATTAGATGATGGCAAAGATTATTTAAATTTAAAAATATGGGAAATATGCATTCATAATATAATCAGAGACAATAAATTAAAACATTACAATTTAAATAAATAAAGGTTAATAACTGGTGTGGTACTGATATATTGTGCATCCCTTTATAAAATAAGTAAAAAAAAACAGTTTAATTAAACTGAATTCAATTACTACTGTACTTTGTTAGTTCAATTAGTTGATTAATTTTGACATTAAATTAAATTATTAAATTAAATTAAAATACTATTGTACATTGTTAGTTCAGTTAGCTGATTAATTTGAATTATTTTCAATGTACACAGCTTTGTTAAAAATGTATCAATATATGTAGAATTAAAATGTTAACACTTTACAATAAGGTTTATTATTTAACATTAGTTAACCTTAGTTAACTACATTAGTTAACATGAACTTAGAATGAACAATACTTCTACAGCATTAAAGTTTTCACTTCCAGAACAAAAATTTACAGATAATTTACTCACCTCCTTGTCATCCAAGATGTTCATGTCTTTCTATCTTCAGTCGTTCAAAGGGCTCTGAATGATCCTAGCCAAGGAAGAAGGGTCTTATCTAGCACAACGGTTATTTTCTAAAAAAAAATTACAATTTATATGCTTTTTAACCTCAAATGCTCATTTTGTCTTGCTCTGCGATCTGCATGCGTGGTCTGTGTAATATGGGTCAGTACAGCTCTCATCTCATTTTCTCCTCCAACTTCAAAATCGTCCTACATTGCTGTTTTACTTTTTTTTCTTCACACGTTCACTTTGTAAACACTGGGTCGGTACTTCTGCAAATTAGATGGGAACTTTTTCGACATACCCTAACTATATTGACCCGGATTGCACAGACTACGCATGCACATCGCAGAGCTAGACAAGACGAGCATTTGAGGTTAAAAAGCACATAAATTGTACATTTTTTAAGAAAATAACCAATTGTTTTGCTAAACAAGATCCTTATTCTTTGGCTGGGATCATTTAAAGCCCTTTGAAGCTGCATTTAAACTGCATAAATTAAGTAAGATTAACAAATAGTGTAACAAATGTATTGCTCATTGTTTGTTCATGTTAGTTCATACATTAACTCATGTTAACAAATGAAACCTTTTTGTAAAGTGTTACCATTAAAATAAACCTACATTAATAAATGCTACTGAAAAAAAAAACTACTGCATTAGCTAATGTCGATAAACACATTTGCAAAATGCTGTCATATACAATTTTATCTTTAAAAAAAAAAGACAATAAATATGGAATTTCCCTCTGTATAGTAAAACTTCCTTCAGTAGCCTCAAACCAGTCCGTCTCATAGCACTGATGTTGGTGAAGGTGTGTGGAGTGTCTGTGATCTATTCTGATGGCAGGCTGATGAATCAGCTGTCAGTGCGATTTGAGAATTGGCGCAGTGGAAGTGCAGCTCACAGTAACGATTACCCGGGGAATTCAATACAGTCAACTACAGGCCTCTGCTCAGTGCCACTAAAACCTCAAAGGGCTGAACGGCCACATACATCAGCCTGTCATCTGCTGATACGAAAGACAACAGTGGTCATTTAGAAGCCCTGTGCTACATGTCACTCACGTATGTTTATAGATGAGTGAGTGTGGGTCACATTTTCCAGAAAATTGCAAGGCAAAAGTGTCACTACAAATCAAAAATCAGAGTTGAGATATGACAGCCTAAAAATGCATATGTTGCTGAACCTTAACCCTAAAATTACCCCTCCATTAACCCTGTTGATATCAGTAGATTTAAAGCAAAAAAAAAAAAAAAAAAATAAATAAAAATAAAAGATTGATATATGACCATTTTAAATAGGGAACACTTATGCCACAGTTCCAAAGTTTAGTGTAGGTACTTTTAATGTTTCTGAAGTTAAAAAGCAATATTGCGTTACAGTTACAATAAAAAAAAAAAAAGATATTTTAAGATATTTTAATATGCAATTTATTCCTGTGATTGCAAAGTTAAATTTTTAGCATCATTACTCCAGTTTTCAGTGTCACATGATCCTTTAGAAATCATTCTAATATAATGAAATTATCAAAATAATTATGTTTTGATGATTGACGTTATTTGTTTCGACAATATTAAACTTAGTTTAGACAAATGCCACTTGATAAAAATATATGTGACCACATATATTTTTTCTAGCAATAGCCAACAACATATTGTATTGGTCAAAATGTTTCTTTTATGCCAAAAATCATTAGGATATTAAGTAAAGATCATGTTCCATGAAGATATTTTATAAATTTCCTGTAAATGTATCAAAAGTTAATTTTTTATTAGTATAAAACTTCATTTGGACAAATGTAAAAGTTTTTTCTTAATTTTTAGATTTTTTTTGCACCCTCAGAATCCAGATTTTCAAATAGTTGTATCTCGGCCAAATACTGACATATCCTAAGAAACCATAAATCAGTGGAAAGCTTATTAATTCAGCAGATGACATAACGTATGCTATGATAAAAAAGATTGTATAAATCTCAATTTTAAAAAAATCTTATTACCCTTATGACTGGTTTTGTGGTCCAGGGTCACATATATCAGAAAATAAATAGGCATAAGAAGTTAAAATTGATTTATTATATTATTACTATACTAATATATTATGTTCTTATTATACCATAATATAAGACAAAATTTTACATATGTTAGCCTCAGGATGTTTTAGTGAGGTGTGTGAGGAGTCAGTGGTGAGGAATTGATGCAGATGGTGTGTGACAGGTTTGCTCAAAGAAAATGTTTCCATGTCACTGACAGACAGCTGTTCCTAAAAGCAAACCAAGATACAATTTATCATCAACTATACATAAATCTGAACTAATAATTCAGCTGCATTCGGGGCTATAAGGCAAGCTTCATAACACAAACACTCTAGGCTACAGAATGTCCCAGCTAAGTCATTAAAATTTACTTCATAATAAAATAAACTGATTGTGTCAAGTATAAAAGCTGAAAATACCAAAGTTCTCCTTTAGAATTTACATTAAAAAAAAAACTTGAATATGTTCCTAATTTATGATGATTTTCTCTCTGCTGAGTTCATCATGTCAGAGTGTTTCAGACTGAATTCAGTCACACTCACCCTGTTCTCTGCCATAGCGTCTCTCCTAGTTAGCCTTAGAGTAACACTATTTGTCACTAACTCACAAAACCATTCAGCTCTTACCGTGAGTCCAAGAGCAACTCACACGAGAGCCCAAGAAAATCAAGTATTTCTCAAGGTTCCTACCTCACCAAAAAAGATGCCAAAAATGGCTCAAATGGAACTTTCTGTTTTTCATCTCTATCATATTTTTCCACACCAAATCCAAGAAGCTAAACTGCCTAGGAGTTGGTCTTGCTTTAAAGGGGACAAAAGATGAAAATCTGGCCTTTTCCATGTTTAAGTGCTATAACCGGATCCCCGGTACATCTACCAACCTAGAAAATGTAAAAAAGGACAACCCAGTAACTTTGTTTTTGTATCTGCAAGCATGTGAAAAAACGAGCCACTCAGATTTCGCTCCCCCTGTGATGTAGAAAGGGGATCTTATTATAATATTACTGCCCCTTAATCTACACATTTCCACCCACAGCGCCGTCATTTTGTTTTCGCAAGCAACAGCACTGCACCAGTTCTAACACCATGGTAAATGTTTGAGCAAAGCATGCTAACTATTGTGTCGTTGGCTGCACAGATGAGCACAGAACACTATTTAGATCCCAGCCTCAGAGACAAGAAAGCAGTGAATTTATTGATTTATTTACTGTATATTACACTGCTGTCACACAGATCTAATATAAACATGCAATTTTTTTCCCAGCTGTTAACCTTCACAAATATAACTGTTTTTGTACTTGTGTGTTTTTAACATAAACTTGTGTGTATTTGACAGTTTAAGTGCAATAGGACATGAAAGAGAACTTAGTTTAGTACTCACGTGCCGTGTGACAATGCTTTCTGTGCGTGTGCTTCGGATGTGTGCGCTCAGAAAACCATTTACCGGATGTTTAAACTAATATGATTTCAGCACGATAGACATGAAAATCAAAACCAATTGAGAGTATCTGAGCTGTAAAGGTACAGCCTTATTCTGGAAAGGGGGCTCATTTGCATTTAAAGAGACATGCACGAAAACAGCATGTTTCTGCTTCCACTCAAAATGGGCATTTTCAAAATTATATAATAAATGATCTGTGGGGTATTTTGAGCTGAAACTTCACAGACACATTCTGGGGACAACTGAGACTTATATTACATATTGTAAAAAGGAGCATAATACAGTTGAAGTCAAAAGTTTACATACACCTTGCAGAATCTGCAAAATGTTAATTATTTGACCAAAATAAGAAGGATCATACAAAACGCATGTTATTTTTTATTTAATACTGACCTGAAACAGATATTTCACATAAAATGAAGAGAAAATAATGGTTGAATTTATAAAAATGACCCTCTTTAAAATTTTTACATACATTTGATTCTTAATACTGTGTTGTTCTCTGAATGATCCACAGCTGTTTTTTTTTGTTTGTTTTTTGTTTAGTGATAGATCTTCAGGAGTCCCTTGTTTGTCCTGAACAGTTTAACTGACCATTATTCTTCAGGAATATCCTTCAGGTCCCACAGATTCTTTGGGTTTTCAGCATTTTTGTGTATTTAAACCCTTTCCAATAATGACTAACATGCAACTATTACAGAACGTTCAAACACTCACTGATGCTACAGAAGAAAAATGACGCATTAAGGGGGCCGGGGGGTGAAAACCTTTTTAATTTGAAGATCAGGGTAAATTAAACTTGTTTTATCTTCTGGGAAACATGCAAGTTAGCTTCTAAAGAGCAGTACTAAATGAAAAAATATGATATTTAAGCAAAATAAGGAAAACGTACACATCCTAATTCTGTTTAAAAGTTTACACCCCTGGATCTCAATGTGTCGTTTTTCCTTCTGGAGCATCAGTAAGTGTTTGAACCTTCTGTAATAGTTGATATGAGTACCTCAGATGTCCTCAGTGTGAAAAGAAGGATCTTAAAATGCATGCATTCATTGTTGGAAAGGGCTCAAATACACAAAAGTGCTGAAAAACCAAAGAATTTGTGGGGCCTGAAGGACTTTTCTGAAGAACAGCACACAGTTTAACTGTTCAGGACAAACAATGGACTCACAAACAACTACCACTAAACAAAAAAACAGCTGTGGGTCATTCAGGTAACAACATGGTATTAAAAATCAAGTGTATGTAAACTTTTGAACAGGGTCATTTTTATAAATTCAACCATTACCATGTTGTGGACTATAGAAAAATTCAGGTCAGTATGAAATAAAAAATAACATGCATTTTGTATGATCCCTCTTATTTTGGTCAAATAATTAACGTTTTGCAGATTCTGCAAGGTGTATGTAAACTTTTGACTTCAACTGTAGGTCTCCTTTAAAAACAAGGCTTCAGAAAGAAGTGAGTATCTCAGTGCAAGTTTGCAGGGAAACTTCCATTAGCTGTGAAAATAAAAAACGGTGGGTTTAGCTCAGTCCTAACAGTTTCTGATTGAAGAAAAGACCAGTTTAGTAGAAATGGTCCCCAGTCACGAGTCTGGAAGCACATACTCATGAATCGCCTCTCTCTTCGGGCGGACTAGCAGAGTTTTAGGCACTGCTATGCGCTTTCTGGCAATTCCACTTTAGGATTATTGATACTTTCAATAATGAAAGCGACTCAAAGCTCTTTGTGCTTCCCCAGCTCAGGTGAACAGAAGAGAAACACTAAACACACACACACACAGTCAGTGTTGTCGTGTCAGGTTGTCTCCATGACAGCCCCTGAGAGGGGTGTTTAAATATTTACCTGCTGAGGTCCTGTCGGATCATGCTGACTTCTGTTTGCATTCTGATCCATTTAATACGCTTACACACACCAGAAGACACACTGAAGAACCTCTCATTGTCTGTCTTGCACACGCACACGCACACACACACACACACACACACACACACACACACACACACACACACACATACAAACACATACACACGCACAGGATAGAAGAACTGCTTTACATGATGCAGCTTCAGGCTGCCGGCCATTGGCAGTCCCTAAGGACTTTAAAAAAGCAGTGGGTCATTTAAACTGATCTGAGTGCTGATTTCATGGCATCTCATCTTATGATTGCTGTATGACTTGTGCTGATCCCAGAACAGCACTGATGTGCACCTCAGACTCTTTCTGACTCCCCAATAAGGTAATTTTCATTCGATTCCCTGAAGCTTTGACTGCCTCTTTGAGCAGATTGGGTTATGGTGTAGATGGAAATTCATTTTCAGCCTGCAGTTTTTTTGCAGTGTGCAGATATTAATAATAAAGATATTAAAGCTAATATCACATAACTCGGTTCAGGATATCCGCACCTCTGGTCGGAAATACTGATTACTGACAGAAATATATCAATCAGACTTACTGACCCATATGCTTACTGTTATGACTGCTAATAAGCCTATTGTGCAAATGTCATGCGATATGATTAACAGAAAAATCGACATACGTTTGGTATATTGCAAGTCTATAATGTATATTCTACTCTTTATTAAATAAATGTATAGTTTACTCTTTATTAAATAAATAAATACACTGGTGTTCAAAAGTTGGGGATCAGTGAGATTTTTGATGTTTTAAAGAAGGCTCATTAAAAGTTCCATTTATTTGATCAAAAACACAGAAAAAAGTAATTTTATTATTGCAATTTAAAATAACAGTTCAAAATTGATATCTTTTCTAACAATGTAGGTTTTTACTATCATTTTAAAAAATAAAATCAATTTAACACATTTCTATTTTAAGTAAATGCTATTTTTTAAATGTTTTATTCATCAAAGAAAAAAAAAATTCCAGATTCCAAAAAAATAAATAAATAAAAATAAAAGTACAATAATAATAAATAATAATAATAGTAATAATAATAACAAGCAGAACAACTGTTTATAATAACATTTATAATAAATTAGCATATTAGAATAATTTCTGAAGGATCATGTGACACTGAAGACTGAAGTAATAATACTGAAAAATCAGCTTTGCATCACAGGAATAAATTCTATTTTAAAGTATATTACAAATAGAAAACTACTATTTTGTATTGCAATAATATTTCATAATATTACATTATTTTCTGTATTTTTAATCAAATTAATGCAGCCTTGATGAGCAGCAAATACTTTAAAAAACCCATTAAAAATGAATGTAAGCAGTGTAAATGTGGCTCTGAATATACACTACCATTATATATATATATATAACTTTTTAAAAACTTTTTATTAATTAATTTAGACTGACGACTAAAGTAAAGACTGCTAAAAATGAGGCAAAATGCTAAAAAAAACCCCATTCAATATATTTAAATAAATTTTTAAGAGAAAAAACATTTAAAATTGTATTAACATTTCACAATATTACTACTTTTACTGTATTTTTGATCAAACAAATTTAAATTTCCTGAGCATTAGAGCCTTCTTTCAAAAGCATCTTACCAACTTTTGAAAAGTAGTGTATACACATACTTTGAAAGTCACTTTGGATAAAAGCATCTGCTTAGATGAATAAATGTAAATATATAAAGTCTAGATGTGCTCAGAATTTGGCAGAACAGCTTGCAGGATTTTACAGGAAAAGCTGCATGTGAATAGGTCTTTTTTTTTTTTTTAACAGATGCCTTTTTCCTTAAATCTATGTCAAAACTAAAAAAAGCTGAAAATTAATTCTCTTAGCAAAAGAAGGATATAACATGCTTGATATTCCATGGTAATTTAATTTCTTGTCAGGAAAATTAATAATGAATGTCGGGAAGCGTTCCTTCTCTTTCTTTCAGTCATTCGTCACTCTAACGGCAGCTCACACCAGCCGCTGCTTTAATAATCCTTTGAATTAAGAAGAAAATACCACGACTGACTCACACACAAAAACTCGCCAAATACCGGCTTTAAAAAATTCACATCTGCAACATTCTGCACACCTTTCTGAAAAATCACTATTATTTCTCAAAGCACACACACAGGTGCTATTGAACGCTGGAGAACAGTGCTGTCAGTTAACTAATATTGGATACAGTTTTGTGCATTGAGTATTAAATGAATTATTTTGGCCTGTAAGGAGCTGAATCACTCTCGGCTCTCACATAAAACCCACATAATGCAGAACAGAATGGGAGCAATGTGTTCCTTGCTGTGAATAAGATAGAAAAGCTTTTTTTCTTTTTTTTTTTGTAGATAATCATTGGTTTGCTATGCTACCTCACGTAGCAAACTGAACAATCAGTTATGTAGCTTCAGAAGGAACAGTTCTGCAGCTGATGTGATTAGGAATGTGTTAAAAACTGTCTTTATATTTGTGCAGTGACTGTGATTTCTGATTATTTCATTATAAACGCACATAAAGTGCATTTTAAGTGCTGTTTAATGTACAGTGACAGAAAAGACGCAACATACTGTATCAATTTAAACCCACAGCGCAAGTGAATTCACCAGCGTCCCCCTCTAGGAATTAATCAGATCCATTAGCATGTATCCCGTGATGACCTTCCACTGCAGGAAAGCGTAATCTGCTGTTTAAAATGCAGTTTGTATTCATTGTTCAATAATGTGGAAACATTCAGTAGAACTTGAATGTGGCATCACATGCTGTGCGCAACTCATTTGACAGAGGGATGAGGGGATAAATTGAGGATAAGCAAAGAAAAGCAAGCAAACTAAATAAATTTAGTTGATTTTTAAAGTCAAGGATCTGTTCAGGACGTGCAAAAGAAGCTAATAGATGGATTACAGTCAGAAATGTTGTTGTCTGCTTCTCATCCACTGTACTGTAGCGGTTCGATCCTACCTGACAAATTGATTTCACCAGGCCTTTGGGCGATAACCTTCTCTATATGGTAATTAAAGCACACCACATACACAATACTCATGTGTGCATCACATTGTAATTAAAACTTCCATGAAAATTAGTGCTGTCAGCTGCTTAGTAACCTGAGCAAGGTTGTGGGCCAGTGCTCTGTATCCCATCATGAATACGCGGCACACACACTGCAATACATCATTTCCCTAAACGGTATCTTGTTTTCCAATACACAAATCTGAACATCCCTAAAACAAGATCAATTTATGAGAACGAAAAAATTCTCTGAAATTAGACAAAAATACTGTTTAAAATGCTCCTATTATGCCTTTTCAAATATAACCCTTTCATGCAGTGAGTCATGGAGCTGTATGTGAACATAAACTATCTGCAAAGTTGTGATGCAGACAGTGCAAGATAAATAAAGTTATTGTCTATCAAAAAAAGAGTCGGCTCACAATTGCCTGAACGAGTCGTCAGGAATTCGAATCTTATTCTGTTACGGCTGTACGTCACGAAGTAACATGTTTGCATAATGTCCACCCACGTTGTAGTTCACACTCACAGTAAAATTTCCATGTGGTTTACGTCATGTCGAGAAGACGCTGTATTCTATGCTGTGAGAGTAAATTTGTTTTATATTCACTTCCAAAATATGAATCTACAAAGATTGTATTTTCTAGCGATCGTTCAAAATACGTAGTTGTGTATGTTATGTTGTGTAACAACCCTGCACATGTCTCTCTAACCGGGTAACTCACGCTTGTGTAGTTCTGTTGTTCAGCTGTGGGCCCACTGTAGTCGAAAAATTTGTGATTGATGCAGCTTGACTGTCTGTCTGTCTCATTAGTTGGAGTAATGATAAAGAATGTAGCACAAAGCGGCTTTCACACTGAATGTGGAAAGTGCTGTGCTATGAAACCCATTCATTTCAATTGCTTGCGCTGTGCGAGGAACACTGTAAAAAATAAAAAAAACACAATTTGTTGAGTCAGCTTAAAAATAATTTGTTACCCTGCTGCCTTAAAATTTTAAGTTCAGTCACCTAAAATAAGTTTAGTCAAGTTGAAATGTTAAGTTGTACTAAGTAACAACTTAGATATTTGTGTTTGCTAAACTTAACAGATGGGTAAGTAACCCAGCTGCCTTTTTGATTCAACTCAAATATCTAAGTCACTTAGTATAATTTAACATTTCAAGTTGAATAAACTTTTTTTTGAGTTGACTGAACTTAAAATTTTAAGGGAGTCAGGTTACAGATTATTTTAAGTTGACTCAACAAATTGTTTTTTACAGTGAAGGCTTGATTCTGCAAGGACGAAAGCGCACGCGTGGGCGCACATGCAGAACCTGATTTTACCAAGTACGACATGTTCCTGGATCAACATCTTTGTTGACCCTGGAACAACATTGTGATTAACCAATCAGATTTGAAAAAACAGTTTATAGTTTTTGTGAAGTTTAGGCTTACAATCAGTGTTTGGTGCTTGTACATCAGTATCATTCATCTATCATTTCCTCTGATTTTAGGGATTGCTCATGGGTAAGGTTAGGTTAGGTGTAGGGATGTGGTCAAGATTAAATTTTTGGATTAAAATGTTGTTCCAGGGTCAACAAAATACGTTGACCCAGGAACACATCTAACTCAGCAAAATCACGACGTGCCATTGCACGCAAAAAGTTCAAATTAGTTCATGTTCGGTATGAAAGCCTCTTAATGCATCATACGGTGTTGAAGTTTACAGCGTAAAGGTATGCCCGGTTCACTTACATAAGCAAATTGCAAGCACTTTCCATGGTAGTCCGTGCTAACTTGTCGATCAGCCACTTCAACCGTTTCATTGTCAGACTCTGGCTCGAATTGGTAAGGTAAAATCAATGTCATCTTTTCTATGTATTGACAAGTCTCCAGGGCTGTCAATCAGTTATAGCAATGGGCGTTTTGTTTTCCGACATGCGCTGTACGCGGTAGACCAATCATAAAGGACTGTGCCATCTGACCAATCACAGCAGTGAAAGCTCACGGAAAGGAGGGGTTTAGAGAGACTGATTCTTCTAAATGCTTCGCACGAGTCGTTTACGAGTCATTTAGAAATTAGGTAAAATTAAATTATTTTTAGAGAAAACTAAAGTGTTTTTTGACCTTGCATACAAGTAACCTATTTTAGGAGACTCACAAAACAATATTAGCAACCTTTAAAATGGCATAATAGGAGCACTTTAAAAAACATGAATTGATGTCTCTTACTGAAATATGTAGTAGCAAACCCATGAAAGATTTATAGATAATTTGGACTATAGAGGGCGGCATTAGTTTAATGGTGTCAAATGGTTGCCCTCGGTGAGCTATTGGCGCTACCTGTTGCTATTTTTACTGCAACACATCTCAGAAAATAAAATACTGATGTGATGAATACAGCTAATGAAGGAATTACAGGTGGCGATGAATGTAAGCGTAGGCTTAAACCAAATGCCGTACCATTAATTTTCTCCACAAGGAGTCTAAACGCCCCTGGACATCAAGTGAAATCCGCAATGAGAAACTCCTTCAGTGGCTGTGGCGTCATGGTAACGTCAGTAGCTCACCGAGTGCAAACATCTGGCACTATTGAAATAATTGCGCTACCCCACAGTCCAAAATATATATAAACGATGTGGATTTATTAAATAACGTATATCTTTTATGGGTTTTCTACTACATATTTCAATAAAACATATAATTTATGTTATATTAAGCCATGCAACTCTTAATACCCGGAGAACCCTTTAACAAAATAGTTCAGTAAAAATGAATGAGAGAATGAGAGTTCAAACAGCTGATAAAAACATCACAATAATCCACAAGTAATCAACACAACTCCAGCACAAACAAATCAATCATTCATATCCATAATAATGCTTCCTCCAGTAAAAAAAGAGTTAATCTCTATACACCAACATATTTGTTTAGAACTGTTTTCACTTAAAAACAGTGGTTGAGCTTGTGAGCATTTTTCTCACACTAGATAAAGCAATATTACACTCTTAAAAATAAAGGTGCTTTAAAAGGTTCTTCCCAGCGATGCCATAGAAGAACTATTTTTGGTTCCACAAAGAACCATTCAGTCAAAGGTTCTTTAAAGAACCATCTCTTTTTTACCTTTTTATAATATGAAGAACCTTCTTTCGCCACAAAGAAGCTTTGTGAAACAGAAAGGTTCTTCAGATGTTAAAGGTTCTTTATGGAACCATTTAAACAAAAAAGGTTCTTCCATGGCATCTTGAAGAACCTTTATTTTTAAGTGTGTAAGAATAAAGGACTTGCATTTCAGTCGTATGGATTACTTGGATGTTTAGATGTTATTGTAATGTTGTTATCAGTTGTTTGGACTCTCATTCTATTTTCCCAAGTGATATAAATTTCCAAATCTGCTCCAAACTCATGTTGGATTTTCTGAGGGTGAGTACATTTTCAGCAAATTTTATTATTTTTTTCTTTAAAGAAAGGAATATTTGCAGTAGAGTGAGGAGTTCAGTGTGTGTATGTGTAGCTCTGCTTTATTTTTATTCAGTAACTATTGTACAGTCTCCTCCTGCAGAGCTACAGATTAAAGAAAAAGAAAGAGAGAGAAATACACAGACGTTGAAAGGAAAAACAGTTTGACAACTATTCAGCACCAGTTTCTAATGAGTGTATGAAAAATATAAAGTAACACTCATGCAGAGTGAACATGTATGAAAATATGTAGTACTCCTGTAAACGTGTATGCATTAAGGAGTATGTACTTAGCAGTATTACACTTTTCTTTGCGTGTGTATGTGTGTGTGTCTGTGTCAGGACACCAAATTTAGCAGCCAACCAAGTCTATATGTAAATTAGTTTATACTTACACATGACAATCTTTACACAATTATTAAAGATGTTATCAAAAACCCTACAGGAAAGCAAATGTATCAGTTGATAAGCAGCATATTAACACATCTACTGTTAATGTGTTAATCAACATTAGGTGTTAAAAACAGCTGATAATGAAAAGCACACAAAATAAAGTAACATGGCTGCTTTACTGTTCTGAAAACAAAAGCAATTTTAAACAAACAATGCGGTGGGAGGTGCGTAAACCAATTATTGTCTGCAGTAGGAAGTGTACACTAATGACTACATAATGAGAATGCACTCTGAGAAACTCAACGAGTTCTGCTGTATGAAAACTGCTCCAGTATATTACAGCTGTAATCAGTGCAGTGTTGGAAAATATCTAACTTAAAGTAACAATGCTACTACATTTTTTCAGTGGCATGACAGTTTAAAAAAGCTGTTTATTCCTGCAACAAAAAAAGCTGAATTTTCAGCATCATTATTCCAGTCTTAAGTGTCACATGAGCCTTCAGAAATCATTCTAACCTGCTAATTTAGTTCTCAAACATATTATGTTGAAAACAGTTGTGCCGCTTAATATTTTTGTGGATACATGATCATTTTTGCAGAATCAGGATTAATAGAAAGTTAAACAAAGTGTTTGAAATCTTTTGTAAAATTACAGATGTCTTTACTAGGGGATATTTATCAACTGCAATAATATCATAATTGTTGTTTTAACGATATGTGAGCTGACATTATCTAGTATGTTACTCACTTTGCATAAAACAAACAAAAACACGTCTTGAGAGTCCAAAAGCATTCACTGTGTGATGAAGCGTATTAATGCAGTTAAATGTCCCTATAATTCAAGTTATGAAAACAAAATAATATCCATGTATGGGTTTTTGTTTTTTATATTTATATAGTTAAGTAGCCTAACATCACACAGTCAACAGCCGTAAATATTAGGGTGTGAGTGCAGTCATAAATATTGGCGCGTGAGCGTGATAGCAAATGTGATATTAATTTTATACAACAAGCTGATATTGAGTAAGTTTTTACATTTTAGACACAATATTGTAATTTTTTCGCCAACGAAAACAGTTCAAACCAAAGATAGATCAGAACATTTTTGTGCAAAGCAACACTGCAGTGTTTCATTCATGAATGAATCTGTCAGTGATTCAATGATCCATTCGTAAAGGCAGTCATTTGCTTAGTTTCTAACCGAATCTGACGTTTTGAAGGAATCATTTGGATGTATGATTGAATGAATCACTCATTGATCACTCTTTGCAGAATCTGTGAAAATGTGAATAATTTTAACAAAATAAGAGAGATCATACAAAATGCATGTTATTTTTTTATTTTTTACTGTCCTGAGTAAGATATTTAACATAAAAGATGTTTATATATAGTCCACAAAACAAACAAACAAACAAAAAAAAAATACTGAAATTATTAAAATAACGGCCTGCAAAAGTTTAGGAACCCTTGATTCTTAATACTGTGTGTGGATACCTCAATGATCTACGACTGTTTTTTTTGTTTTGCGATGGTTGTTCTTGAGTCCCTTGTTTGTTCTGAACAGTTAAACTGAGCACTGTTCTTCAATCCTCCAGGTTCTGCATCTTTTTCATATTTTAACCCTTTCCAGCAATGGCTGTGTGATTTTGAGATCCGTCTTTTCACAGAAGACAAATGAGGGACTCAAACACAGCTATTAAAAGGTTCAAACACTCACTGATGCTCCAGAAGGAGAAACAATGCATTAAGAGCCGGGGGGTGAAAACTTTTGAACAGGATGAAGATTTTCCTTATTTTGTTGAAATATAATTTTTTCCATTTACTGCTGCCCTTCAGAAACAACAGAAGATACTTGCATGTTTCCTGGAAGACAGATTAAGTACGATTAACCTTGATCTTCAAATTCAAAAGTTTTCACCCCCCCAGCTCTTAATACACCGTGTATCCTTATGGAGCATCAATGAATGTTTGAACCTTTTTTAATAGTTGTGTTTGAGTCCCTCATTTGTCCTCAGTGTGAAAAGATGGATCTCAAAATCATACAGTTACTGCTGGAAAGGGTTCAAATATGCAAAAGATGAAAAAAATATGCTAAAAAACTGAAAAATCTGCAGGACCTGGAGGATTTTTCTGAAGAACAGTGCTCAGTTTAACTGTTCAGAACAAACAAGGGACGCATGAACAACCATCACAAAACAAAAAAAACAAAAACAAAACAGTCGTAGATCATCCAGGTAACCACACGCAGTATTAAGAACCAAAGGTTCCCAAACTTTTGCAGGGGGTTATTTTAATAATTTCAGCTATTTTTTTGGTCTTGTGGACTATAAGTAAACATCTTTTATGTAAAATATCTTACTCAGGAGAGTACTAAATAAAAATTAACATGCATTTTGTATGATCTCTCTTATTTTGTTAAAATTATTCACTTTTTCACAAATTCTACGGAAGGTTTCCAAACGTTTGCATAAAACTGTATCAGATATATATATATATATTTTGTCTATATCACACACTCCTAGTCTAGACTTTTGTCCTTGCTAAATGGAAGTATTATTTTTTTTTAATTAACTGACCCCAAATATTTGAACAATAGTGTGAATAATTGATTCAAATATTCATTTGAGACCACCTTTCTTATTTAGTAATGTCATTTAATTTCTCAGTTTAGATCCTCACTGTTTTTGTACCAGATGAATATTGCTCTGATCCAGAGTTAAATATCACCTCACAGCTTATATATTGTCCCTATAAATATCTTTAATATTATTAGCTGTTTCTTTTATAGCAACTTATTAACCTATTACTTTTTCCAAAGGGTAGCGTGGGTGCAGTTCAGCTAGTCCTAGCTAAAATTATGAGCAGTTTCTCCACCAGGTATAAATGAAGAATTGTGCAGATATTTGTATTGTCTCCTGTGCCAGACCAAGGAGGGAGAAAGACAGAGAGGAGAAGAGAGGTGGAAGGGTTATATTACTGAAGGAGGAGTATATTTTTTGCACAATCAATTTTTGTCCTCACAAATTTGAGGCAGAATCCATAAACCCAGACAGAGAGAGATGACCACTCTTTCGGGGGAGAAAGCAAGAGAGAGCCAGAATTTAATGGGATTCAGCGAGAGGGATGAACGGAATGAAAATGACTACATCATTGTGTCGTCTCTCCTGATAAACGCGTGCAATAAATAAGGAGAGAATGCTTTAAACAAGCCAAACAGCTCATATTCAGAGAAATGCCTCTATGTGTCATTCACCAACAGCGAATAAACAATCCACAGAACAAACACACAAACATTTGTTTTTCTATCATAGCGTGGAGTTTCTATTGACTTCAGCTGTGTTTATACCCAGATAATGACACTGTCTATCTCCAGCCTTAAACTGAAAGGGATTGCTTACGAAAAAAGAGACGTTTCTGTCATTTACTCATTCTTATGTTATTTCAAAGCTGTATGACTTTCTTTTATGGAAACCAAAAAACGTGGCATACAATGAAAGTCAGCGGTGTTTTGAATTCCATTCAACAAAAATAATAAAAAAAAAACATTCTATCAACGCTTCCAAAACATTATTTAGTCCGTTTATAAAGTCGTTTTCCTCACAGGGACCTTTGTCTGCTGAATAACTGAATTTTAAACACGGGTCTGGTTTTTATGTAGCTACCTTTCGGTAGGTTTGACCTCTGACCTCTCAACATCCATAACAGAATCATATTATAGTAAAGCCACTGGGTCCAGGCCAGAGGTCCAAACATGGCCTTGCTTTCCATTCCTTTTCTTAGACAAACACACACACCTTTTTTTCTTTCACCTTGAGTTTGTTCTACAGAGGTTCTGCTCCCTTGGGAAAGACTGGAAGAGAAAAGGACACTTCCAGAAGACAGGCAGGTCTGAGAGGAATAATCTGTGTGCTGATTTTTAATGGAAGGGCTAAATGCATTCCGGGAGGGTAGCCTGCTGTCTTAACCTCCATATGATGACTGAATTTCAGACACTTCAAACTATTGCTGCAGGCTTTCTGCTGTGTGATTGCATTGTAATACAGCCGCCCTGCATCTCTGGATGTTTGTGTATGTGTGTGTGTGTTTGTCGGGACAGAAAGAAAACAAATACCACACACAGTGTAATTCCACAGAAACAATAATCCGGCGGCCCACATTATTCAGTGGCATGCTGATAAAGCTTATCAACCTTTAATCTGCATGGCTAAAGGGTCTAACACACTCTTTCCATCTCTCTGTTTTGCTCTTTCAAGATCTCATTTAACTCAAGCCTTTTCTTTTCTTCCACTGCTCATTCAGTGCATGCAAGAGAAAAAAAAATCGACTGTATTTGCTGAAGAATTTGGTCTTTTCGCAGTGGCAAAACCATTTGGCTGTTCATTATTTAGTGGATATGAACACATAATTAAGTTGTAAAAAACAGCTATGAGATTTTTTAATTCACTAGCAAGTGTTCTAATATATAATAAGTACTTATTAAACGAATGTCAGGGTGATGTTTTCAAGTTAAGAGTTCAAGGTCAAGAAAAGCTACTAGACTGAATAAAAGCACACACACACACACACACACACAGAGCGATAATTAGTTCTCTAGGATGGTTGCGGACGGTGTGAATTAGCAGGTTACTAAACTGCTAAATGTGACAGCTGATGAATCAATAAAGCCGATCCTCTCGCTTTCTCTCTCTCTACATCGACACAGATCCACTCCAATCTTTACACATCAGCCGGGCAGTTAATCAATGTGATTATCCTTGAGAGAGATAGATCTGAGAGAAAGAGTGAGAGGGAGAGAACTGATACACACACACACATTGACACATCTAAGTAAAATTTGACTGACATGTATCTCAAGCAGGAGAGACGAAAAATATGTAAAGTGATTTGTTTGATGGTTCTCGCTGTATTGAGTGAATTGATTATTGTGACAGAGAATTCTCTAATTTAGCACAGCCTTAAATAGCATCCTATGAAATCTGTTTTATTTTTTTTCCCAAATTTATTTATTTTTTGTTTTAATTTTTGCGGATTTCATTTTGCTTTTTCCGTTGAAAATTTTCTACACTCTGTTTTAATGGTTAACCCTAAACAATACATATATTAATATCAAAAAGTATGTCTAATTAATTGAAATCATGTAACTTTTTATTTCAACTTTTAACATTAAACACAATGTATTAAAAGATTAACAAAAATGACATTTTAAGGCCCTATGAAATCAGTTATATTTTTTTCCGAAATTCCCAAATTTGTAATTTTACTGGATTCCATTTTTTCCGTTTAAATTTTTCTACACTGTTTTAATGGTTAAATTAAAAAAATATATATATTAATCAAAAAGCATGTATAATTAATTGAAATCATGAAACTTACGCAATTTAACAGCAATTTATTAAAGGTTTAACAAAAATTACATTGTTAAGGCCCTGGGAATTATTTTTTCCCAAATTTTGTTTTTTCCATTTTCATTTTTTTGGATTTCATTTTTTTTCCGTTTTAGTTTTTCTACGCTCTGTTTTAATGGTTAAATTAAAAAAAAATATTAAAAAAAAAAATATTAATCAAAAAGCATGTCTAATTTGTAAAATCATAAAACATTTTTAAGGTCCTATGAAATGTTTTATTTTTTCTGGATTCCATTTTTTTCCTGTTTAAATTTTTCTACACTGTTTTAATGGTTACATTAAAAATATTAATCAAAAAGAATATCTAATTAATTGAAATCATGAAACTTATGCAATTTAAAAGCAATGTATTAAAAGTTTAACAAAAATTACATTGTTAAGGCCCTGTGAAGTACAGTGCCCTCGACTAATATTCACACCCTTGGTAAATATGAGCAAAGGTGGCTGTAAGAATAAATCTGCATTGTTTATCCTTTTAATCTTTAATTCAAAAAATTCACAATATTCTAACCTATCATTTAAGTAAAACCATGGAAAGCAGGGTATTTGGTATTTGCTAGAATCCATGATGCCATGTATCTGAACAAGATGTCCAGGACCTCTGGCAGGAAAATAAGCCCAAACATTAAAGATTTAGCAGTATACTTGACCGTGGGCATGGGGTACTTTTTGTACCAAACCTATCTTGAGTGTTTGCTGCCAGAAAGCTCTGTTTTTTAGTTTCATCTGACCACAGAAGCCATTCCCGTTTGAAATTCAAGTTGTGTCTGACAACTGAATATGCTGGAGTTTGTTTTTGGATGAGCAAGGAGGATTGTTCTTAAAACCCTCCTGAACAACATGTGGTGACGTAGGGGCTGTTTGATTTTTTTTTTTTTTAGTCTTTTGGCCCCAAGACTCAACTAATCTCTGCAATTCTCCTACTGTGATCCTTGGAGAGTCTTTGGACACTTAAACTCTCCTCCTCACCATGCATTAGGACGATATAGACACACATCCTTTTCCAGGCAGATTTGTAACATCTTTAGTTGATTGGAATTCTTAATTATTGTCCTAATGATGGAAATTGGGATTTTCAATCCTTTAGCTCTTTTCTTACAGCCACTTTCTATTTTGTGAAGCTCAACAATATTGTTCTGCACATCAGAACTATATTATTTAGTTTTATTCCTTGTGATGGATGATTAAGGAAATTTGGCCTTTGTGTTCCTCATATTTATAATCCTGTGAAACAGGAAGTTATTGCTGGACAATATCATACTCCTAGTCATTCTAGTGTGCTAAATAAATGCAAATATGAATGGGAATATACTTCAGAGATATTTTACTCATTATAATTTCTAAGGGTGCCAATAATTGTGCCCAACATTCATATGAGAAAAACATTTATTTCATAACGTAAGTTTCCCCCCACTTTTAGTTGTTTTACTTCAATGAAAGGTTAGCATTTTGTGAATTTTTTGAATGTAAGATCATAAAGATAAACAAAGCAGATTTATTTTCATAGCCATCTTTGCTCATATTTTCCAAGGGTGCCAATATTAGTGGAGGGCACTGTATGTTTTATTTATATATATATATATATATATAAATCAAAAATCATGTTTAATTAATTTAAATCATGAAACTTACACAATTTAACAACAATTTATTAAAGGTTTAACAAAAATTACATTTTTAAGACCATATGAAATACGTTTTATTTTTTCTGGATTCCATTTTTTTTCCTGTTTAAATTTTTACTGTTTACATTTTTATTTACATTATTGCAATTTTTCTCAAAACAAACAAACAAACAAACAAAACAACAACAACAACAACAACAACAACATATATATATATATATATATATATATATAGAATAAAAATTCTGGTAAATACATTCTGGCACTTTCTTACCTGATAAATATTCCTTAAAAATAATGTTTAAATAATATTTTATTAGTAGTAGTACAATTTTTACATTAAATAATATATTTATGTCACAGTTTCTTTAAGTTAATTTCAATTTTTCATGCAGGATTCATTTTTAAATAGTATTTTTGCTGATAAATATTCATAGACACTAGTCCATATAATGCTTTGATTTAAGTTTACTGATCTACTTTTGATTTATTCATCCAAAATTTGGCAAATTCCGTGACATTCAGCGCTATACATTAAATTCCATTTTCATGACTGGATTCCGTAATTCCATCCACATTTTCCACATCTTGAAATAGGGCCATAGGGCCCTACTTTGACACAGATTAAGGAATATTTTTTAGGGCTGTCAATTTAATGCTTTAATTTAGTGTGGTTAATATAGTAGTGGAATCAACAGAATGCAGGGGTCTCAATACTAGGAAAACACTGAGAAGTGATGAAAAGCCAAAGATGGCAACCTGCATGTGAACACACCTGGTGGGTTGCAAATTGGGAATAAGTTGGTCGCACAAAGTGTGAGAATGGTTGCAGGTTCATGCCACGTCTGAAATGTGAAAACATATCTGTTAACACGTTTGTTGGAGGGGATACAGCACCTTCGAAAAGTTTGGGGTGTGTACGATTTTATGATTTATGTACGATAGACACTTTTATTTAGCAAGGACACATTAAAGTTGCTGTAAAGACATTTATAACGTTACAAAAAACTATTTTAAATAAATGCTGTTATTTCATCCAAGGGTCCTGAAAAAAAAAAAATCAATGTTACATTGATAATAATAATGACTCTTATCAGCAAGTTGTCTTAAAGAATCAATGAAATAGACCCATTAACTAAAGTGTTAGTGGTTTGATGAAGCACTCATTAAATAAACTCTCCAAATTTAACAAATAAACATCACTTTTTGAAGACAAGTGCTATGCCATTAAATCATCACCTCAGTACAGCCATTAGGCTGCTCTTACTTGTTGCACTACTATAAAAAGTGAATATATATTCTTTGAAAATGTAATCTTTACCTTAACTGTCTTTGTTCATTATCCTCATTTTCATACCTTACCATGAAGCTAACAATAACGCACTGACTAAAAGGGAACAAATAATTTTTTTCCATTATATAACAAAGAGTCCTGAGACAAATTACACCTCTATATGTAGATCCTATAGCATGAAAATGTTTAAGAATCCCTTGTGTAAAACCACAGTCTAAAAATATCATAGCTAGAAAAAGACTAGCTGTCCCCTGTGTCCACCCCGCATTAAACTTGCTTGCAAAATGGACTGCAATGGCCTAAAAGGCAGTGATAATTATGCTGAGATTCAATGATATGGAAGTGCACAGTATATTGACTTCTAAAGCAACTTTTTGCAATGTCCATTTAGTACTTTTGTATGCTATGCAATTAATGCAATATCTCTAAATTTTAAAGTTTCATGGCAGTGTGATTTCATATTTAAAAAGCCTCTTCTGCTCGCCAAGGATGCATTTATTTGACCAAAAATATATTTATAACAACATTGTTAAATGTTATTACAATTTTAATGAAGTGTTTTCTATTTTAACATATTTTGAAGTCTAACAGGGTCACAGGGTCACATGATCTTTCAGAAATCATTTTAATATGCTGTTTTGGTGCTCAAGAAAACATTTCTTATTATTATCAATATTAAAAATGTCTAATAAATAATAATAATATTAATAATAATAATAAAAATCTTTAGAGGGTATTCTCAGGAAATATTAATATTAATACTATTAAATACTATTTTAATAATATCATGGTATTTAATTGTTTTAAAGGAGAAGTTTACTTCCAGAACAAAAATTTACAGATAATTTACTCACTCCCTTTTCATCCAAGATGTTCACGTCTTTCAGTCATGTCAATCGATACGAAATTATGTTCCTTGAGGAAAACATTTCAGGAATGTTCTCCATATAGTGGACTTCAATGGTGCCCTCAAGTTTGAACTTCTAAAATGCAGTTTAAATGCAGCTTCAAAGGGCTCTAATTGATGCCAGCCAAGGAAGAAGGGTCTTATCTAGCGAAATGATCTGTAATTTTCGAAACAAACTGACAATTTATATACTTTTTAACCTCAAATGCTCGTCTTGTCTCGTCTCTGCGATGCACGTGCGTTGTCTGTGTAATACGGGTCAATGCAGTTAGGGTATGTTGAAAAACTACCGTCTCGTTTTCTTCTTCAACGTCAAAATCGTCCATCATTGCTGTTTTACCTTTTTTCGTAAAGAGCGTTTGATCTTCTTTGCATGTTCACTTTGTAAACACTGGGTTGGTACTTCTGCAGTTGTGTAGGATGATTTTGAAGTTGGGGAAGAAAATGAGATGGGAGTTTTTTTGACATACTGTCTTTCACGCAGACTTAGACAAGATGAGTGTTTGAGGTTAAAAAGTATATAAATTGTCAACTTGTTTCGAAAATGACCGATCATTCTTCCTCAGCTGGGATCATTTAGAGCCATTTGAAGTACATTTTGGAAGTTCAGACTTGGGGGCACCATTGAAGTCCATTATATGGAGATACTTCTTGAAGACACGAATATCTTGAATGACAAGTGAGTGCGTAAATTATCTGTAAATTTTTGTTCTGGAAGTGAACTCCTTTAATTGACTGACAGTCCTAAATTTGTACAACTCCATTTCAATGAGAGTAAACTGCACCCTTCAAACAGTGCTTCTTGGGTGAAAACAGTTTTTAATCAAAACAAAGCTGTCATCTTTAAACTTCCCCCACTGTTCCCACGGGTACAGCCGGATGAGGGACACGCAAGATGCTGATGGGAGATTTCAGAGCCTGTGTCCTCTCTCTGCTCAAGAAACGTCCACGGAATGCTGTGACCGCACGCTGCTTGATGAGTACATGCTGTCTGACTGCAGCTGCTGTCCTGCCATTTTAAAAAATGTATGTCTCATTCCAGCAAAACATTCGGGGACAATTCCCAAGAATTTAATCTACGTGTCACACCTCTGTTCTCCCGGTGAAGACAAGATTATCAATAATCTCATATTTTCACACAGATTACACATTACAGGCAGCAGCCTTGAGGTGAGGTATAGACTTGGATCCCATCAGTGGGGGGCATTAGTTTGGATCCCACCATATTGTGAAATTGATCTTGTATCTGAAAGCCAGGATTGCTCTTCTGACAGCTGCTGTACACTGGGTTTCATTTAAACACACTCCATGTCATCCAAACACCTTGAGTGTGACAGGAGGGAGACATGCACCATGTAACCGTTTTATATCTCACAGACAAATTTCTGTCAGAAAAGCACAAAATAATTTGTGAAAATTGTTTTCTTTCTTTAGATGTAGCTGCATAAAAGTACAATGAGGAAAAAAAACGTGCTTCCAGTAAAAGGTTTCATAAAGAACGAAACTGACATAATCTGTTTTACTGTTGGTGATCATCTCAACTCTTCGGGAATTGACTGAACACAATCAGGAGAGATGGTTGAGAGCACAGACTGTCTGATCCTGTCAGATGTTAATCGAAACGCATCCCTTTCACAATGTACTCTACACAAACCCACCAAAATAAATTCAAGTCTACTGCTCTCATTTTCACACCAGAACTTTTTGTTCTCAAATTGGCACACTTGAGCCTGCTGACATTTCCATCTTTTTTTTTTTTTTTTTTTCCCCAAACATTTGGTCTTCTCTTTTTTCATCTAAATGCTACTTATTCTTCCCAAGCTGATCAGCAGAAAGACAAGTTATTTTACATATGGAAGTTTCTATAAAAAATATTATCATTATCAATCTTCACCATATACAGTGGAGATCAAAATTAGAGAACAATCTATAAATTTCCTAAATTTCAAGTTATCCTAACAGGAGTAGAAGTGCAGTTTAGAAGTGCAGAACTCTGATCAAATTTATCCAAGTTATTAGTGATAATCTGGCACCTGGTGCTAATTTCCTTAATTATATGACAAACCCTATTTAACTGGCAGCATTCCTTCAATTTCACTGAGATTGCAAGATGGCGGGCCACTCTAAGATAACTAAAACCCTGTGACAGGAGGTTATCCAGATGAAGGTTTCTCTGTGATTTCTTAAATATTGCAGGTTTACGATGACACTCATTCATTCAAGTCTCTCAGAAAGGCTGGTCGTCCATGTAAGACAAAGGCATGAGGAGACAGGATAACGCAGAGATTCTCAATAGGAAATGGGTTCAACACTGCAGCTGGAATTGCTTGCCAGTTCGGTGCTGAACAGGGTAAGGATCTGTCTCTGCATGTTTAACCCTTTCACACGTGAGTTTAAAATATTCTAGCTGAGCCCCCAGGGAGAATTTTTTTAAGCGACCGTTATTTTAGAATGTATCGCCTTACTGTTTCCATGGCGATGCGTCGTGTTTATCACCTGACACAATAGCGCTCTATGACACATGTATCACTTTTATATAGTTTTTCCTCTTTTATTATTAATATTCACAAACGTGCTCCCTGTATTATGAAATTTCTGATATTCCGATTTTGAAATATGTGCAAGTAAATGTATTTGGAGGTTTAAACACTTTTTAATGACCGTGTTAGTTGATCTATACCGGGTGATGGGCGCCGCCATGTTAGTTCGCGCTGAATCCGAGCTGTGGGATTTACAAGACGCAAATTCATCCTCTCCTCCCGAAAAACATTGAAGTAAGTCTCTGGTAAGCTGGGAGAAGATCATTAATACATACTGACAATAACATAGATTAACAACTGATTAACATTATGAAAACTGGTACAAACTTTAGAAACGTATAATATAGCTTAAAATAACTCCAATTTATGTACATTTTTTCCCACTGTATTTCCACAGGTAGCAAAAGTGCATTTATTCCTCAAACACAACAGATCTATTATTGAAACTCGGAGAAAGTTCGATAATAGCAGATTTGGTTACACAATCAGCACAAATGGCTTGTGAAAAAAAAAACACTTTGGCTGTATGACACTTTCATGTAAGCAGAAATCGTTGTGGAGACATCGCTAAACTCCAGTACATGTACACTACCCTCCAAAAGTTTGGAAACGCCCTAGAAAAGTGGGGTTTTGGACAACATTGGCATGAATTCTTTTGAATTTGTGATCATTTTGCACTGATAAGGGACAACACAAACCACTAAAACGTATTTTATTACATAAAGAAAAGCTCTGTTTTGGGGACTTCACATCTGGCAACCACAAGCATGAACGCTAGTGAAGGCTTGTTAGCAATGCACGATAACGCAAATGCGCAAATGCCAAATGCCAAATCATGCAGCCCTATCTAAACCCGATTTAAAATCTCTGGAAAATCCTTGGTGACAAAGTGTTGGCTAAGAAACTGACTACAGTTACCAAACTATGCAAAAGAGTGGAAGAAGAGTGGACCAAGATTACACAAGAGCAGTGTGAGAAACTAGTGATGTCCTGCAGCCACAGATGTGCTGAAGTCATTCAAAGCAAGTGCCTCTACACTTCTTACTAATTTCTGACAGCTGTAACCCTCCAAAATTGTTTTTTTTTTTTTTTTTTTTTTTGAAATGCCTTGGATATTTTGTCAAACATGTTAGTAGAACAGTGGCATACATACAGCTAATATTCCTTCAAATTTTGAGTGATGAAGATTAACAACATTTCAGAAAAAAATGGAATTTATAGATTGTTCTCTAAAGCTAGTTTAAGTCAACATTCAAAAATCAACTCAATCTAAATTGTGTGCTGTCAAGGTCAAAAACACAAAAATAATGAATGGTCATTTTGGGCTTTTGTGTGTAGTATGGGCATTAAATCTCTGTACTGCTCAGAAATTAATCATAATTAATCCTCTTGTGAATTAATGCAGCCATTCGGATGGACCATATGGATGGACATCAGTTGAAACGCTGCCCATTCGTTTAGCTCTACAGTCAAGAAATATTCGCTCTTTTTCACCCATAGCCTATTTTTGAGTTTACCTTCTGTGCTAATTCTGTTTTTTTCAGCATGCGCAGAAGCATCATCAGAGCTGGGTTTCCATTTATACTCGCAGCTTAGAGGGATTATTAATTATAATGTTATTTGGTTTTTGTATTCGAACTTAAGACCTCTGCCAGGTGATGTCATTTATGCTACAAGATATGAGTTAAGCCTATCTGGGTTTGAATGTGGGTCATCAACACAAATTCTTAACCACAGCCACCATATACTGTAAATCTGCTTAGTGACAATGGCTGTTTGAAATCTGTATACAAAAAACATCTAAACTGAATTGAACTGAACTTGTGTCCCTGTCTGTGTGGCATGTTACTGTTTAAACCACAGCAAACAAATCAATGTCAGGTTCAATGTCCCCTTAATTCATTAAAGATCGTGCAGGAGAAATGCCAAGACAACCGCAGCTACAGGGGAGAATAATCTTTAAACACAAACACTGTCAAATACACACACACAAACAAACATCTCAAGTACACTCTCATGGGGTCCACACTCAATACCTTCTCAAACAAACACACATACACACTTGTAGCCTACAAGTAAACAAGTATACTACACCAGCACTTTTCTTCTTTAATTAAGATAATTACAAAACCCTATACCTACCTACAGTATCACTTTTGGTATTATTTTTTTTTTTTTGTAATTTTGTAACTTAACATTTTAGGATTAGGGTTCTTTGATGAAGGTAGAAATCTTTCATAAGATTATAAATATCTTTAATGTCACTTCTGATCAGTTTAATGCATGCTTTCTGAATAAAAGCATTCATTTCTTTAAAAATCTAACTGACCCCAAGCTTTAACCCAGTAGTGTTTTTCACAGCTGTGCAGACTATTACTGCCCCATGCGCATATACACGTGTTAAAACCTTCAACTACTTGTGTGGTGTCCTGTCCATGATCTCTGTGTAGACAGTGGATGTGAAGCAAATTAAATTTCATTTGTAATTTCATGCTTGAGGCCACAGCCTGCGCCAGCTTTACGCTGCAGTTACTCACTGAGACAAGCAACCTACAATTACAGTGACTTCCCCAAACACACACACACAGGCTGTCCTGACTGTTAATGTGGTTTGTTCATGCATAGTGCTTTATACTGTGAGAACAGACCTGGAGGTACACATGTGAATGTGAATGTAAAAATGGAGGGATTATAATGTGCTGTTTTAACTTCTGACTTTAGTATGGAGAATATTCATAACATTAGTTGATTTGGTCTAAGCTGACTCAGCATCACTGTGAAAGGAAAGCATTGTTACATGTGTTTCATACAACAGGGATCATTTCTCAATTGTTAAATCACGTTTAGTCACATTCACACAGACTCTTGGTCATATGAATAAGGACTGTGCTCTAAAATACTGAGATGACTTCTAGATTAAAGTCAAAGGAATTGCACAACAGAAAAATAGCTTTGCATTTTCAAAAGAAAATACCAGTGCTCACAAGGCGGCAAAATGATAGTGTTTTAGGTAAGCTGTATGCTCCAGGCATTGGTTCTGCATAAATGCAATCCCATTATAGAGCTGTAGCTGTCATTTTCATGAGAGTCACCACATATTTTGGTAGCACTCAAATAGTTATGTATATGATAAAGTTCTGTGTTTGATTCCAAGGGAATACAAGAACTGAGAAATAAAGGATATACACTTCTGTTCAAAAGTTTGAGGGCAGTAAGATAATTTTTTCAAGAAATTGATATTTTTATATACCAAGAATCCATTAAATTGATCAAAATTGGCAGAAAACAATGTGGAAGACAACTGTTACAAAAATGAACTTTCTATTTGGGTAAACGACAAGGATTTTCAACAGGCCAATTTTAAAATACAAAAAATAATATCCACTGTAATTGTTCAAACATTAAGAATGTTGTGCACCCATAAATTCATATTAAAAATTTGAATTAAGTGATTTTTGTTGTTTTCATTTAAAAATCAATTTAAAGAGACATGTGAAAAGTGCAGCACATTAGATTTATTGCAGGCATTTCTTTAGCCCCAGTTATTTCTGAACTTTGCCCAACCTTGACTGCTCAACTGACCCTTTGGCAGGAGTTTGATTAACCCTTCAGCAGGATATTGAATAACTAATGCCAAATACATCATTTTTTTGTTCAACAAACAAACCATACAGGAGAGTAGATAAATGTTGGTGGACCCAAATATCAAAATGTGGTAACTACAAAGCCGCTGTTGAAAAGGTTATTTTTTTCCAAATTTGAGAGTTACAAATCTGCTTGATGTTTTCATGGGTCCCTGGTAAATTGGTATATGATGCAAAGTCCCAAAATGGTTGTTTCTTGATGGTCGCACCACATGATATTTCATGAAATGGACATCATTGGACAAAGTTTGTTTGTATATTATGATGGAAATATAAACACAAATGGTTTGAACTTTTTTACAAAATATGAAACACTTCGGAACTTAGTGCAGAAAATTCATCTGAATAAATTAAGGGTAATTTCAACTATTTTTCCAAAACAGCAGTTATTGACAGACGGTTGCACCACATGATATTTTGACACTTTGAATAGCATTTAAAATGAAATTATAAATAACTCATGTTTTTTGAAATGTTAAAGTGAGTACATACATGGGAGAGGCACTTCATATATATATATGGCACCTTTTTATGCATTTAAACCAAGTTTTAACTGAAAAATACTGAATACTGAAAAATGCATCACAATCTCCACAAAAATATTGAGCAGTAGAACTGTTTTCAACGCTGATAATATTAAGAAATGTTTATTAAGCACCAAATCAGCATATCAGAATGATTTCTGAAGTGACACTGAATATCTGAAGAAAATTCAGCTTTGCCGGCACAGGAAGAAACTACATTTTGAAATATATTAAAATAGAAAACTATTATTTTAAATTGTAAAAATATTTAGCAATATTACTGTTTCTTGTACTGTATTTTTGATCAAATAAATGCATCTGTGGTGACCATTATTGACTTAATTTACAAAAATCTTACTGACAGCAAAATTGAACAGTTAGACAGACTTAATGGCTTAAACAACACATGTTGTGGTAATATGTGTTGTAACTACTGTAGTTAAAGGGATAGTTCATGCAAAAATGAAAATTCTGTCATTAATTACTCACCCTCATGTCACTCCATACCCGTAAGACCTTTGTGCATCTTCAGAACATAAATTAAGATATTTTAGATGAAATTCGAGAACTTTCTTACCCTGCATAGACAGCAACACAACAACCATGTTCAAGGCCCAGAAAGGTAGCAAGAACATTGTTAAAATAGCCCATGTGACATCAGTGGTTCAACCGAAATGTTATGAAGATACGACAATACTTTTTGTGCGCAAAGAAAACATCTTTATTTAACAATTCCTTTTTTTTTCGTGTCAGTCTTCATCTGTTCACTCTGACTGAAAACAAGGCGCAGCGCATCCGGGTGCTACATCAGTTGTGTTGCTGTCTTGCTCTCGGATTTAATCAAAAATATCTTAATTTTTAAAATAAAATATCGAATTCTGAAGATGAACTACGGTCGGGTTTTTATGGGTTTAAATGGCATGAGGGTGAGTAATTAATGACAAAATTTAAATTTCTGGGTAAACTATCTCTTTAAGTGTACTCATATTTGCGATATGCGTATAGATGTACTGTAAAATGTGTACTATAAAACATAATAAGAAACAGAGAAACATGAAGGGCAAACCACTTAAATAGTGGCTAAATAGAAGAAATACATGGAAAAGAAAAAAAGAGTGCATTTCAAGCACAAGCACACTGCGTACAGCAGTGGAGAGTGAAGCAGCTAATACCTCAAGACACTTCTGAGTCCACTAAGGCTCTTTCTATGCATTGATATGTATTCATGAGCCCTCTGTTTAAATATTTATTGTCCATGCAGTCCCATGGCTGTCCTGAGGCCATACAGTAAAACAGCAAGCACTGCCATGTCAAGTACATACAACTGTGCCCGTCACATTTAGTTTACTGATATATAACATGCTTTAACACCTCTCCCCAGCCAATCATGTCATCCTTACATTCTTTTTGATTCCTTTTTTTTAATAATGTAACATATGGCATTCATTTACACACAGCATGTGTCACAAAAATAATTTGAAATTACAGCGTGATGCATTTTTTGTGCATATAGAATTTGTTTTCATGCTCAGTGAGCGTTGATTAAAATTGATCACAGAATTATTTCAGGATTTTATGTTAATTATTTACCATCAAAGGTTGTCAACCACAAAATTACTCCACGTGTTTGATGTACTAAGCAAAGCATTGAAAATTAGCTATAGATAGATATGCGACATGAAAAGGTTGGGGCAGTCACAACAACAAATACTTCTTGTCAGACTGGCAGAGAATATTGTATTAGAGACTAAAACTAACAATGCTTATGACACTTGTTGGGGTGAAATAAATTCTTGTTCATTAAAACAACACAATCCACAGCAAAAGAGGAAGAGGGATGTGACTAACTGAAGAGGTCAATAAGGTAATAGCTGCTTCTCAATCACCAGTATCTCCTTCTAGCATACACGCATCATTAACACAATTCAGTTCTCTTCGCTCTCCTAGCATCCCTGCAGAACTCAAATGGCCATCATGTAATGTGACATCTTCTGTGTTAAAGAACCAGCAACACAATAGAGATCTGCTGACATTTACAGCACTCAGTCTGTTCATGGTGGCATTTTCATGCTTGTCTTTCTCAGCTAATGCCACCAAGACTAGTGTGACCGCATCCAGTCTGTTCTCAGTCTGTAACATCCCTTGATAATGAGTTAATTAAGAAATGAGTCAAAGGATTCGCATGTTTTTCTGAATGTAGGATTAAATTTAGAACCAACTCAAACCACATGTATGCAAATATCACAGATTGCCTTATGGTTGGAAATATGGAATGTTTAAAGAAGTTTTCATACTTTCACGTTATAAAAAAATTAAATGCCTAAGTAATCATACAATAATTGTACTTATTTTAGAGTAACACAAGTTGTTAAAACCTTTTATATGGAACTTTTACGAGTGTGTATTATGCTAATTACTACAGTGAAGATCATAATTAGAGAACAACCTATAATTTCCTATATTTCAAGGTCACTGCTTAGTCCTATTTAAACTCATCCTAACATGAGTAGAAGCGTAGTTTTCAAGCATATTTCATTAATTAACTATATTCTGAAGCACAGTATAAAAACTTTGATCAAAAGAACTGTTTAAAATTAGAGAAAACTTACAGATACTTGTGTTAATTCCCTTAAATACATGACAAATCCTATTTAACTGGCAGCATTCCTCCAGTTTTCACTGAGATTGCACGAAGGCTGGCTGCTCAAAGGTGACTGAAACCCTGCGACAGGAGGTTGTCCAGATGAAGGCCAAAGAGATGACCATTTCAGCCATTGCAAGAGAAGTTATTCATTCCAAATCTGTGATTACCCAAATATTGCAGGTTTACAATGACACTAATTCATTCAAGCCCCCTAAAAAGGCTGGTGGTCCACATAAGACAAATGCACCAGAAGACAGGATCATACAGAGACTCTCAACGGGGAATTGGTTCAACACTGCAGCTGGAATTGCTTGCCAGTTCAGCGCTGAAAAGTGTAAGGATCTGTCTCTGCATGTTTAGGAGCAGAAAGAAAAGGCTAAGCTAACCTTTGCTGAGCATGACCATGTTGAGTGGAGAGAGAAGAACTGGTCCAAAGTTCACTTTACATTTTGAACATTTTGTTCAGCATCAAACTGAGGAAAGACTGAAGCCCAAGTATGTAGAGAAGTCAGTGAAAGGTGGAGGAGGATATGTCCTGGTTTGGGGGATGTTTTCTGCAGCAGGAGTTGGGCTTCTTATACAGATACATGGCAGGGTGAATGCAAATGTTTATCAGAACCTCCTTCAGCAACATGCAGTTCCTTCCCTGCAAACATCTCCTAATCAGCCTGTAATTTCCAGGCAAGACAATGCCCCCGTTACACTGCAAAACAGGTAAAGCAGTTCCTTGAAGCTGAAAACGATGAAATAATAAAATTGCCGGGTCAGAGTCCTATTCAAACCCGACTAAAAAAGCTCCAGAAAATCCTAGCCGATAAAGTTAAGGCTAAAAAACCCATTACAGTTACCGAAATATGTAAGACAGTGAAAGAAAAGTGGAACAAGATCTCATCAGCGCAGTGTGAGAAACCAGTGATGTCCTGCGGCTGCAGATGTGCTGAAGTCATTCAAAGCAAGTGCCTCTACACTTCCTACTAATTTCTGACAGCTGTAGCCCTCTAAAAGTTTAGATTTAATCTTCTTTCATGCTACTGTTCTCTAATCTTGATCATTGTGTTTAACACAAGTTTTTTTTTTTTAAATGCCTTGGATAGTTTGCCAAGCATTTTAGTAGAACAGTGGTATACCTATACAGCTAATATTGTGGTAAGAACATATTTAAAGGGGTCATCGGATGCAAAACTCACTTTTACATGTTGTTTGAACATAAATGTGTGTTGGCAGTGTGTGTACACAACTGCTCAATAATCATAAAAGTGGTATTTTTTTATCTTTCTAAGTGATATCCTTTTTCAAATCAGGTTATTCGGTATGATGCCACACCGACCGAGGCCGCTCCCACGATATTTGATTGACGTCTTACCTTAAACCTTCCTAAATGAGCTGAGTGAGCTGTAAACAGTCTGATCCCCACTGTGTTGACTCCGGTGCTAGGGAAGACAAGAATGTCTCCAACTGAGTGATTGAGTTGGATGAGCTGTTGTTGGATGTAATAATGAACATAGCAGTCATCATTTAATCCCAACATCTGAGCTTTTGAAGATGCAGAGGATTAAAGAAGATTCTTTTTAAGGAAATGGGCATGGCGATCTACATAAATGCATCTATGTTCGCGTGAATCATTCACGATCCAGCGTCATCTACACACTGTTTATATTTATTATTAAAAAAATAAATAAATAAATAAAAATTGTTGAGTCAAAATAATTTGTTACCCTCCTGCCTTAAAATTTTAAATTGAGTCAACTCAAATAAGTTTAGTCAACTTGAAATGTTAAGTTATAACTTAAATATTTGAGTTGAATAAACTAAACATTTGGGCTTGGTACCCGGCTGCCTTAAAATTTTAAGTTGAATTAACTCAAATATATGAGTTGTCACTTAGTACAACTTAACATTTTAAATTGACTAAACTTTTTTGAGTTGACTAAACTTAAAATTTTAAAGGCAGCCAGGTAACAAATTATTTTAAGTTGACTCAACAAATTGTTTTTTACAGTGCAGCAGAAGTGAGTATAAGGGTTTTTTTTATGCATCTTTGCAATCGCCTTTTTTAATAATGTGCTAATTAGCAAATTTCGTGGCTAAAGTGAACATTACGGCTCGTCACCCCACAGAAGAGAGGGGCAGGGTGAGCAGAGCACATTAGCATTTAAAGGCAAATGCAACAGAATGCCTCAGTCTAAAAAAGACTGATTTTGACAAGGTAAAAACAAGGGTATTTTTTTTTACACTACCACTGAGAATTTTTAACCAAAGTGTGCTATAGACTTCTTATTAAGACCCTAAAGAATCATATCAATTTGTGGAAAATAGGCATCCGATGGCCCCTTTAAATAAAAACATTTCCTACATGCAAGAAGAAACTTTATTTTATGCAATTATTCAAAAATAAAACACACTGTTTCAGAAAATAGGACTGTCCACTTTAAAGCACAATTTCACTTACATATTAAACTTAGTTTTTACCTCAGTTTTTAAATTCATGTCCAGTTCTGTGCTGGTATCACAGTCTGACTTGTTATAAATGAAAATGTGTTAAACAGATGATAATTCCTCAGTCATCTGGCCATGTCTGGAGTGTTGGAGGCACATGCAGCCAATGGGATTATGCCTGCATAGATGCTGTGTGTGTCTGGGAGTTAGTTTGCATGCCAAGAGGCTGGAAGGGCTGGATGAACAGTCTCCTGCCCCCTCCATCAACCCAAGACAACTGGACTAAAGACAGCAGGAAACACAAGCACACAAGCAGAAAACAGCCGTGTGTGGCGGCCCATCCGGGAATGCAGTTGAAAGCATTCATTCCTTGTCAGTTCTGGATAAAAACGGGCACAGTTGGCTCATTTTGTAAAGCACACACAAGACCAAGAGGCTTACACTGTGGTTTCCCTTTACTCACACAAAGAAAGATTACACTGGGCTGTCTGGATACACAAAACCATTCACATCAGAACCTGGACACTAACAGCACTTCAATACCTGTACTACTATGCCTCTCTAAGTCACTTTCTTTGCAAAGAAAAACTGTTTGTCTTCATTTCTCACTGCAATACACAGAAAGTGGCATTCCTTATTATACTGCTAAAGATAGAAGCCCAGCAGCAGTATTTATAGGTTGATTACAGGCAGTCTGTGTTACCGGACTGGCCACTCTGTCACCGCCAGTGACTGATAAAAAGAAAATTAAACTATTATTAATCTAAACAACTAATCCAAATGCTCTGTCTCATAAAGCTCCATTACTCACAGGCCACATTAAAGACTGAAATGGTCCAATAAAGGATATTTATTAGTGTGAAGACTGCAATTAATGAAGTCACGCTGAGGTGAGAGTTGCTTGCAGAATGTTTATTTAGAGAAAAACTGACTGGCTGGATGGAGCAGGGAATATAATGAGCTTGACAGAAAAATTCATCTATAAAAGTCTACTTGGGAAATTAACACCCGCCAGCAGCCAAATGTGGGACACTTTTTTTTATCAACAACTTTAGGAGCCACAATGGCAGGTGATTTCTCTTGAATTGAGCTGAAACTTTGCAGTCTTTATTTTGAATATGTTCTCAAGAAAAATACAGCAGTACATTTGATTGGCTCTTCATCCCAATCTTTATGTCCTAAAGGCATTTTTTCAGAGTTAAATTTTCTGCCAGTATGTGAGCCGTGCTACAAATGAAGCTAGATCATCTCTGACGTGTTTTTTTTATTTAAAACATTAATTAAAGGGATAGTTCACCCAAAACTGAAAGTTACCCCATGATTTACTCACCCTCAAGCCATCCTAGGTGTATATGACTTTCTTTTTTCAGACAAATACAATCTGAGCTCTTCCAAGCTTTATAATGGCAGTGAATGGCTGTTGTGATTTTGAAGTCCAATAAAGTGCATCCATCCATCGTAAAAAGTACTCCACACAGCTCTGGGGGTTTAATGAAATCTAAACGAAGAAAGTCATATACACCTACACTCTAAAAAAATGCTGGGTTAAAAACAACCCAGCTTGGGTTATTTTGACCCAGCTGGTTGGGTTATACCCAACAAGCCGTGTTGTTTTATTTAAAGTCATCTATTGTTTACAAATTATTTCACACACATAATTACTAGAAGACACAGCAATAATCAAAAGATAAACATTTATTATTAAGCAACAACACCCATGGACAAAATATAAGACAACTTGAATTTATTTGGGTGACTACAGCATAGTTTACAATATTACATACATTTAAACTTGTTTAACAAGCGTTTTAGAAATAAAAATGTAACATTTAGATGTAGCATTTTAATTCAAGTGTATTCAACTGTTCTTTGTAATGACTTTGTACTGAAATAGCGCTAATTTTCGTGGCGGTGTGTCGCCGAAATATGAGTTGGTGATGAGCTGCTGTTCGCTGGGGGAACTATGACCGGCTGCCTCGCATTTCACTCGTAGCTGACTGGAGTGACTGACTCCATAACCGTAACTGCCAATAAACAAACAATACTGAGATTACAGAACTTATTTAAAGATCAAATTTAAATTCAGTATTAACACACAAATAAAATCAGTTTATGTTATGGAAAGCAAAAAGTGTTTCCATCATTCGAAATTACCGCTGCTGGCGCAGCTGACTGACATCTCGTCCTTGTATGTTGCACTGCATAAAATAATATCATTTACAGCACAGTAAAGATGATATAAATAAAATAAAATTTGTACAAACCTTTATTTTGCTGAAGAAGTGCACTAAATCGGCGGCACTGAGAACCGCTCTCTCCTGTAGAGGATGCAAAAAGCCTGCGCTCTGACTGTAACTCAGCAGCTGGGTTCTTTTGTAGGAGACAGGCTCAACCCAGCGGTTGGGTAGAAAATATAAAAGGAACCAACAAGCTGAACCCAGCATTTGGATAACGACAACAACAAAAACAGCATGTTTTAGAGTGCAGAAAAATTACCCAGCACCTGGGTAGAAATATCAAAAACAAATCAATAAAATGACCCAACATGCTCCAGCATTTTTTAGAGTGTAGAATGGCCTGAGGGAGAGTAAATCATGAGGTAATTTTCATTTTTGGGTGAACTATCCCTTTAAGAATGCAAATGTACCCCTTTACTTTGCTGACATGCACAATTACAAATATTTTGGGCTGTTTTTCAAATCAATAATTATTCAGATGGTAACACTTTAGATTAGGGAACACTAGTCTATTAACTGATTGATTATTATCATGCATATTAGCTGATTATTAGTACTGATAAAGTACATATTAATGCCTTATTCTGCATGACCATATTCTAGATCCCTTAACCTTACCCAATACCTAAACACTACAAAGAACTACCTTATTTACAATCATTAAGCTGTAAATTAAGAGAAAACACTGTTACTGGACAAACTATTAAAAAAAAAAAAAAAAAAAAAACTTTAATCCTTTACCAGGATTATTTGATAAATAGATAATTCAACAGAACAGATTTTCTTTAAAGTATAAATCTTTTCTAACATTATAAATGTCTTTACTGTTACTTTTGATCAGTTAAATATGTTCTTACTGAACAATTGTACATATTTTCCTTTTTTAAATAGTCTGTAATTATGCTTCGCTAATATAATTAGTTTATCTGTAACGTTATAAGAATGACACACCAATCTAAAGTGTTCCTGCAGGCAGTATATATGAGGCTTAGTTTTAAAGCCTGTGGGAAAACAAGCTGCTGAAAAAGACCAGAGAAGCCAAAACACATTACAAAACCATCAATAAAGTCACACTCCCATTGCACTGACCTGGAGTGAGACCGCACACCTCGGTCAACTGTTTATGTAGCATTAGTGACACAACAAGTGACACAGACGCACGACAAGCCAGCGAGAAAACTCAGCAGAGCAGAAACCGTTTCCACCCAGTATAGCTAATGGCTGTTTCTGTAGATGTTTATTGACTTTATATTTCCTCCAAAGCCAGCTCCCATATTTCATATATAGTGCTGAAAGAGGGCTTTATTTCTGCATTTTTTATATCGAGACCCAAATTCTGCAGACTAGCATCTTTCTCCACTGTAGTCGGAGTTCATACGTTAGAAGGAAAGCACAGGGGCATTATGGGAAGACAGCATCCATGCTTCTTCCTTCCTGCCAGAGTCTCAGAGCTGCCGTCGGACCATGCTTGCAGATGAATCTCTCTGTCCTGCACCTGCTGGGGTGATCAAGAGCAGCTTTCCAAAGATTAATGCCAGCTCGCTATCAGACCCAGAACAACACTATCCACACACACACACACACACACACACACACACACACACCGTAACATCATGTAAACAACTACATTTAAAATAAAGGTTCAAAAAAGGGGGCTTTGCAGTGATTCTGTTGAAGAGCCTATTTTTGGTTCCCCAAAGAACCTTTCAGCAGACAACAAAAAAACTGTAAAAAAAAAAAAAAAAAAAAAAACTTTTTCCTTCAGGATTTCTGCAGGTTTCGTGGTAAATTTAAGCCTTTTTAAAGACCATTTTAAGAGCGATTAGAGAAAATTGAAGTAATAAACTAAAGGGAATACAGTATGTCAATATGTTTTCTAAATGTAAATATCTAGGGAGCACACACAATTTTAGCAACAGTTTGAAAATACAACTTCCAACAGATGTCCATTACTTTTTAATTACATTTACATTTTGTTCAATTCCTCCGAAAAGAGGACTTCTTAATTTTTTTAACTATCTTAATTTTGCATCAAGTAAATGTAAGGATGTTGTTATAAGGATGTTTAGATAATTTAACTGGAAAACAAGACAAAAATACTGATTAAAAATATTTGTTTGCAGTGCACGCAACATTTAATGCCATGACTTTACGATCTTGTTTAAAACCTTTTAATGCCTTTATTTGTAGGGTAAATTAATAATTTTTAAGACCTCCAGAACTCCTGATCTTAGGGTTAAGAACATTTTAATGTTCCAAATAACCTTTTCCATCATATTGTACCAGATGAGCAATATTACACTAGTAGCAGTGCAATATGGGCTGTATATCAGCACAGCTGCAATTTGGCTGTAGGTAATAATTTGTACAACAGTTTGACAGCACACGCGTGTAAATACATCAGAAACAGCAACGGAGTGTTTTTAAAATCTCTATGTAGTACAGAACTACTTCCTTTCGCCACAGATTCAAATCTCATTTTCACAGTTCAACAGCTGAACATAAGCCTCCTGTGTATTTGGGGTGGTTAATGTATTGACATAGAATTCATTTTAATGTGATAGTTTTATTCTTACATGTACTATAACAATATGTATTATTAGCTACGTATTATTAGCTCATTCACGTCAGTGAATAAATCCATAGATACACATTTCTTGTCCCAAACAGTCTAGTGGTATAATTTTCGTCAGATGTGTTAGACGTTTTGGGTTCTAATCAGCTCTTGCATCATTTTTTTCCCCTTATTAAAGTCAAAGATGTTCATCAGTGATCCTGTATTAAGAGGAGGGACAGGGAATGAATAGATTGTCTCCGCAACTCAATAAGCCATAGATTTAAGCGCTTGTGTGTGAACACTGAGCATGAGCTGCACTGAAAATGTTCCTTCACTAATAACATTGCAACAAATTATAAGCATGATTTCAGAAACGACAAATTCCAGCACCAGACTGCATCTTATTTAAAAGAGAAGTCCACTTCCAGAACAAACATTTACAGATAATGTATTCACCCCCTTATCATCCATTATGTTCATGTCTGTCTTTCTTCAGTCGTAAAGAAATTATGTTTTGAAAACATTTCAGCATTTTTCTTCATATAATGGACTGCTATGGTGCCCTGAGTTTGAACTTCCAAAATGCAGTTTAAATGCGGCTTCAAACGATTTTCATAAAAATAATACAATTTATATACTTTTTAATGTCAAACGCTCGTCTTGGCTCACTCTTCCTGAACTCTGTTTTTTCAATGACAGTGACCAACTCCCATCTCATGTTCTCCCTCAACTTCAAAATTGTCCTATACCGCTGTTTTATCTTTTTTGTTAAGGGTGTTTGATTTTCTTTGCATATTCACTTTGGAAAATTGGGTCGGTACTTCTGCAGCGATGTAGGATGATTTTGAAATGATTATTAAAGTTGAGGGAGAAAATACGATCAGACATACTGTCTTGAACCAGAATACACAAAGTTCAGGCAGAGCAAGACAAGACTGTATATATTTAAAAGTATTTAATATATATATTTTTTAATTAAAATAATTGATCGTTTCACTTCCTCGGCTGGGATCATTTACAACCGCATTTGGGATCATTTGAAGTCGCATTTAAACTGCCTTTTGGAAGGGGCACCATATCAGTCCATTATATGGAGAAAAATGCTGAAATGTTTTCCTCAAAAAACAATTTCTTTACGACTGAAGAAAGAAAGACATGAACATCTTGGACGACGAGGGGGTGAGTACATTGTCTGTCAATTTTTGTTCTGGAAGTGGACTTCTCTTTTAACAGAAACAAATGTTTCATCACCACGCTGTGAGATGTTCAAAAAAGTGGTGGGGACAATATCGACCCTGGCAAAAAGTGGTGAGGACATATTCCACCCGTAAATTACGCCTATGGTCATAAGTACAAAGACAGTGCTGTGATATACAGCAACAAAGTTATATAAAATATAACATTATGAAATTTTGCGCTCACCAAAACTGTTTGCTCTGGAACAAATAACATATTAATGAGACCTCGGCGAGTTCACAAGCACTGAGCGGCTGCTGACGCTCTGGAGCTCACATTTCTGAAAACGTCGAAGCAAATTTTCAAGTAGAGATTATCTTTATTAACAAACTGCATATTTAAAGTCAAAACAACTACATTCTCATCTAAAAGCTCTTAAAAGTACATTCTGTGACAGAAAAAGTGTATTATTTATAAAGTTATAGTGGATTTGGCCGTTCGACATGACACTCGCTGTGAGTTTTCATCAGAATATTGCACTCTTGGAAAAAGCTCTCAGCAAATCAGATTTGAAAACCAGAAAGAATTGTATAGAAGATAATAAAGAACCTTTATTTTTAATAGTGCATGTTTAGAATAACACAAAAGTCTAAAACACTAGTTATTTTACAATGCAGAAACTCACTGTCACTCTCTTTTCTGTTTAATTCCACCAATGTGAATGAGGGAGTCAAATCAAAAATGCAAGATGAAAGTAAAATGCATAAAGAAGAAAGAAAACAAGGTGGTAAAGAGTAGGACTGCATGAGTTTATAAGTAAACCATGTTTTTCTGACCTGGTGCATGGAGACGTATAAATATTTCACTCTAAAACAGATTAGAATTGATTAAAGTGTGTTGTGTTTAGGTTGACAATGAAAGCTGTGTTTTTGTGTGTGTGGGGGAGTTTCAAATGATTCATCTTGCATGTGTGGAAGGGAATACTAGAAGAAATACATCTTTGTTGTTCTAAAATTGGATCTAAGACTCAAATAGGGCCGCTCATGTCAAACAGCATGGTTAATCACCTTCCCTGCTTGTACTGCGGTCACCTTCATCTTCAACTAATATTCATGCAAATCAGTTGTGTAGTCATTTTTATGTGCATTCGCACTGAATTTTAAAACAAACGATTCAAGATAAAGGATTCTTTATAATGGAACAAGCACAGAAAAAGACTATGATGGTGGTCTCGCTGGAGTCTCACATACTGTAAAGTTAAAAAACATTATAAGGCAAGACAAGAGAACTGCAGATTTGTAGTAGCAGATTGCTCTATTATTTATATTGGTGCATCTCAGCTGGCATAGGTTTGTGTGTGCGCTGACATATGGCCAGAGAGTGTGAGCAGTATGGCCAGGTGTCTCTGCGGTGGTTATGAGGCTCAGGTCAGACAGGCAAACATCTGGACAGCTGTTACACAGAGGTCTTTACTTATAAACACTGGCTAATTTGTTGCCTGTTTCTTCAGGTGTGTGCACCACAGGGTGACCCAGACTAATAAGTATTTACACTATGTAAAGAAAAAAAAAACAAGGATTACGTAGCTAATTGGTAATGTTGCGATAACTTCTATACAAACGTCTAAATCCAGTTAGGCCTTGGGTATTTTCAAGGTTCTTTTCCAAATCATCCATGTTTATATCCATTATACAGTACACTACAGTTTTAAAACAATTTAAAATAACTTTTCTATATTAATATATTTTAAGATCTAATTTATTCCTGTGATTCCAGTCATTACTACAGTCTTCAGTGTCACATGATCCTTCAAAAATCATTCTAATATATGAAATCCACTGAATAAAAATAAAGGTTATTGCGATTATCTCACAATTCTGACTTTTTTTTAGAATTGCATGATACAAACTCACAACTCTGACTTTTTTTCCTTTAAAACTGTGAGAAAGAAATTCACACTTGCACATTATAGTCAAAACTGCGTGATATAAATTCATAATTGCGAGAAATAGTCAGAATTGCGAGATAAAAACTTGTAATTCTGACTTTATTCTCACAAATAGTGTTGTCACGATACCAAAATTTTGACTTCGATACGATACCTGACTAAAATATCACGATACTGCTACTGAACCGATACTACGGGAAAAAAAACAAACAAACAAACAAAAAAAATCATAGAACATTAATCTATTAAAACAAAGCAATTCATCCTCTTTTTAAAAAACAAATAAATTAATAAATAAATAATAATAACAATAACATGCCTGTGCCACTACACAGGATTATAGTGAACAACTACCAAGCCTACAGGTGTATGTAGAGATCTTTGCTATATTAGTAAGTTAGCTTAAAGGATAAAGCCAAATCTTTTTTCATGATATAGTAATTTTATTTCACAACATCAATTTATATCATGACATAGTCATTTATTTATTTATTTTATTTAGTTATTTTATCTGTTATTAATAATAAGAACCTAGATGCAAGTAACAAACTAAAGAACAATTACAATAAAACAAAGACCCAAATTAAATAAAGAGGGCCCTGTAAAATCTGTTTTATTTTTTCCTAAATTCCATTTTAAATTTTCTAGACTCTATTTTAAAAGTTACATTAAAAAATATTTATCAAAAAGTATGTCTAATTAATTGAAATCATGAAACTTGCAGAATTTAACAGCAATTTATTAAAAGTTTAACAAAAAATACATGTTTTTAAGACCCTATGAAATACGTTTTAATAATTTTTCTCAAATTCAGTTTTGTTTGTGAATCTCTGTTTTCCATTAATTTTCTGGATTCTATTTTAATCGTTTCATTACATTTTAATAATTAAAAGCATGTCTAATGACTTTATAAAGGATAATTAGATGTGATAAAAAGTTATTTATTATAGGCTATTTCTTTCCTTTTTTTCAGAAATACTGTGTTGAGTATTTACATTTTTTTCTGGTAAATATTCCTTAAACATTGTTTTAATAATACTTTTTATTAGTAGTAGTAGTAGTAGTAGTAGTACTAACTTTACATTACATAATATATTAATATATTTCTGACTGTTAAGTTAAACCAAACTTTTATTTTGACAGGTTGCTGTGCAGACCTTTAGGGTCTTCATTATATGACGATAGTTTTCCGCAAAAGAAACGGTAAAATGAAGTGAAATGAAGTGAAGTGAAGTGAAGTGAAGTGAAGTGACTCTCAGAGCAGTTCTAGAGATTATGTTCATGTACTCATATATTGAGGCAGAGGTTGAAAACACCGCGATTATCGCGCGTATGTTTGTAAACAAAACTGCGTGTCTGCGTCATTCACTAATACAGACACGCAGAAATATGGCTCTTATTAAAATGCATTCTTAAAGTACCAGTACTAGTAAAATGTTTTTAAAAGCAGGGTATCGTGATACTTTTTAAGTACCGGTATATCGTGCAACACTACTCAAAAATGCAATTTTGTTTCTTGCAATTCTGACTTTTCTAGCAACTGTGAGTTTATATCTTGCAGTTGTCTTTTTTATGCAATTCTGACTTTTTTTGGCAGAATTGTGAGATATAAACTTGCAATTGCAAGTTATAAAGTCAGAATTGCGAGAAACAAACTTGCATTTGTGAGAATAAAGTCAGAATTACATGTTTAAGACTGACATATTCTGACATATATATATATATGCACACACACACGTATATATTTTCAGAGTTTATATCTCACATTTCTGACTTAACTTGCAAATTGCGTGTTATAAAGTCAGAATTGTGAGATATGAAAAAAAGTGAATTCTGACTTTATTTCTGAGATTTGCGAGTTTATATCTTGCAATTCTGACAGTTCTGACGTAAATTCTTCTTGGTTTTCTAGCATCTTTGGCATATTTGAACCCTTTCCAACAGTGACTGTATGATATTGAGATCTATTCAACTATTCACACTGATGTCAACTGAGGGACTCATACACAACTATTACAAAGGGTTCAAATGTTCACTGGTGGTCAAGAAAGACACACGATCCCTTAAGAGCTGGGGGTGAAAACTTTTGCTGAAAAGGTGTATAATTTTCTTATTTGGTTTAAATATCATGTTTTTGTGCAGCCCTTCAGAAGCTACAGAAGATGCTTACATGTTTTCCAGAAGACAAACTTTAAACATTTGAACTCGATTGTACACATAATGTTGATTTGCATGTGAAATAGGCAGCAATATCTAAATCAGGTAAATATAAATTAGTTTTTTCCCCACTGTTTTGAACATACAGTAAAACAAGCACAATTCTGAGGACAGCTTGAGCTGAGCTTGAGTCTGTCAACGAAAACGGGGGTGTCTGGTCAGCTTAGTTTGCGTTTGACAGGCGAGCACAGAGCCGGCAGATCTTTGAGAACCTGAGAGTGTGAATCACTATTTTACTAATCCCCACCTGCTGAGAAACACAAGCATACAATTACCCTCCACTCACAGCTAATCTGCTGAAATGAATCATGTTATTATGTGCATAGACACGGGTAATTCCATGTTCTAGTCCTTCCCTTCTATTTGTCGAAGCAAATATAACATCCCTGCAGAATTCTGAAAGGGCGATTAATTTTCAGTTAATTTCTTTTCCTGCCGAAAAGTCTGAAATGCACTTGGTGTAAACACAGGAAATTGCATCTAACAAGCATTCAAAATAAATCTTTCTGTGATCTACATTTTTACACTGTATTTATTCGAGAGCTATATTTGTTGCTCATATACTATGTCTATGATCCTATGACATACATATTTGCTCATTCTAACAGGAATACTGACCCACATTTCTGACACTCTCCCAAGAGAAATTGAACAAATATAGTACCAGCATAAACCAGCGTCAAAAGAATGCAAATTCTCAAAGACGACACCTGTGGTTCATTAAAGATGGTTATATGAGTGCAAATGTCTCTTATAAGCGTAATGTTTGGCATTAACATTCGTTTTGGATGAGCAGACCACAAGTGTTCAGGTGAGACACATCGCCATTTACACCTGGTAGTAACACGTGTTTCAAACGCATCTCCTGTGACCACTTGTGTGTGGATTTTGTGACCAAATGCATCATTACTTTGCCATGTTACTGAATGTTGATGAAGATAAACACACACACAAAACAAAATGAAAAAGAAGAAAAGAAAATCTCACATTAAAGTAGTCTCACTATTATATTTGGGGTCAACAAAAAAAAAAAAAAAAAAAGAACAGAAAAAAATTCAAATTCTTTTGAACTTTCTTCTCATCAAAAATTTAAAATAAATGTTTATGTAATGTTTATATAAATGCTTATGTAACACTAAAAAAAAAAAGTGTTTTTTTTAGGTATTTTATGTTACTTTATTTCAAAATATAACTTTTTATAATTATGTTTGAAATTAATACAATATAATTTTTTATATTAGATTTTAAATAAAATTAATTCCTTGGTGACCCCAAACTTTTGGAGGTTTTTTTTAAGGCTGTCAAATGATTAATCACAATTTATTACATCCAAATTAAAAGTTTACATAATATATGTGTGTACTGTATATATTATGTATATTTAAATACATACACATAATTATCTGTACAAATATATTTATATTAGCGCTGTCAAATGATTAATCACGATTAATCGCATCCAAAATAAAGTTTTTGTTTACATAATATATGTATACTGTGTATATATTAACACACATACACACACAGTATACATTTTTAATGTATATATTTATATTAATATACCTGATATATATTATTTTTTTTAAATAAACATTTATCTTAAATATATAGACACGTGTATTCACATTGGTGTGTCTTACCATATTATTTTAACATATTATCTTAATTATGAGCACACTGGTTTGTAGAGCAAACAGTTTTACCGTTTGCTGCATGTTGTTCTTCTTCTTGTTATTTCCCTATAACAGATACTGAACCTGAAGTCTCACCCATAGGCTTACTTCCGCACTGAAGAAAAAGATGGATAAATATATATATATAAATACATGCATGTGTGTATTTATATATACACATAATAAATATACACAGAAAACTCACATATTATGTGAACACAATTTTTTATTTGGGATGCGATTAATCGCAATTAATCGTTTGACCGCCATCATTTTTTCCTCCAAATTTTCCAGTCAGATGGTAATTTTATTGTTATCGGGATATGAGATGACTAATATCGTGATATGAGATTTTTGTCATATCGCCCAGCCCTAAGCTTAACTAAACATTATTTATTCCATCTGCATGCCATTGAGGTGCAAAGCCGTTATCAAACAGAAACAGAGAGAAAGAGAGATAGTACACAGTGTACGATCATGTATGGGTGAGTGTACAGTCGCTATCCAGGTGTGATGCAAATATTATAGCTGACAGAAAGGCCTTGAAGTGTATGTACTGTATGTGCATATAAAATACAAAGGCCTTGGAGGTTGAATGTGAATGCTACATGTAGACAAGTCTGATGAATATGAAACCTCCAAATGTGGTCAGTTTTTTCTGGACAACAAGAGTCATGTCAGGTAAAAAGCAAAGGGAGTTAACTAGCAAGACTCAGATCTCAGAGCACCAAAACAGCTGGTAAACATTGGCTTTTTCTAAGTGTATGTTTGTGTGTTTCTCCAGTGTTTCGTAACAGAGATAAATTTAACACCTCTAGAGAGACACAACAGATGCTGGAATTATATCAATGCTGAACACACAAACCACTTTCTGCTGTACCCAACACACACACACTAAACACACAGCGTCTTAACAAATGAACATGCACAGAAGCTGCATTATTCATCAATATTAAACTTTACAATCCTGTTCTTGCCTTCCTTTGCAGCCTCTCTCTTCTCCCTCCCAAAAACTTTTCATTATTTTGTTGTTAAAGGAGAAGTCCACTTTCAAAACAAAGATTCACATATAATGTACTCACCCCCTTGTCATCCAAGATGTTCATGTCTTTCTTTCTTCAGTCGTAAAGAAATGTGACCCTGGATCACAAAACCAGTAATTTTTTCAAAATTTAAAAATTTAGGCTGAATAAATAAACTTTCCATTGATGTATGGTTTGTTAGGATAGGACAATATTTGGCCAAGATACAACTATTTAAAAATCAGGAATGTGAGGGTGCAAAAAAAAAAAAAAAAAAATCTAAATACTGAGAAAATTGCCTTTAAAGTTCTTTTACATTTACAGTAGGAATTTTACAAAATATCTTCATGGAACATGATCTTTACTTAATTTCCTAATGATTTTTCCCATAAAAGAAAAATCAATAATTTTGACCCATACAATGTATTTTTGGCTATTGCTACAAATAAAACCCAGCGACTTAAGAGTGGTTTTGTGGTCCAGGGTCACAAATTTAGTTTTCTGAGGAAAACATTTCAGCATATTTCTCCATATAGTGGACTGCTATGGTGCCCCAATTTTTTCCAAAATGCAGTTTAAATGCAAGGGGGTGAGTACATTATATGTGAATCTTTGTTTTGGAAGTGGACTTCTCCTTTAAAAAGATTATTGTAAGGTCAACATGATTTTGACCTTTCTAGGCCATTTGCATTGCTGTCTATGCATGGTCTGAAAGCTCTCGGATTTCATCAAAAATATCTTTGTGTTTTGAAGACGAACGAAGGTCTTACAGGTTTGGATCAACATAAGGGTGAGTAATTAATGACAGTACTTTCATTTTTGTGTGAACTGTCCCTTTAAGGTGTGTTCTTTATGGCTAAATTTTGTGGGCAACAAGAGCCATTGACAGGTGTAGCTATGTATGAAGCACAACTCACACAAAAGTCACTTTCAAAGCAAGCAGCTTTCTGTCGGTCAACACTGTGAATTTGCCCTCTTAATCCATCCCTCCTCCTGAGGCTCCTCCTGTCTTTATCCACCTGTCCTACCAGTTTCACTCTATTTCCTCCATCCTTCTTCTCTCTATTTGGGATCTCATCCTCTGTTCCGCTGTGCTGGTTTTTAATACAGTACTGTGCAAAGATTACAGAGACATTTCCACAAGTGTCATCCCGTGAGAAATTAATGTTCTGCTGATGAACCTCTAAGGTCATTTTTTAAAGAGAGAGTAAAACCTATGCTCAACTCAATTGTTTTCTTACTGTTGTAGAAAAGAAAAGTCTGATAACACAGGTTTAGAGGGAGTCATGACAGTTTTTCTAACCTGTGCCCTTTAACAGACCTGTGAGAAAGTGATACTTTCAGAAAAAAAATAAATAAATAAAAGGAATGTGAGAGAGAGAAAAAAAAACAATGACTTAAGCGCTAAGCCCAGTTAAGACCAAGCACTTCAAAAGCCATGGCAACGAGAGTCAAAGGTTAATGAAAGGGCACTTTGGCGGAGGAATGAAGACATGACAGAGGAATAAAAAAAGTGGATTACCCAGCTCTAATATCAAAGAGTCCCTCCGTACGCTCCCTCTCTCTGGAATACCTCCGAGTTTGATCCTAAGCTTGATCAGAACGTCTTAGCCCTCGCTGTCAGCCAGTGGCAGTTGCCGCAGTAAAACTGAGAGAAAACAGATTAAAAACATACAGACGTCATAGCAATTAGCAGTCATCTGCATGATTACTCTTGCATCTCTGGTGTAATTTGTGTTGTTGTATTTAAATCACGTCTGGTTTCACCTCTTCGCCTCTGCTGTTTCTTTGCTTAATCTTCTGCCACGATCCAGACTGCCGGAGTCAAGAGGTTATATAGATCAGAGAGATGATTCATCATGCCTGCATCACGAGAAACACAGTGCAAAAGAGACACAAAGATGAGCTTTGAGCACTCTTCAGTGGTTTTAGTGAGTTGCCATCATTATAATGGATGCAGGGATTATTAGTTCATTAGCACTGCGGCTAGCAGTTATTGTAGGGGTTTTCAACTTGTTTGGTCTGCAACTGATTTTTAATTCAAGTCACAGAATTTAGATACTTGGGAAGAACTTCAGAACAGACTTTAGTCAAGGAGTCATACATATTCATACATAATTACACAAAAAATACAAAATACAAAGGAAGCATTTCAAACAGTGATTTATTGCAATATACAACATTACCAAATGGTTAAAAATACATTATATATTTTGTAGTATATGAGTAATACATTTGAAAATTCAATGCATTATTAAAAACTACACTTAAAGCATGAATGTCACTTTTCTAAATTACAAGAAGTTACCTCAATTTTTGGAACTAAAAAGGTATTCAAGACATCCTCTTTAAATTCTAAACGACCGCGACCCTACAGCAACAAAAACCATAACAAATCTTTTAGGCCTTTAGTGACTATGGCTGGGCTGGGCTTGGGCGTCTCACTGCGTTTTTGCTGGTTATCTCATTTCTCCTTGGATTTGGTGTATAAAGTGAACGCAAACATGAGTACCAGAAGTTCAAGGGCGCACAGTAAGTTCTGGTTATTCACCTTTTGTGGTTCTTCGTTAGTCGGCGTGTTACGTTGAGTTCACCTGTGTTCTTGTTATGTATCATAACTTTTCATGTAATATTTTAAGCGCAACCGCTTAACCGAGAAACCGTTTAAGTCTGTGGTTTGCAGATTTTTTTTCAGGCGGTGTTGAACGCGCAGGCGCCGTAATGGCCGCTACAGTTTCGGCTCAAGATAAGATAAGACAAGATTGAAAATAAATATTTCTCGATTAAGTGTGTTATTTATCCGTAAAACGTGTTCATTTAATGAGCGGTTACATTTTTCTTATTCATTTGTAAAGTTAATATTTGTTCATAAACCAGTATTTTTAACCTTTATAAACTTTTCCCATGCTGGAACAATATATACATTGTATAAGGAAGTGATTTTACTGCTGCTGAACTAGTGAATTGAAACCAGCATTAAATGTTTCTTTTGTTGATGTTGGTTTTTAATGTTTGATGTTGTTTGTCATTTTGTTTTTACTATACCCTTAAAAAATGATTTTGTGGCAAAAGAAATACTAGGAAAAAACAAATGTAATTTCTTAATTTTTTTTTCCAGACATGAAAATATCCACATGTGTCATCAGTAACCCTTTGAAATAATCATGCATAAAACTCTGATTTACTGAATGAGCACTGTGCTACATCCGAACTCATTGCACTTTGTATAATCCTTTTCTATTTTTAACTGTTTTAAATTGATTTTAAATCAATTTTTAAATTATTTTAAAAGTTTTTAAATTCCTTGTTTTATTGTGATTATTATTTTTATGATATTTATTTATTTTACTTCCTTTTATGTAAAGCACTTTGAATTACCATTGTGTATGAAATGTGCTATATAAATAAACTTGCCTTCCCTTGCCTTGATAGGAATGCAGAGATAAAATACAAATAATAATAATAATAATAATAAAATACAATCACCAACATTTTTCAAAGTTGTTACTTTATTGTAATATACATTAGAAAAATGTTATATTAGTGCTACCAGTATTACAACATCAATATTGTAACTTATTTGTAACATCTGAACTTTTAATTTAGTGCAATATTTTGTCATTGCAACATTTTAGTGCAGACTTCACTAACAACTGCAACTGGATTTATATGTATATCTAAATTCACTGTTATCCCACAGGTCACAATGACCATCAATATGTTTACTCATTCTTTGACCGCACTCAACAAAACTGAATAATTGTGGATTTGTATATTAATACTAGACACCTTAAAGATAATGTGGATCAAAATTCCATCATCTTCTTATGGTTCAAATAGGAAATAAACTGCTCTGGTCATGTGACAATTTGCACTAACCATGTGAAACTGCACATGAGACTCTTTATTTTTTCCATATTTGCAGGAAATGCACTTAAACATAGTTCAGTACGATTTTTAGAACTATGTAAATAAAAATCTTCTTTACGGTCACTATTGTGACCGGTGGGATTTAAATAATTCAGCTCAGTCAAGAATTTAAAAAAAGAGTAAAGTCTATTTTAGTACTCAATTCAAGTTTGTAGAAATTAAAGTTTGAAAGTTGTATTTACACTGTTTTATGGTTACTTTTGTTGTTAGGTTTAGCAACTTGTTGTTTTGTGACCTCTGGAGTTCATTTTCTACTCAAAATGGCCCAATCAGACTTAGACATTATCCACTGATTGTTACCATCATTGTGTATTGTATTTTGTGAGGTCTCTGTGTTCAATAACTATATTGAGTAGACATATTATGTTAAAAAGGATAATACGTTGTGTATTTACTTACTTACATATCTGTAAATGAACCACATGTAGGGCTATCACTAACAATGTTTTGGTAATCGAGTAATCTGACGATTATTCGAGTAATTGGATAATTATAATTATTTTTTGTAGTAATAAAAATAGACCTAAGAGATCAATAGCCTCTAAAATGACTTAATACATGTATAATAACAATGAGGCAATAATAATAAGTTCAAATAAAGTATCAAAAGCAAGTTATCATATCAACAAAACTGTTAAAATACATCATGTATTATAAACAGTAGAGCTAATGTACTACGCATTAAAACAAATGCCTGCAGAGGGTGCCAACGGCCTGGCGATTGTTTTTACACTTTACTGGCAATCTAATCCTTGTTTAATATTGACTAAACATTTTATTTAATTAAAATCTCCACTTAATCTTATTATATTATGTCCACTTAATCTTATTATATTATATTAATCTTATTATATAATATTTGGCCGTTTATTTATGATAAAAAAGCTACAGACACTGTTATTTCTTGTATATGTGGACATCAAAACGTGTAAACTCAGAGTGAAGGTTTAAACTTTTATTTTAAAAAAGTCACGATGAAAAGTTGAACAACTGAACTGTGTTTGGGGAGGTTTGTAAATGACTTACAAATGTGTTGAAATAGCGCACATTGCGTTCCCAGATGAAAGTTATAATAAACCCAAACTCACAACAACATGCATTGATGGAGTTTGAGACGCTCCACACATGCAAATGATAAGTTTGTGTAGCAGCTTTATTGTAAACGGAGCCAGCTCTGAGATGCACGTGCATGTAAATGGTTAAAGTCCATATATTAAACCTGCAATGCATATATTTATTTAAATAAATCATAGAGTTTGTGAATTCACAATAGTAGTATGCTTTATTATGATTTTTAAATGGGTTTAATATGTGGAATACACCACTTTCGGTATTCTGCCGATTACACAGGCAAAATGCAATCGAGGATTTTTAAAAATCGAATACTCGAATGGATTCGAGGAATTGTTGCAGCCCTAACCACATGCAAAAATAGCATGATTTTTTCAGTGCTACATTGTAGTAAAGAGTAAAGTTTACAAACTGTGACTAAGTGAAACGTACCTACTTGAGTATTGCAGAGTAAGCTTAAAATAAGTAGAAATTACTCATCAAATGTAAACTGGCCATTAAATTTACATTTTTCCTTTGCTAATTTCACATAACTTAGTTAAGTAGTTTATACTTAATTCTATACTTAGAGTTTACTTAAAAATATGTGGGCAAAAACTTGCAAATGAAAAATTAAGTCACTGTTTTTTTACATTTTTTTTTTTTCTCAGTGTATGTACTGAATACCAGATGCATTATATTGGGAATAGGAAACCGTTTTGGCCACAGCTATTCTGGGGTGCATTTCCCAAAAGCATCGTTAGCTTACTATGGTCGTTAATTCCATAGAACTCTATTGGTAACGTTGAACTTGTGACCATAGTTGCTTTTGGGAAACGCACCCCTGAATGGAACTGAATAGACATATAAGCTACATGCTGATTGTGTGAATAAAATCACCTTTGGTTAATGACAGCCACGAAAAGATAACCTTCCACCTCTCACGCCTATTACCTTGTCCAATTAAAAGCTCCTCCTAATATTTTAAGAATTCTTTGACCCAAGCATACACTATAAGTCAGAAGAATAAATAAAGTTGAGATGAGCCACATCTCTCACCCTTTGCTTTTATAGGGTAGAACCCTTCACACATTCTCAATTTTGACCGCCTGCTTTGGATGTTAAATTGTCCATGCAGAATTAATGGCCACCACTGCCCTATAACACTCCATTACCCTGAGTGGAAGCAGATGGGCAGCAGAAGAAGGGTATCATGGGTAAAAGTGTCTCCCAGCTCAGTCTCTGTTCTCCCCTTCATTGGTTCTGCAGATGTGTTATGAGTCTCTTCACTCCCAACTGGAAATCACTGATGCCGTTTGCCACTGTGCTGTCCAATCAGGGAATCAGATTTTGTTTTAGTATCCGCATACAATGGCTTTTAGCAGTAGTGGGTCATTCCTCTTATGCAGTACCTTTTTGAAGTATTTGAAGTATATCTATAAAGGGTATATGAGATTTTAAAGGGATAGTTTAACCAAAAATGACAATTCTGTCATGTCGTTCCAAACCGTAAGACCTTTGTTCATCTTCGGAACACAAATAAATATATTTTTGATGAAATCCGAGAGCTTTCTGACCCTGCATAGACAGCAACACAACTACCACATTCAAGGCCCATAGAGTTATAATCTATTACTAATTATTATTATCAACATATTAATTATACTATTTTTATATCAAGACTTATATGATGGTTCTTATCAATGAAGAACCAGCTGTAATCTGTCACAAGAGTCCTTTTAAAGCTCTGTGGATCAGAGCTCCGTCTTATTCAGCCGTGGATGAGACATTGAAGTCAGTCTGAATGTCAGAGTTCTCTGAAAATAATATGTGAAGGTCCTTGCTAGTAGATAACCACAACAATCCCAATCCGTTTCTTTCACCCTCTCTCAGCTCATTTCAGGTGTGGAACAAACATCAGCCCGGCAGCCTTCAGACGTCACTTGACAATAGTAGTCCGAGACGGCAATCTGGGCGGCTGAGAAGAGAAAGACAGATTAGAGTTTATGGAAATGAGTCTATCAGGTTAAACTCTGACAGGCAAATTGTGCTGTCCATAGAGTTGTTACAGAGGAGAGCTGCTCTCGGCACAGCTGGGACTGTTTTAAATACGATTAGGAGATTGTTTAAACAAAGAGAGAGGTGAAGAGAATGAAGAAGGGAGGGAGACAGAAAGGACAGCAGACCGGGTGATACCGCACCCTCTTCTCTCACTCTTTTAATTAACTTCAAGGGTGAAGGTGTGAAATTTAATAAAAGGAAATTAATAGATGCCAAAACCAGTGTGCTGGCACGAATAAATTAATTTCAATCAAAGGAAATGGTCTTGCATCATTGTCCTGAGAATGTGTGTGTGGAGATCGGAGCAGATGGAGAAAGGCCAAATGTATTCCGGTCCGTTTCAGAGAGGTCGGGTTGGGATGGCAGGTTTAATGTATGTCCGTATGGGACTTTTAGGCAGATGTTACTGTCTTGTTGGGCACCTGAAGAGACTCTGTAAGAAAAACAGCATGAAAAAAGATCATATCCAGTGTTCAAAAGTTTACCTGCATATTTAAAATATTATTTATCCAAGCATTTGCCAGATTAGTTTACATGAAATACCACAAAAATGGTAGGAAACCTGATAAAAAGCTGCAATGTTAAATATTTAAATTTATTGCCTACAAAAAAAAGACTTATGGAAGCCCGATACCACCACTGAATAAAAAAAATAAATACAAGGTTCTTGCAACTTTTTATCTCACAATTCTGACTTTTTTTTTCTCGCAAAGCGAGTTTGTATTTGCAATTCTGACTTTTTCTCACAAATGCGAGTTTGTATGTTGTAATTCAGATTTTTTTTTAAATTGCATGACACAAACTTAAAATTCTCACTTTTTTTCTTTTTTGTGTGATATTAACTCACAATTACGAGTACATTTCCTCCTCGCAAATGCAAGTTTGAAACCCACAATTATGACTTTTTTTCCTCACAATTGTGAGTTTATATCTTGCAATTCTGACAATTCAGAAAAACTCGCAATTCTGACTTTTTCCTCACAATTGCAAGTTTGTATCTTGCAATTATGACTTTTTTTCTTGCACTTTAGATTTTTTTCTCACAATTTTGAGTTTATATCTCACATTTCTCATAATTCAGAAAAACTTGCAATTTTAAAAGGGTCATTGGATGCCCATTTTCTGCAAGTCGATATGATTGTTTGTGGTCTTAATGAAAAGCCTATAATATACTTTGGTTAAAAATTCTCAATGGTAGTGTAAAACAACACCCTTTTTACCTTGCCAAAATCAGCTCTGCAAAAATCATCTCATTCTGGTCGAGGTTGCTTTAAATGCAAATGAGCTCTGCTCGCCCCGCCCCTCTCCTCTCTCTGTGGAGTGACGAGCCTGTTTACTTCAGCCGCATTTAGCCGCGTTTAGCTGCTAAACTTGCTAACTAGCACATTATTAGAAAAGACGATTGCAAAGATTCATAAAAAAACCCTTGTACTCACTTCTGCTGTAAGTGAAGCTGGATCACAAATGATTTGCGTGAACATAGACGGATATATGTAGATCGGGAGGCGCATTCCGTTCACAAACAAATGTAATTTACTGCATCTTCAGCGCCTCAGATGTCGGGAGTAAATGACGACCACTATGTTCATTATTACATCCAGCAACACAACACCTCAATCACTCAATCAGAGATATTCTTGTCTAGCTTACATCCCTCCTCCGGCATTGAAACAAAGAGGTTGGACTATTACAACTGATCTGAGGTAAGACGCTCATGTCAATCAACTATCGTGGGAGCGGCCTCTGTCAGTGTGACACCACAACGACAGGCATCTGAGAACAGCTCGATTTGAAAAAGGGGATATTATTTTTACAGATTAATTAAAAACCACTGCATGGATTTTTATCATTATAGGATAGATTTGTACATACACTACCAACACACATTAATGTTCAAACAACATGTAAAAGTGAACTTAGCATCCGATGACCCCTTTAACTTTTTTCTCACAAATGCGTGTTTGTATCTTGCAATTATGACTTTTTTTCCTGCATTTTAGATTTTTTCTCACAATTGTGAGTTTTTATCTCGCAATTCTGACAATTCAGAAAAACTCACAATTCTGACTTTTTTTCTCACAAATCCGAGTTTGTATCTCACAATTCTGACTTTTTTCTCGTAATTCAGATTTTTTTCAGAATTGCGTGATACAAACTCACAATTCTGACTTTTTTTCTCAGAACTGGAATAATTGAAAGTTTGTATCTCTCAATTCTGACTTTCTTTCCTCACAATTGTGAGTTTATATCTCGCTATTCTGAAAATTCAGAAAAACTCACAATTTTGGTGCGAGTTTGTATCTCGCAATTGCAAGTTTATATCTCGCAATTCTGACTTTTTTTCTTAATTCTGACTTTTTTCTTACAGTTGTGAGTTTATTTCTCTCAATTCTGACAGTTCAGAAAAACTTGCAATTTCAAATTTTTCTTGTGAATGCGAGTTTGTATCTCACAATTATGACTTTTTTCTTGCAATTGCATTTTATGTCTCGCAATTGTGACTTTTTTTCCCAAGTCAGTTTTTTTTCTCGCAATTGTGAGTTTAGACCTTGCAATTCTGACCATTCAGAAAAACTTGCAATTTTTTTCTCAAGTCAGTTTTTTTTTCTCGCAAATGCAAGTTTGTATCTCACAATTGTGAAGTTTTTTTTCCCAATTCTGATGTTTTTTCTTACAATTGTGAGTTTATATCTCGCAATTCTGACAATTCAGAAAAACTCACAATGCTGACTTTTTTTCTCGCAAGTGCGAGTTTGTAGCTCACAATTCTGACTTTTTTTCTTGCAATTCTGATCTTTTTCTCACAATTGTGGGTTTATATCTCACAATTCTAACATTTTTCCCAATCTCAAGTTTATATCTCACAATTCTGACTTTTTTTCTCACAATTCTGACAATTTAGAATTGCGTGATACAAACTCACAATTCTGACTTTTTTCCCAAATGCGAGTGGGGGGTATTGGATGATATAAACTCAGAAGATATAAAGTCAGAATTGTGTGTTTTAAAACTCGCAATTCTGACTTTTTTCGTGCAATTACGTGTTTTTATCTCACAATTATGACCCTTTTTTCTCAGAATTGTGCGATATAAACTCTTTTTTTTATTCAGTGCCGAAAACAGTGTTCCATAATGACTAAACTATGTGCAATAATTAAGTTATTCAAAAATAAATTGGTAAATTTTTTTTAGAATCAGTTAATCTAAACAATTATCTAAATAATTTCCCAATGCTTAATATGAGAAGAGAATGTAATTATTCCTCAGTCACTAAATAAAAAAATGTTAACTAAAAAAGTTAACAAAATAGTAGTAATAATAACAATAATGATAACAATAATTAAATAAATAAACTAGCTAGGTTGCATATTAGTAAGTTATTCACTGGCATGAGGGCAAAAGAGAAAAGGCAGGTGAAGTTTGAAAGGTTAAGTGCAAAAATTCTTTTACGAGAATTTATGATGATTTTATAAGAGCTCAATCAGTGAAAAGAACGAAGCAGAGAGAGAAAAAAGAAGCAAAATCAATCAGCTGAAAGTCAGGAACCCTGTAAAGACCTTAATAAGATGTTAAAAACAGCATGCTGGAAAGCTCATTTATGCCTGCTTGGTCCTGGATGTTTTACTGTTATTGATTAGTTTGGCTTCTCTGCACACTGAACCACAACAAACAACAACAAATACTGCTGTCGAAAAACATTCGCACATCGCAAACCTTCGCACACACTCAAAATCCTCCACAGACTCGTCTAGGCAGATCATTCTCCTTGATTCATTAAGAGTCCTAGCAGGATCCCCCTCATTCATCTCCTCTCTGATGAGAACTCTGATTGTCCACCCCAGTGGATCCGAGTCCAATAACTGAAGCCCAATGCTCCGGATTAAAATCACTACATTATGGAAAAGTTAATCGTCTTTTGGTAATTCAAACCTCTTAGATTCAGATTTCAATTCAGGTTTGAGATCCATCAGGTGAAGCTTTGCAGGCTCTGAATGTTGTTGTGATAAAGTAGAAAACAAAGATTGAACCTATGATCCTCAGACGTTATTTAACGCTGTTTGTGTAATTGTCTGGAGTGTGTCCTGTGTGTTTCGAGGTTCTTAGACACACTAAGGCCTCAATTCTGCCACTAATGAAGAAATATCTGTAATGGTGTTGACTGGCCTTGCTGTTTGTGTACTCGTGTGTGAGTGTGTGCAGATAAATGAACTGAGCCTTGTAAGAAGGTCATGGAGCTTGTATCACAACAATAACAGTGCTCTCTCTCTCTCTCTCTCTCTCTCTCTCTCTCTCTCTCTCTCTCACTTTCTTTCAAACTGTTAATATAAAATTTTAATAAAAATATAAACAATTACAATCATTAATTAACACTCTGAAATGCTGGGTTATATACGGTCCAGTGCTGGGTGAAATATGGGCAAACCCAGCGACTGGGTTGTTTTGACCCAGTTGTTGGGTTAAACGTTTAATCCAACCTTCTGGGTAGTTTTATTTAACTTAACTATTGTTTAAAAATCACTATATGGCTGGCTTAAATTGAACCCCAAATAGGTTTGTAAATTAAAAATTAAGACATAATTAATAGAGGCATCAGCAATAATTAATAGTCAAACTTTTATTAATAAGCAATACAAAAATATATTTATTTATTATTTATTCAACTTATTAATAAATGTTCATTTATTGAACATTTCAATAATTTCCGACCTATTTTGGGTTCATTTTAAGTCATTTTTAGGCAATAGTTGAGTTAAATAAAACTACCCAGAAGGTTGGGTTAAACATTTAACCCAGAAACTGGGTTTGTCCATATTTCACCCAGCGCTGGGTTGTTTTTAACCCAGAATTTTTTTTTAGAGTGAATTATTGTTAGTTACTTAGTTCCCCATCTTATAGCTATTATGTTGTTCCTGCTGCTGTTATTGTTAATATTCAGTTTAATAATAAGAAGAATAAGAATAATATTACTATTATTAATATAATCATTTTATTCTTAAGTAAATTGGAATACTATTTTAAATGTAAATTTTAAATCAAATAGAATACTTTTTTAATATGAAGCTTGTAAATTAAAATACTAATTAAAATAATAATAATAATAATAATAATAAATTATTATTATTGTTGTTGTTGTTGTTGTTAATTTAGATTATTATTATTATTTAGATTAGTATTTTAATTAACTAATTTAATAATGATAATAATAATCATACATATTGCTGTTTGAATTAACAAACAATAGAATTATTTTTATTATTATTAATATTATTATGATTTAGATTAGTATTTTAATTACCTAATTTAATTATGATAATAATCATACATATGGCTTTTTGAATTAACAAACAATATAATAATAATAAAAACAACCATATCATTTTTAATAAATTATGTAATTAAAATGCAAATTTAAAGAAGAAATTACTGCTATTATTCATTTAGAATATCGTTATTTAGATTAGTATTTTAATTAACAACTTAATAACAATAATAATCATGCATAATTATTTTTTAATTAACATACATTTATTATTATTATTATTATTATTATTAATTTTGATTATTATTATTATTGTTTAGATTATTGTTTTAATTAACTAATTTAATTATGATAATAATCATACATATTGCTTTTTGAATTAACAAACAATATAATAATAATAATAATAATAATAATAATAATAATAATAATAATAATAATGCAATTTATAATAAATTATGTAATTAAAATACCAATTTAAAGAAGAAGAAATTACTGCTGTTATTATTAATTTAGATTATTATTATTTAGATTATTATTATGGTATAGTATAGTGTAACTTAATAACGATAATAATCATACATATTGATTTTTAAATTAACATACATTTATTATTATTATTATTATTATTATTATATGAAGCCTTGGAAGATTCATACAGATGGATTAATTTAAATTACCGATTCTATTTAAATTATTATTATTATTATTCTATATTAAATTATATAATACTCAGTTTATTTGCAATTTATTTGCACTGTACTTTTTTTGTAGGCAATATATAAAATAATATTCCAATATTTGTTACAATATTTAAAATGATTTTATTTAGATGCATAAAATATTAAAATTAATAATTATAATCATTAATAGTAGAAGTAGTAGTAGTAGTAGTGAACTAAATACTTTATATCAATGTATTGATATAAATGTTTTTTAATTAGTAATTAGTAATAATGTTTTTTTAATTAGGTAATTGATTTATAAAGACAATTCTTATTAACTAAGATAATAACAATGATTATTCTAAAATTATATAACACTCATCAATATTTTTTAAATATAACTGTACAGTATTTCACATAGGCCTAGTCTTTTTGTAGGTAATATATACAATAATTTTTCTTTCTTCTTCTTCTTCTTCTTCTTCTTAATAGTAGTAGTAGTAGTAGTAATAGTAGTGAATTAAATACCTCATATTAGTGTACTGATTGTTTTTAATTAGCTAATTTATTTATAATGAATAAATATTAATTAACAAACAACACTATAATATGATAATGATAACAAAAATTACTGTGTGCAGGAAAGCAAAGCTGAGTTATTAAGAAGAGAATGAGATATGAAGAAAAGATTTTGTTCTAGACAGTTCCATGGTTTTGGTCCCTAAAATTGTGGACAGTGAGAAGATGTGAACCAGGAGACCCCAGTGTGCGTAGAGGACTGTACGCTTGAATAAGCTCAGTGAGATACTGCACTGCAAGATTATGGAGCTTTGTAGGTCAACAGAATTATTTTATACTGAATTCTAGATGAGACGAGTAGCCCGTGTAGCTCATAGAAGATATGGTCAAATAATTTCATTCGGTTTCCACAACTAAATGTGTTTAGGCGACATGGATTTGTGCTCACAGTGATCTGCATACGCCTTGACCGCCCAAGAAAAAACCCAGAAAATAACAAGCACAACTGATTCTAAACCGGTTAACAAGATATGTTCCTCGACCTATCAGCCCGTATGTGTGTGTGTGTGTGTGTGTGTGCTATTGAAAGATGTGTTCTCTCTCTGCCCACTGTCTGATTGTGCAGATAGCTGTGCCGTCTCGTTTATAAGCTCCGGATGAGGAGACAGGAAACACGGTCTGGCCAGGCGAGATATTCGCATTACAACTAGTCAAACTCTCTCCGTGAACCAAACTCCCACATGCTGTCTACTCCGAGTCCAGCTATCACACTTCCACCCTCGAAATCATTCTGAAAACTCTTGTGCACTTCCTCTGGGGAGCCAGACCGGGTGACTGCATACTGGGATCTCCAGGGAAGGCGAGAGGAAATGGCTTCTTTTTTTTTCCCAAGATGAGGAGGATTGAAATCTCATGAGTGGACACAAGAGCGTCCTGATTTAATCTTACACACACATGGTTTGAGGATGGTTGGAGTGATTGTGTGTGTGGGTTCTCTCCAACTTTTTCGCCACTTTTCGCATCATGTTTGAGTTGAGCGGTGGATGAAGTGTGAAGATGCCGCTCTGTTTCTCCATCCCTTCAGCCCTCTGCAAATGAACCGACGTGTACATGAGACACCCTCTGGAAAGAGCAGAGAGAATCAGGGGCTACAAGGTCAGGTTTCCATAGTGACGGGAGCACAAAGATGATGAGTATCCTCTTCTTCCTCCCCTCAAATGCCAAACCTGTCCATCCTCATTAACCTCTGAGCTCTTTCGTTCTAGCTCTCTCACTTCCTTAGGCATATAGACACCCCTGTCATGTCAGCACTAAAATATATGCGGTTGACTTCTGTTGGTCTCAGCTATAACGTCCTCTGCATATAAACATATGGTAAAGAAATTCACCCGCCGATCAAAGAGCGGGGTACTGCGGTGAATGTGTGATGGCAGATTTGGAGATGGGAGAAAAACGAGCAGCGAGGGTGGTGGAAATCTTTTATAGCTCTGAGCTGCCCGAAACAAGTGCGTTACAGGAGATAACTCGTCCCCGGGCTGAGCTGTGTTCTGGATGGCTGATTTAGATTGGGAATTTTATTAACGGCACAAGCTCCTTTGTGCTTTTAAAACCAAGGCGGCCAGGATAATTTGAAGTCAGAATAACGTAAGGATTATTTCTGCTCTCTGAGGTGTAGCATTTTTTTTTTTAAGATTCCTGCACTGTCTCAGGTGTTAAGAGCAGTGGGCTCTCTCTGTCTGCTTTTCTCATGCATTTTCTTATCCATTTGAGAATTTAAATGCTGGGGTTTACTATACATTCATGTTTTTTGTTTATTTGTTTTTGAGAGCTTGTACTTTATTGGAGTAGCATTGAAATTCAAATTGAATATGTGTAGTTTTAAATTATAGGGAAATAAATATTACCTAATAATTTACTCAACCACATGTCATCCAAGATGTTCATGTCTTTCCTCCTTCAGTTGAAAAAAACTTAAGGTTTTTGAGGAAAACATTCCAGGATTTTTCTCCATATGGTGGACTTCAATGGTGGCCAACAGGTTGAAGGACCAAATTGCTTCAATGCAGCTTCAAAGCATACCTGTCAACATTTGGGTACCAAAAAACGGGAGACGCGGGGCGGGTGTAATCTAAAGTATTAATTATTGTATTACATTATTATCATATTAATTTATTACATTAATTAAACAATTAAATATAGAGTTTTATAATTCATCATCTTCTTGTCAATCCACAGGTTTTCATTTACTACTGTGTGTTTTCTGTCTTATTGAAAAATGCAAATTCATCCCAGCCAAAGAATAAGGGACTTATATTGCAAAAAGGTTAGTCATTTTCTTAAAAAAATAAAAATGTATATACTTTTTAACTACAAATGCTCATCTAGAACAAGCTCTGCGATGCATGTGCATGACTTCACACATTACATAATCATGTCACACGCTTCATCTGTGTCCTCCGATTCAAAAAGGTAGGGTAGGGCAAAAAACTCCATCTTATTTTCTCCTCAAACTTCAAAATCGTCTGACGTTGTTTTGTAAAGGCCGTTTGACTTTCTTTGCACGTTCTCTTTGCAAACACTGGGTCGGTATTTTCGCCTACGCCACGCGAGACCTTTCCAATGTGATTATGTAATGCATTCATGGTTAAAAAAGTATATTACTTTCATTTTTTTTAGAAAATGACCGACCGTTTCAGCACATAAGACCCTTATTCCTTGGCCGATATCAAGTAAAAGTCCTTAGAAACTGCAATTTTGACCTTCAACTCGTTGGCTCCCATTTAAGTCTACTCTATGGAGAAAAATCCTTGAATGTTTTTTTTTCAAAAACCTCAGACTGACACAAACATCTTGGATAAAATGGGGATGAGTAATCTTTTAAGGTGCTGTCACATTTACTGTTTAACATATTTTCGCAAGTGAAATCCATTCATTTTCAATAGGAATCCCAGTGCGTGAAAGAGATTTTTCAACACTTTCAAGTTAATCTCACAAATTTGTCGCAGTGATCAACAGAAAGCTGCTTGTTTGCACTGGTTTCATCAGAAGTGCAACACTGTACCGGGTGAGCTATCAAGCAAGTTTACTATGTCAGAAAATCCATACATATAAAAACAGATTATGTGATCCAAACTAAATGTATTAGTTTTTAGTATAGAAACGGCGCTGTTGAATGGTTGAATCTGATTTGTTGATGAATGTTCTAAAGTGTGCAATTATTTTCAGGAAACGTGCAGAAAAAGTAGTTCCAGGGAGATATTGCCCGCATTACATGTCCATATCACTTCACCGAATGATTTAGGTTCTTATAGCCTAAAACAGAAAAAAACAACAACACTGACCAAGCAACTAAATATAGTAAACAATAGGACAAAGACGTCAAATTATTTTCATGTTTCTGCCACCAAATTACATTTATTTCTCTCACTCTGTCTCCCTTACAAATGCACACACAAACAGTACAGACACACACACAGGTCATAACACAGTATTGTGAATCCTGTGAAAATAAGAAAAAATATATTTTTTTTTTTTTTTTTTTCCAATGAGCCTATATTGGAATTTTCATGTATGGCCTGTGGAATGTTGGTCCACTCCTCTTGTTGTACAAAGTTGCTGGATATTGGCAAGAACTGGAACACACTGTTGTATACGCTGATCCAGAGCATCCCAAACATGCTCAATGGGTGACATGTCCAGTGAGTATGCTGGCCATGCAAGAACTGAGATGTTTTCAGCTTCCAGGAATTGTGTACAGATCCTTGCAACATGGGGCCATGCATTATCATGCTGCAAGGCCCCATGTTGCAGGTGATGGTCGTGGATGAAGGGTACAACAATGGGCCTTAGAATCTCATCACAGTATCTCTGTGCATTCAAAATGCCATCCATAAAATTGTCCATAACATAGGCCTGCCCATACCATAACCCCACTACCACCATGAGCCACTCGATCCACAACATTGACATCAGCAAACCGCTCACCCAAACGACACCATACATGCTGTCTGCCATCTGCCCTGTACAGGGAAAACCAGGCTTCATCTGTGAAGAGAACAACTCTCCAAAGTGCCAGACACCATCAAATGTGAGCATTTGCCCAGATGTTACGGTCTCAGATGATCTTGGAGGTGAAGATGCTGGATGTAGAGGTCCTGGGCTGGTGTGGTTTCACGTGGTCCGCGGTTGTGAGGCCGGTTGGATGTACTGCCAAATTCTCTTAAACGCCTTTGGAGACGGCTTATGGTAGAGAAATGAACATTCAATTCACGGGCAACAGCTCTGGTGGACATTCCTGCAGTCAGCATGCCAATTGCACGCTCCCTCAAAAATTGCGACGTCTGTGGCATTGAGCTGTGTGATAAAACTGCACATTTTAAAGTGGCCTTTTATTGTGGCCAGCCTAAGGCACACCTGTGCAATAATCATGCTGTCTAATCAGCATCTTGATATGCCACACCTGTGAGGTGGATGGATTATCTCGGCAAAGGAGTAGTGCTCACTAACACAGATTTAGACAGATTTGTGAACAATATTTGAGAGAAATAGGCCTTTTGTGTACATAGAAAAAGTCTTAGATCTTTGAGTTCAGCTCATGAAAAATGGGGGCAAAAACAAAAGTATATATATATATATATATATATATATATATATAAACAGTGGTTTGGATGTTTTAGTTTTTTATGTCATTATGTTGTTATGGCAATGAAGATGGAAACTTGCATATAACCATTTACAGAAGAACTGTCCAAGCGAAACTAAATATTTTAATATTTACAGATGGTAAACATTGGCTGACATTTCCCAGAGTGTGAAGCGTGTGTGTAACTTTCATAATGCTGATATTTCTGATGCGCTACAGATCGTCCAACTCCAAGTACAGTCCCCTTCATCAGATAAGGCCTCTGACTGAATACCTGCAGTGAGATCAGTCTGAGAGAAAGCGAGTTAAAACAACACATAAAAACTGAGAACTAAGGCCCTGCTGTTAGAGGAAAATAGGTATAATTTATGCCTGGAGAGATGGGGAAAGGGTAATAAATAGAACAGAAAAATAGAAGCAAAGTATGCTACAAATTCATTAATGTTGACAATTAAATGTGTCATCTCTGTTTTACACCTGCATTATTTTGTTCTTTAGTAAAGGGGGAAGGTGTGACAGATGTGATGTTGATGTGCTAATAAAGATCCAGTTCCTGGCCTATATTCTACAGTGTATTACCCAACATCCATTGCACCACATAGCCCACATTAGCCTGTATCCAAGGCTCACCAAACAGCACCCTACACTACTCACTGATTAGACTGCTTGTTCTTTGCTGCTGTTTCACACTAATAATAGACTGGTCCTGAAAAATTTATAAGGCTGTCTCTCCCACTTTCTCAGTCACACACATACAAACACACACTCAGACACACACTCTTGTTGTCTACGCTTCAGTGGGGCATGAAATAAGTGACTAAGCACTGACCTATGCGATTATAGGAGAGAGAGAGGGGTTGGGGGTATATCCTATTTTTAAAATGATTGATTTGGACGGGCCCATTTTTCTTTCACAGAGATTAATTTGCCTCCGGGTCCTACTGCTGCAGGCCACCATGTCTACAAAGCACATAGTAAACTCAGGTGAGGGGTTAACGCACAGACCGACGGATTCAGTAAAATGTAGGAAAAAACCCTGCATTTTATTCACATTTTATGACTTAACCAGCTAAACATGCAAATAGTGTTATTTAAAAGGATAGTTTACCAAAAATGAAAATGCTGTCATTACTCACACTCATGATGTTCCAAACCTATAAGACCTTTGTTCATCTTCGGGAACACAAATTAAGATATTTTGGATGAAATCCAAGAGCTTTCTGACCCTGCATAAACGGCAACACAACTGACACATTCAAGGCCAAGAAAGGTAGTAAGGACATGTGACATCAATGGCTAATTTTAAGCTGCAAAAATACAATGAAAATGATTGACGGAATTAGGGGTTCAAGCGCGTAGCGTAAAACTGATCGGGCAGACCAAAGCGTAAGTCGTAGACTTATAATGATGGTAGTACTCACACCATGTACAGTGTCACCAAGACTCGCTCCAACTGGCCTGATGAGGGCACTACAGCAATGAAAAGTACAAAATCGCTCATAACTCCTAAACGGGTTATCGCAGACTCAAGTGTCTTATGTGGTTGAAATCCTTAACTCACACCAGACAAGATGCATGCCTCGGATTTGTCTGTCACCCTGGCTAAATTTCCGGGTGTTTCGCATTTTTTGAAAAACCTACTTTTGCAAACTAGTCCTAGGTTAAACTTTCGACTCTCCGTTGCAAAGGGACGTCAAAACGTTCAAAAGAGGCAGGGCCGTCTTTACTAAAATGGCTATAACTTTTGAACAGAAAGAGATATCTTCGCCAAACGCACAATGTGTATGTAAGAACTGAATCTGAGGTCACATGAAAAAAGCCGTGGAACTTGGCCAGTTGGTGGCACTATATAACATAAAAACGGCTATAACTGCACAACCATTTGTCCTGTCACATGAAAATCGGTATGCACAGTCTTGGTCATTGAGGACATCTGTGCATCTCAAAAAACATGGCCGGTGTAGGCCGATGAACTTTGAGCACCTATTAGACAAGCTTAACGGAAGTCGATTGGAACAAAATTCTGTGGGCCTCTTTGAAAGAAATCGGCCACTAGGCGATATCGCATTTTTCAAGGGCGTAAACAATTGTCTATTGCGTGGTTTTTCACACATACGCACAATATTCATATGATACAATAGACCTCCTCATTCCAAACAACTTTGGTTCTAGAACCACTGCTGTCAATCAAATCGTAAAAAAAAAATGTTCTTTTGCAAGCTAGTCCTATGTTTTTCCACTTAAACTGAAAAAAAAAAAAAAAAAAAAAAAAAAAAACACTGCAGTGCAGTTCTCTAGACTCTCTAGGCCAATAATCATAAAAAAATGTTGAAATTTACCCTGGGAAGCTATAACGGGGTTGTTTAGAAAAGTGACCTGTTCAAAAATGCCTATAAAGCCTAAACGAAAACTCAAAACCTCATGAAACCTGGTGAGCACATGTGACAGGTGATTCTAAACAAGCATGCAAAATGTTAGAGAGATCAGACCACAGCTGGCACTATTACAGTCATAGTTGTTAAAAAAACAAACAAACAAACAAAAAAAAAAAATATTTCTGTGGCAAATTACCTGAATTTGCCAAAAATGCCTTTTGAAATTGGTTTAGTTGGCTTGCTAAATAATATGTACAGTCTTTTTTCATATGTGCCTAAATGCCTTAAAGCACCTAAACCCTGGTAATAGCTGCTTGCAGATATATTTTTTGTTAATTTTACAATTGTTTAGTTGAATTCAGCAGCAAAAATCTCAGACCAGAATGAAACTGTTATAATGTCAAATTGTGAATGCGTTTAAAGTGATAACCTCAACTCAGCCACTTAAATCAATGAATTCAATATGCTATAAACCTTAAAAGATTTGTAAAATGTATAAAATGCTCAAGTTTTAAAGCATATTTCTGCATCTATATAAGCGTGTAAAAATGTAATGTATGTGTGCAGGAATCATAAAAATTCCCTATGAATGATGTCAAGGTATTACGAGTATTGTGTCAAATCTGGTTCTAGTATGTTTTTGCTAACTGCTTTAATGAAGTCCAGTTGACCCAGGAGTGTAATGACTTTCTCAGTTATGCAGCATCAGGGCCTGTTTGGTCTTAATAGTAATTTGTTTGAAAACCCAGATTATCCCCGGTCTATTCCGGTCACACAACTGCTCCACTGACCCCCCGACAAAGCGAATACATTGTTAACCTGATGGAGAGAGAGCTTTTGAGAAGTCTTTGGAAAAGTCTCATGATGGATTCTTTTCCCATTTTAACATAATACAGAGTCAAATCAATCTGCAGAAATTTGCAGGCAGTCGAAATAAGCTTTTAAAGAGCTTTGTGTGTAATCAGCACAAGAAGGGATTCAAGTCCCCGAGCAGAGAAAGAGAGCGTGAGAGAGGGAATAAGAGAGGGGAAATCTGAAAACCCTGCTGGATTTTCATCTAGAACAGATGTATTTAGGTGGATTCTCGGCTGGGTGTAAAGTGTGTGTAAAACGAAATGATATGATTGTGTTGTCACTCTCCCTCTCAGTGCAGTAAAGGTTGCAATTGTGTTTCCCTGTGGGCACTGTTCATGTGTGTGCTGGGATTAGAGCTGTAATTGTGTGTACATGTGTATAATTGACTTTATTTTTATATTTGTATATAACCTTTAGTATGGTGGCCCTGGGCAGCACAAAAGCACTTGTAAAACAAACAAAATAATTAGTCCACAACAAAACATTATTATCCTACAGCAATACAGCATCAACAGTGTTACATTTCAAGTTGCTCACAGCAGAAAACAACACTGAAATGTTAGCCTTTTACATTGAGAAAACGAATATAGAGAGCTGAGTTAGAATTTACCTTTCCATTTTTTCGTTTAAAGAAGACATTGGACATAAGAGTCTTAATTTTCTCCTGACATCAGAGCCACTGATGGAGCATTGGATTAGTTCTGTTTTTGATGGTAATGTGCCACCGAATATGTTTTCTGAATGAGGGACAATTCAAGGTAGGTTTTGCTAAAACATTTAAACTGAAGGATGGTTCAGGATCCACTGCTTGAGATCCAGCTGCACCTCTAGAAGAAGTCAGTCTCACACTTTATATTTTTTATGAGTAATATGATGATAATTGCAAATCGCCTTTCCTCTTCCATGGAAGAGAGGGGCGGGGTGAGCAGTAGCTCATTAGTATTTAAAGAGACATGCACCGAAATGGGTTGCTGTGAACAGAGCTGTTTTTGACAAGGTAAAAATGCTGTTGTTTTACAACCATTGAGGAATTTTAACCAAAGTATGTTGCAGAGATTTAATGAAGACCCTAAAGAATAACACCAACTTGATAGGGATCCGACATCCCCTTTAAAGGTTATAAAAGCCTCAAAATTCACATAACTAAGTTACCATAAAATTTGTTCTAAGATTTTTTAGAATCAATAGACCATTTTCTCTTTTTGCAAACAGTGATGATATTTTTTTCTTGGTAGTAGAAAATGACAGTTTTCAAGTAGCAGTCTATGGAAGCCATTGAATAGAATAATAAAAAGGTACATTTGAGTTTATAATTCAAAATTTCTCTTTTCTCCTCACCTCAAAATGATGAGTTTATAACCCGCAAGTCTGGCTTTTTTCCTCATAATTGACAAACTTGCTATTGTTGAGTTAAATCCTGTTATAAGGTCCAAACTAGAAGATATAAGCATTTGCGAGAAAAAAGTAAGAATTGTGAGATAAAATAGGTAAATGTTATGTAAAATGTTATTGGTATAAATAGTATTTCATGCTGTAACTGTGGGGCTAATAAAATATCTATTGTTTAAATCAAATTTATGGTTTAAAAGTAAAGTAATCATAGCAGGTTTCATCAATAGTCTGTCTGTTTGATGATGACTGTATTCTATTCTGTGAAAATGATTTGCATTCTAATTCTGACATCCAAAGGCATAACAATATTTTTTTCTCTTATTCCATGAATTTTACTCATTTCCCTTCACTTGTTACCAGTCTTATTCTGCAACCACAATGCATGCACAGCTGCTAGTGACGTAACTGTGATGTCTACTCCAAATTGGTCTATAAAACTCAGTTATTTCTATATTTACGTGGTAGCAGTTCCCCCCCCCCCCCCCACACTGTAAAAAAACAATTTTTGTTGAGTCAACTTAAAATAATTTGTAACCTGGCTGCCTTAAAATTTTAAGTTCAGTCAACTCAAAAAAAGTTTATTCAACTTGAAATGTTAAATTATACTAAGTGACAACTTAGATATCTGAGTTGAATCAACTTACAGTTTTAAGGCAGCTGGGTTACTTACCCATCTGTTAAGTGTAGCAGACACAAATATCTTGTTACTTAGTACAACTTAACATTTCAAGTTGACTAAACTTATTTTAGTTGACTCAACTTAAAATTTTAAGCCAGCAGGGTAACAAATTATTTTAAGCTGACTTGACAAATTGTGTTTTTTATTTTTTACAGTGTACAGTGACAATAATTAATATCTACTTAAAAACTAATAATCTGATTTTTTTTCAGTGTCACATGGTCCTTTACAAATCATTCTGTTGATTTGGTGCTTAAGAAATATTTTTTTATTATTATCAATGTTCAAAACAGTTATTTTTCTGGATTTCTCAGGGATATTGATGAATAGAAAGTTCAAAAGCATTTATTTGAAATAGAACAATTTTGTAACATTATAATTGTCTTTACTGCCAATTTCAAGCATCCTTGAATAAAAGCTGAATGATTTCTTACTGACTCCAAACCCCAAACAACTATTTAGCCATTTTTTGTTTGTTAAAGGTTCATATATCCACCAAAAAAAACCCCAAAGTAACAAAGTAAATGACTTCCCTGGTGAAAAAAACAGCATATGCTGGTAGGTATGTTTTGGTGCTGGTTTATGCTGGTCCTTGACCAGCAATATGACCAGCATAAAAAAGCTAAGGATCAGCTTAAACCAGCACCAAAACATACCTAACCAGCATCCCAGCATCAAAACATACCTACCAGCATATGCTGTTTTTTTTCACCAGGGTTGGATATGTAAACTTCTGGGAAAATATCTCGTATCGTTTGTTCTACGTGCCACTTGATATTTCGTTTTCTGATGCAATAACATTCCAATATTTTTAAATGTGAATTAAGTATCCATAAGCATTCATGCATGCACATGCACATGAAAACAGCAATACAATCCTGTACACTAGTGTAGACTCACTGACCCTGGTTTCTTCGCAGATCTTGTTTTTGATGCCGCTCGCAAATGTCAGGGGAAACTTTTAAGTTTCCGTGCTTATAGCACAAATAAATTGTGACCGATTCTGTAATGCAGCCGGTGACAATTTTATGACTGAGGATTCAGTACACTTGCCTATAATTCAGAGAATGGCAGTGACTTTTGTCTCAGGCTTATTAAAGACCATATTTCAGTCACATCATAAACAGCGCAATCACCTTTACTGGTGGCTTAAGGGGGCCGGGGGCACGGTGTCCAACAGCTATGACTCATGACTGATTGGCTGGACATATGGTATGTAAATCAGCATTGATGATCTCAGATAAAACTGTCCGCCAACCTGCTGCCAGAGATGTTATGGACTCGATTTCATGCAATAGATTCTTTGGAATAATATAACTAGAGATGCTGCGAAGACAAAAGGATACTCATCTTTTTTACACACTGCAGGAATCCGTCCTCATTCTTGGCATGCTTTTAGTTGATGGAGCAAATCTCAATTAAATCAAGGCCAATAATGAATCAATAATAAAATATTCTTGTTTAAAAGCAGATGAGGTGGATTGACTGAATAGTGTTCTTACAATCAATACTGTAGTGTTGTTTTCCAATCATTTGTTTCATGAGTGACTGAATCGAGCTTCAGAATGAGATTCACTGCGGTATGTTGCTGTGCAATTTCATAAATGAATTCAGTCCATCTTGAAGTGCCTATAGATTTTCATCCAAAATGTATCGACTGTATTCACACACACACAGGCTTATGATAAAAGAACTTCATAAGACAAAACGCCAGAGTCATATTGATATCTGTATGCATCTTTACTCATTACTTGGGAGACATTCGGAGTGACTTGGAAAGGAATATTTGATAAAAGAACACTGAACATTTCACCAGTCAGCGTGTAAGCATAAATATTTTACTACAAACATAATTAAAAGAGGCATTATGAATTCAGAAGCTGCGTATCATCAGGTATTCCACCAAAATGCTGAATTAAACACTGATGGTGTTTAATTTTTCAAGAGCTTGCCGGAGGACTCTGAAGATTCTGCGTGATGGGGAGTCTGTTTGCTTTCTGGTTCACTCCTAATTTTTGCAAACATCATTTGTCATGTGACTCCATAGTTCTCCAGCACTATAATTTTTATTCGCGCCCTGATTTGAAATACGACGTGTGACAGGAACAGAAAAGTCAAGTTGTTTGCTCATAAAAAATGAATGAGATGTGAGATCCAGATATCTTTATTAATCTCATGAATTAGTCAGCGTGACGGTAATTAAACCACCTCAGCTTCTCATTTATAATCATTAACTGCGGAGGAGGCGGAGAGATTAGTGCATAGGGTTATGTGACGGCTCCATGTGTGTATCTGATGCTATGATTTATACATTCATTTGTTTGTCTTTTCCTTCATCTTATTGATAATGCCTAATGTAACATTACATAAAACACTCAGACGGGCAGAGAAGTAGTTCTTGCTGACTACTAAATCATTAAATGATGCGAGTGAACATGAGGTTTGGGGATGACGTGTCTGTCTGTGTGTGTTAACATGACTGAGTTTCTGTAATCTGACCGATTACAGCCGGTTGACACTAATGTTCTCTCTAAGGGAGCGTCTCATACCTCCCATTTGTTCCTGTGGTCTTATCTCTCTCTCTCTCTCTCTCTCTGTCTCTTCTATTCCTCTGTATTTACATTTAACTGACGTAAGTGGGATGTCTGAATGGCTATACATGCATTACATGATGCCTCATGAATGCTGGGATACCGCTTCCTAATTGTTTATTAATGACTTCACTGCTGCTTTATTTTAAGATTTAGCTCAGGGGAGCTCAGAAGAGAAGAGTCCACTATTCAATTCATATTGCTTTATTGGCGACTATCTATCTATCTATCTATCTATCTATCTATCTATCTATCTATCTATCTATCTATCTATCTATCGTCTGTCTGTCTGTCTGTCTGTTGTTCTTTCATCTATCTATCTATCTATCTATCTGTCTGTCTGTCTGTCTGTCTGTTGTTCTATCTATCTATCTATCTATCTATCTATCTATCTATCTATCTATCTATCTATCTATCTATCTATCTGTCTGTCTGTCTGTCTGTCTGTCTGTTGTTCTATCTATCTATCTATCTATCTATCTATCTATCTATCTATCTATCTATCTATCTATCTATCTATCTGTCTGTCTGTCTGTCTTTCTTCAATCATCTATCTATCTATCTATCTATCTATCTATCTATCTATCTATCTATCTATCTATCTATCTATCTATCTATCTATCTATCTATCTATCTATCTATCTATCTATCTATCTGTCTATCTATCTATCTGTCTGTCTGTTGTTCTATCTATCTATCTATCTATCTATCTATCTATCTATCTATCTATCTATCTGTCTGTCTGTCTGTCTGTCTGTCTGTTGTTCTATCTATCTATCTATCTATCTATCTATCTATCTATCTATCTATCTATCTATCTATCTATCTATCTATCTATCTGTCTGTCTGTTGTTCTATCTATCTATCTATCTATCTATCTATCTATCTATCTGTCTATCTATCTATCTATCTATCTGTCTATCTATCTCTATCTATGTCTCTATCTATCTATCTATCTATCTATCTATCTATCTATCTATCTATCTATCTATCTATCTATCTATCTATCTATCTATCTATCTGTCTGTCTGTCTGTCTGTCTGTCTGTCTGTCTGTCTGTTGTTCTATCAATCATCTATCTATCTATCTATCTATCTATCTATCTATCTATCTATCTATCTATCTATCTATCTATCTATCTATCTATCTATCTATCTATCTATCTATCTATCTATCTATCTATCTATCTGTCTGTTGTTCTATCTATCTATCTATCTATCTATCTATCTATCTATCTATCTATCTATCTATCTATCTGTCTGTCTGTCTGTCTGTCTGTCTGTCTGTCTGTTGTTCTATCTATCTATCTATCTATCTATCTATCTATCTATCTATCTATCTGTCTGTTGTTCTATAATCTATCTATCTATCTATCTATCTATCTATCTATCTATCTATCTGTCTGTCTGTCTGTCTACAGTATATATCTATCTGTCTATCTATCTATCTACCTATCTATCTATCTATCTATAGTAAAAAACTTGAATAGACTAAGTTCACACATAGTCACACAAAATTCTACACATCCACCATCTCTTGTGAGTTTTATTAAATATCTTGGCTCTTGGCTAGTTTGATAATGTTTTCAGCTACCATTAAAAATGTTGTACTTTCAGCTCCGTTAAACACATTTTACCATGTTTAAATCCATTCCGCAGACTTCTGCAGATTTTTCTCCAAAATCAGCACAGAAAATGCAAAAAAAAAAGTCAGCAGATTCCGTCTGGGCCTAGTCATGTGTTATCTTTGCCTGGGGCACCGAGTGAACCAGGACTTCCACCGCCACCCCTTCAAAATAAAAAAGGTGCATGACATCCTGATCTTGTAGTATTTGTGCAAACTGAGTTCCTCTTTTGTGAGCTAGACATTTTAAAACCTGTCTCCGAGCTGATCTCTGTCATCATGTGGAAAGAATGAAACTGACAAGAGAGATTTGAATTTTGTTGGCATTTTTCACTTGCTTTCACTTCTCCCTCTTATCCATTTCATCTCTCCTGCCCTTCCTCCCTCTCTTTTAATCTTTGTTCTGCCTTTCTCTGCAGTGTGGGCTGAGATAATGAACACACAGAGATGTAGGGACCCGCTTTGTGTTTGTGATTGCGTTCTGTTTGTCCTTTTCTGATCATAATGGAGGAGACATTCGCACAGGTGTGGGTATGTGTGTTTAATTCTCTCAACGCACTGACAGCTGGAGAGCCGAACAGCGGAGAATTCAAACTTGAATAACTCCCGCTAAGGGCAGTACATTTTGTACAATCACCGCGGTAATAACACCTCAACAGACTGAATAGTGAGCATATGTCTGCTTTAGTTTTTTTAGTCACATACCTTAGAGAAAGAGCTTCGACATAGAGGTATTCATGACAAGGAGAGGAGTGTGCGACTCAAGGACATCCTGCAGATGAGTGTATTTTCATTACACATGACTGTCATATCTAGACCCCTCACAGAACAGCAAGAGAAGATTTATAATAGGAAATTCACATTTCATAAGATCATCTCATCAGAACATTTGTGTGTTTGTGTGTGTGCTGTTGTTGTCATGCATGCAGATGTATTCAGTCTGAAATAAAGCCTGAAGCATCTTCACTGTTGTATGTGTGTGTCCTGACCTTGCCCCTGGCTGAGGTTAATGATGATCAGCTGGGAAATATTACATCATCAATATCATGTCTTTCATTCTGATTGAAACCGGTGCTATTTATCAGGGATAAAGAGAATTATCTTTCGGGCAGAGAGTCAAGAACAACAGGCGAGGTGAATAATGCTGTTATTGCTAAATAGCCATTTGCTGCTAATAAACGCCTCTAATAACAACTAACATAATGAGTACTAGTAAGTTTACTAGCCATTACTCCAGTCTTCAGTGTCACATGACCCTTCAGATATCATTCTAATATGCTGATTTGATGCTGTTTTGTGCTGTTTAATATTTCTGGAACCGTAATACATTTTTCTTTAGGATTCTTTGATTAATATAAAGTTCAAAAGAGCACATTTATTTGAAATAAAAGTCTTTTGTAACATTATAAATGCCATTTTTAATCAATTTATAAGTCCTTGCTTCCACTAAAAATGATTCTAAAGTTATACACACATTCATGTTTATGTGTGTATGATGTGTCTTTTAATGAGTGTTTGATAAAGTGTTTTAATAAAACATTTATATTTTTTCATTTACGTTTATTTTTATTTATGCAGCTGTCATGCTCTCAATTACAGAGCAATCTATTGAATGAAAAGAGCTGTAAATTTATCAGGTTGACACATAAATAAAGAGCAAACACAATTTTTGTTATTCTTTGTTATTATTTTTCCTGGCAATTTAAGCCTAAAAGTGGATGTGTGTATAGAGACTCATAATAAATCTCTTGCAGTAAATAGATATGAATATTTACACAGCCAGTGTAGCTTTTTTTTACTTTTTTTTATACTTTTCTAACTACATTCATCTATTTAAATTATCTGACCTGCAGACTTGTGCAGATGAACTGCATTTGCACATTTATTGCCTACATTTATTGAATTATATAACATATTGTATATTTTAGAAATTTATTACAACATTTTATAAAATCCTTATATAACACAAAAAGTATTTAAATAATTAAGTACACATTGTCACTGATGTATTTAATATTGTAACTGTACAGTAGATTATTAGGAATCCCATGCATGCAGGGTTTCCATGTCCTCTTATTATTATTCCTCCTCACTTTAAACTGCTTTAACTTTTTGTCCCTATGGTAAAAACTCTGCAAACTTTGCATGCATGAAGGGTATGTGGCTAATTGCATTTTATGTCATTCTGGTATGGATGGGATGTATGGTTGCCTAGCAACTGACAGGCCCTTTACCCTGTTTGAGCTTCAGACTTAAATTTTCACACGAGAGTTCCTCAACTCACGGGTAACAAATTTGCCTCAAGGACCCATAAGTTACACCGTGAAAAATGCTTTAGTATTTCTCAGTAAAAGCTTTACAAATCATCTTCTTATGAACATGAAAACTGACATAGATTTCTTGAGTTTTTATGAGTGTAGAAATGAAAAAGTAAGACTTCATGCAGTACACTCTAAAGTCAAAAGAATATTCTGGGTTCAATACACATTAAACTCAGTCAACAGCACTTGTGCCATAAGGAAAAAGCAGGAATTGATGTTACAGTGAGGCACTTACAAATAAATGGGGCCCATTTTCAGAGGACTTAAAAGTGGAGCTTATCATTTTATAAGAGCACTTACATTCATTTGTCTGTTAGTGTATCATTTGACGTGAAATTGCTCACTTTTTTGTTGTTTATTGGGTTTTTAGCCATTATGTTGTCACAAAGTTGTAATAGCTTTAATAGTACAGAATAGGATTGCATGCAATTTTTCTTCAAAACAAAATCATGTTAACAGGCTATAGACTAGTAATTGCTGCTTATGGCTATATTTGTGGTTGGGATCATGACATTAGCACATGTTCTTCCCAAGGATTTTGTAAGTCTACTGTGGGGCACCTTGTATCTCCTATGGGGGTCCAGGGTCAAGTGTAAAAGAACACAGTGCTGCGCTTCACTCTAAAACACACATCACAACTGACTCAATTAATTTAAAGGGAATCCTGGAAGATGCCAAATAAAACTTCACGTCTTTGTTGTCTCTAGAGCTGCAGCGATTTGTCAGAGGTAAAAAATGATATAAATATTGTTCAGTTTCTCACACAAACCGATCATTTTGAGTCTTAGGACATCAGTGTATTGTCACGAGTCGCAGGGTTTAATTTGCTAATGTTTTTTTTACTCTCAAAGATTTGGTAGCCATCAACTGCCATTATATGACTAAAAGACTGTAATGGTTTGAGTTAAAAACCTTTGTTTGTGTTCTGCTGAAGAAACAAAGTCACCTACATCTTGGATGCCCTGGGGGTAAGCAGATAAACATCAAATTTTCATTTTTGGGTGAACTATCCCTTTAAGACTGTTTTTCTGCTATGTTTAATGACTCTAGAGCAGAAGGTAAAGGCTAGTATGGCAGTCACTTCATAGAGTTGTGTTCACAGAGCATTTTATTATTATACGATCGTCAGAACCACATATATAGCCGAACTGACGCCTTCCCTGGTGAAAAAAACAGCATATGCTGGTTTTTTCACCAGGGTTTAGATTGTCAGGATTCACAACCACATTCTCGCATTCAAAGCTGTGCTGAATGAACGGAACAGCATGGGACATTGAGTTGCCTATATAATCATGACGGGTTTAATTCACCCACATAAACAGAGAAGGAGAAATGATTCGCGGTTATCCTAAGATCCACAGAGCTGCCGTCAGTGTCGTGGATGCGAAGCTTCGACTGGGCTCATTTATTTAAAAACCGGCTGTCAACTGTGATAAATCTTCCCGTTGTTATGATGCCATTTTTGATTCTGTCGCTCTTAGTGTCCTGAATGCCGTTGTGACTGCAGCTGTTCATTCAAGCTTGGTCTCATGAAAATGCGTAAATAGTACGCCAAATAAAAACAAAAACTCCCTAACCCTACCCATCACATAGCATATACATGCCAAAGCCATCCTGTTAGGATGTAAACATGTCGATGCTTGTCATGACGCCGCAGCCACTGAAGGAGTTTCTGTATCTGGTGGCATTTGGACTACTTGTGGGGAAAAATCAATGGTACGGCATTTGGTTTAAGTCTATGCTTATATTCATTGCCACTTGTAGCTCTTTCACCAGCTGTGATCACTGTATCAGCATTTTATTTTCCAAATTGTGTTGCAGTAAAAATAGCAACAGGTTGTGGCATCAAAATAATAGCACCCTCCATAGTCAAAAATATGTATAAAGCAATATGGATTTTTTTAATAATGTAAATCTTTCATGGGTTTTCTCCTACATGTTTCAGTAAGAGACATCATTTACATTATATTAAGTCATACATGTCTCAAGTTAAATCACAACTTTTCGTGCACTACTGTAAGCCATATTGTCATTTCCATTTTAGTTGGATTGACTGATGCTTCGCCAAAGCAATGGAGCACAATCCAAAATTAGATATTTTTTATGTTGTGTTAATATTTTCGGTTCATTATGTAACTAATTACTGGGAAACACTGCATCTGAGAATGTACAGTAATATTAAAATTGAGGAGAAATATTAAAATGAATTCAGAAGCACATGGGACCAACTACGCATACACAGTAAGTGGGGTCTGTCACTGTCTATACAGCAGCTCAGCGATGTACCTCACTAGAGATGGCAGCAGTCGCACACATATTTTGTTTGCATGTTAAATATGCAAACAAATGCACATCAGCACACACATGCAAACAAAGCAGTCTCCTGTTCTGTTTTTAACCTGATTGTGTACAGAGCCTTTTATTGTCTTTCAGCAGAGAGAGAAAAAGAGAGAGAGCTTGTCTTTCAAATGAGTGTAAGTGAGGGAAGCAGTACTTAATTGCAGCAATGGGGACAGAAAGGAGACACCCATGAGGATACTGAGCACACAAGAGTGACACTATGATAGATAGCCTAAACACCCTTGATCTTCTCCGTCTGCCACTGACTTGACTAATATCAGTGCATACTAATCTCATTAGTAATCAGAGGTATTTGTACGTAAAGTGTTATTTTATCCCACGTTTCATGCATACATTGTGGTACTCTCATAATATTTGTGTCGAAGACACGAAACAGATGAAATTGTTGAATAAAGTCATTAGTATTTGTTTTCTTTGCACACAAAAAGTATTCTCCCAGCTTCATTACACTACGGTTGAACCACTGATGTCACATGGACTATTTGAAAGATGTCCTTACTATCTTTCTGGGCTTTGAATGTTTCTGTTGCATTGCTGTTTATGCAGGGTCAGAAAGCTCTCAGATTTCATCAAAAATATCTTTATTTGTGTTTCAAAGATGAACAATGGTCTTATGGGTTTGGAACAACATGAGTGTGAGTAATTAATAACAGAATTTTCATTTTTGGATGAACACTCCTTCAACATAGCATCTAAAATGTAAGCATTTTATTTAAAAACTGTGTTACTTCAGATATGTATGTTTACACATTGTAGTGTGAACAACTAAATCCATTGACAGCGCAAAGCTTTTGTGTAGTTTGATTTTTTTTGTACTTTGGCTGGTCAGTAAGGATACAGTACGTCATTGAGGCCTTCGTCTGTCTCTTTGACCCAAGGTCTGTGTTGCTCAGTGGGAATCGGATGTTACATGTGGCTTGCGAGAGGCCATTTGAGTGTGATTGATATGACTGTGGTGCTCGACAGATGTTACTGGAGCGCTGTGGGAGGATAAGAGGATTAGGCAACGTCCAGAGAGCATTATGGGAGTGTTAAAAGAATGTTCTGCAGTAATACAAGTTATAGCAGAGGTGGGAAAATGTTCTTTTATACATACAAAAGTTTTGAGAGGATGTTCTTCGTGTTGAGTCTGCCATTTTAAGGACACTGTGACACTGAGAGAATGCGTTCAAGTATTGTGGATGTTTTGTGGTGTTTTCACTCCCAGGCGTTTTGATATTACGCTTAAAATGAGACCTCAGACTCGTGTCCCATAAATGGTTAGTTCTCAAGAGAATTTGGTTGTTTAATGCCAATGAACTCAGCCATGACAGAAATAAACAAGATGATTACATTGCCAGAGACTATTTACATCTTATTTACTGTTATGCTGGGCACAGTTTACTTAACAGACCCTTGTGTGCATTTCATATGCATTTATTAATTGGACACAGAGATCATAAAATATACAGCTTTTGGAACAGGGCCGTTTCAATGAAAATGACAGATTGTTTCACTAGATAAGACCCTTCTTCCTTGGCTGGGATCAGTTAGAGCCTATTGAAGCTGCATTTAAACTGCATTTCGGAAGTTTAAACTTGCGGGGCACCATAGAAGTCCACTATATGAAGAAAATTTCTTAGATGTTTTCCTCCAAAAACACAATTTCTTTATGACTGAAGAAAGAAAGACACAAAACTCTTGGATGACAAGGGGGTGAGTACATTTTCTGTACATTTTTGTTCTGGAAGTGAACTACTTTAATGGTCACAACTATGCAGAATATAAAGTCCTGAGGCTGGTTAATCAAGACTAAGCATTTTTGACAGAAGAAGGAAAATCACCTAAATTTGGGACTCAAAACAGAGTCTAAAGGCCTGGATGAGATGTGCAGTTGTGATAAATCTCCAATTTCTTCTTAAACTGTTAGCTAATGACTACAATAGGCTGAATTGAGAGGTTGTGCACTAGTAAAGAAACTGTTTATTAGTTTTATTTACTGTAACAAAGCCCTTACATTTGCCAAAGAAAATAAGGATTGGAGTGTGAAAGACTGGAGACTGTTGCAGTCTGACAAGTCAAAATGTAACAAGTATGTTCGTCTGAGATGATTGTAGTGTTTTAATAACAAATGCATGAGTGCCCCGATTAAGCACGGCAGGGAAAACCTAACAGTATTGGGGATGCAGCAGGTGTTGGATGGATCTACAAAGTTGCCAGCACTTTGAAAATGGACTAGTACTTGAGAATCCTGCTGAACGCAATGTAGCCAAGTACGGAGGATCTGGTTGGAGATCAAATGTGTATTTTCAGTTCCAAACACACCGTTCAAGCAACAATTTTGCACAATGGAAGTGTTCATGCTCAGCATTTAGAAGTCCCCTGACTTCAAAGGGACAGTTCACCCAAAAAATGAAAATTCTGTCATTAATCACTCACCCTCATGTCGTTCCAAGCCTGTAAGACATTCCTTCATCTTCAGAACACAAATTAAGATATTTTTAATGAAATCCCAGAGCTTTGTGACCCTTCATAGGCCCAGAAAGGTAGTAAGGACATTGTTACAATAGTCCATGTGACATTAGTGTCTCAAGAATACTTTTTTGTGTGCAAATAAGACAAAAATAACATCTTCATTCAATAATTCCTTCTCTTCCCTGTCAGTCTTCGACAGATTTCATCAGAAATATCTTTATTTGTGTTCTGAAGATGAAGGTAGGTCTTTTGTGAGAATTTTCATTTTTGGGTGAACTATCCCTTTAAGCCCACTGGAAACTTTTTTTGGAAATTATACACCTGAATTGTTATAAATCATAAAGGTCTTCCAACTTTCTCAACTTTGGGAAGAACTTAAGCATGAAACATGTGCAAACTTTAGTGAGTCAATGCCTACACTGTAAAAAACAATTTGTTGAGTCAACTTAAAATAATTTGTAATCTGGCTGCCTTAAAATTTTAAGTTCAGTCAACTCAAAAAAAGTTTATTTAACTTGAAATTTTAAATTATACTAAGTGACAACTTAGATATTTGAGTTGAATCAACTTAAAATCTTAAGGCAGCTGGGTTACTTACTCATCTGTTAAGTTTAGCAAACACAAATCATCTAAGTTGTTACTTAGTACAACTTAACATTTAAAGTTGACTAAACTTATTTTAGTTGACTGAACTTAAAATTTTAAGGCAGCAGGGTAACAAATTATTTTAAGATGACTCAACAAATTGTGCTTTTTATTTTTTAGAGAGTAGGGGAATGGCTGCTGTAATCAAATATAAGGGTTACCCAACATAATATTAATAAATAATTACATTGTAGTCAAGTATTCTTTATTTTCTATGAAATTTTAGTTTTTCAATTAACCAGTTTTAGTGTATTCTTCTTCCCAGTATAATATACTTCTCATATTTTGATGGTTTAACTGAATCTGAAGTGTAATTAAAAGCAAATATTGTGCAAATATCCCCTCTGGACATCACTTTTGACCACTTTGCATAAGTATTAAATGCAGTGTATTAATTTGGGTGTGTGTTAGAGAATAATGAAATTATATATAATAAAAATTATTTAAATCAAATTTATTGTTTTCATTGTATTATGTTTACATTGAATTCATTGTATTATGACCCTATATAAATCATGCCCTGTGTATTGTTTTGTATATTAAAAAAAAAAAAAAAAGTTATTAAATAAAATAAATGACCATTGAAGTAGGTATGCACCAAATATTTAAATAGAAGGATGTAGTCATGCATGGTGAACTGTGAGACCGAATTCCACTAAATGAGTTTGATGGTGCTGACAAGAGAGTAAAAGAGAGTGAGGGAGGAAGGAAGGAAGGAAGGAAGGAAGGAATGAAAGAGGAGAGTGTGTGCTGTAGTTTTTCCAATAAAAATCAGACCTGAGTTCTTGACAGGTTGTTCTACTTCATTAGAGACTTTAGGCTGTTTGAACGGCAGGGTGAGATCTTACCTTCTCTAATCCTATGGATCAGCTAATGTAGACACTGTTAACTCAATTATTAGCTGCAGGTTTAGTCTCTCTAAACATACAGAGAGTGAGAAAGAGATAAGCCATGTTAAGATAAGCCGAGATCCACAGTTTCGCTGCTATTTATTGTACGATTTTCCATTGAACTACATTAATTGCAGGGAAAGCCTCACTGGAGCATGCTGGGATTAAGTGTTTTGCTCAAGGGCACAGTGGTGAAGAAGCAAGATTGGGATTTCAACTCTCCAGTTCATGAATCACTGTAACCTTAGTTCAAACTCAATATATCTGTGCAAGAAGCCCAATTAGTCATTTACTTTACACCATTTTTATATGTATTTGTTGTAATTTAAATATAAAAATGTATACATTTTTAAAATAATTAATGTACTGGTGATATTTTTCCATAGCTCCAGTCCAAAAATAGATGGTCTCACTTGTTTTCTTGAGTGTTGTGGAGTTTCTGGTCCTTTTAAGCGCATGTTCAAACAGAATGAATGTCTTTAGGAGCCCAGCATTGAGAGTCGTCCTGCGGAGCAGGAGCAGGAGGAGGCACAGCTGAAATTAAACAGCAGGCTGGATTCGGCTTGTTCATCTGGCCTGGCTGCCAACATGGCGATTTATCCAGAACCAAATTCTCAGCGCGTCAGATAAACTGCTTCCTCACTCATGATAATGTGTGTGTGTTTTCTATACGGAGGGAGCATGGAAGAGCGAGTGAGCGGCACACAATTTGATGTTTATTACCTGGCTGAGGTGGGATATAGTTTCCTGATGGAAGAAGCATTTTCTGTGGATGGAATTGACATGCTGCTTCTCTCCTCTGTAGGGGGGGTGTGTGACCTCCCCCTGCGCTGGCAGACGGCCAGCCGACCCACTGCAAGGTGAATTTCATTTGTCAGAAGTGTTTACCAACATTTGACCAAAGTTATTACAGCCCTGTCATCGCAGAGAGGCAACAGAGTAATGAAAAGTACACAAATATAACAACCTAGGAGAGAGGAATAGAGAAAGAGAGTGAGAGAGCATACTTTTTTTTTTTTACTTTATTCATTTAGATCCAGAGGTATTTGAAATGATTGCCCCATAATCCTTTAGCATTCTTAAGACCAGTTATTTAAAGGCCTATCACCCATCTCCATTCTGACCCCATAACCCTGCTGACCCTGTCAACACTGTCATTTCAAGCATGTTACATAATTCTGCTCCACCCACATCTAATGCCTGTGGTGTCAAGGTTTGAAAGTGATGCTGCATGTGTGAGTCACAATGTGATTGCACAGATCACTTTTTAACAAGCGACTTAAGCCTGCATTTGTAAACTACACTGGGAATTTTTTCAGCAATGCCACAATAATGATACATTTTATTTTAGCGTTATTTAATGTTGAAAAATTGTCACCTTAATTATCATAATTAAATACCATAATTATTATTATTCTTATAAATAAATTAATGAATTATGAACTAATTCATTATGTATTAATATAGTTAATATTATAAATAATTAGAATTAATAATAATAATTTAATAATTCATTATGTATTGATATAGTTAAAATTATTAGAAATAATTATAAATTATATTATTATTCTATTAAATGTAATATATTATGTTTTATTGTTTATATTATTTATTTATTTATTTATTTATTTATTTATTATAATACAATTTTAGATTACATCAACAATAATAAAGATGAAAATAATTCCCTATAAAAACATAAATAATAGTTAATTATTAATTTAAAATATAAAAGGTTGTCATAATTACATTAAATGAAATATAATAATAATAATACTACCTAATTCATTATGTATAAACACATTCTTGTAAATAATTATAAATTTTTATATTAAACCTAATTAATTATTATGTTTTTGTTGTATGTTGTTTTATGTTGAAATTATTTATTATAGTAACATTTGAGCTATTTATTATTATAATTAAATAGCTCAAATGTTATCATAATAATAATAACAATATTTAATTATTAATTAATTTATTTAATTATTAATAGTTGGTATAATGTATAATAATACATTATAGTTACATTCAATGTAATATTAAATACCATTAATTTATATAATATCATATAATTTATTATAATTCTTTTATTATAATATTTATAATAATTGGATTGTAATATATATATATATATATATATATATATATATTTATTTATTTATATATATATAGTATTATTATATACATTTTATATATATTAGAAAACACTAATATAATTTGTTGAAAGATGGCAAAAATTGAAACATATTAAACATGTACTTAATAAAAACAACAAAATATATGCTAATATTTTCTGTAAAATAAGTAAATTACCCAATTTTGTTTAAATGAAGTATTGCAGAAATGAGTACACCCTAGATGTAATTCAGCAAATGTATAATATTCTAGTATTTAGTATGTCCCCCAGAACTCTAAGTACACTGCTCTGACCCTTCTTGGCACTGAGAGTGCAAGTTCATGACAAATTTTCACATCTGTTTAACTCCTGGAGGACGACCTCCTTAAATGCCTTGGTCTTTAATGGCGAGTTTTGCTCATCTCGTCTCTACAGAATCCCCCACAGCCGCACAAGAGTGTTAAGACTGAGTGAAATACATGTCCACTGAAGGACTTTCACCTTGGGAGAATGAATATCATCACTGTCATGTTGAAAAAATGCCCAATAATGCAGGGAATGAGGGGAGGGTAGCATCTTCTGTTTCAAGTTTTTTGTATTACATCACTTTCATTCATGACAGCTTTGATAAAGTACAACTCCCTCACACATTTAGTACTCATAAATCCCTATATAAGAGCTTTACTGCCACTGAACGTCACTGTGGGTACCAGGCACTTCTCACTATACTCCTCCTCTAGCAACACCAGAACATTTTGGATGCTTTTGGATCCGAAATGATTGATTTAGTCTCTTGAGACCAGAGTATGGATTCCCAGAAGTCTCTTATTTTTTTTTTTTAAATATGGGCCTTGAGAGGTTAAATGAGTTTATTGTGTTTTGTCTACAGTAGGTAATTCCAGTGGTGACAACAACTATACATGTCACTTCTGCAGGCTGTGTCATACTCCGTGAGATAAAGTGTCACTCTTTTCACAGCTTTTCCCGGCTCTGAGACACTTCCATGGTATTTCTCCTGCTCTTTTTCTAGCAAAATTTACTCATCACTAAATGAAAACCTAAAGTGAAGACCTGATTATTTCAGGAGCCTTGCCTCAAGTCCATTGTTTTTGAATGAAGAAATAAATCTCCTGACAGTTCTCTTCCAAGTGGTTCCTTTGTTGGCAGCATTAAGTCTGAGTATGATTCAGTAGGCTATATAACACTTTTAATTGGCAGGAAATTACTTGTCTTTAAACGTTTTGGTTTAATATACTTACCCGTTGAACAAAAATTGCCTTAAACCTACTTTTTTTTTTTTTTTTTTTTTTAGGAACTTTCATGAGGGTGTACTCATTTTTGCAACACAACATTTTATCACTTTGATAAGAAAATCTTATTTTCCTAAATAATTTTGACATTCTTCTTTGGTAACTGAATGGAACATTATATCTCCAAAGAAACATGTCTTCTAAGTAAAGAGTAATTGCTGAATTTGCTGTGCACTGTATATATATATACAGTGCACAGCATAAATGAGTACACCCCCTTTAAAACTTAACAAATTGAGCAATTACTCTTCACTTGAAAGACATATTAGGATTCTTTGGAGATATAATGTTCCAACAAGCCGGCTTGATCAATTACCAAAGAAGAATGTCAAAATTATTTAGCAAATTAAGATTTTCCTATCAAAGTGATAAAATGTTGTGTTGCAAAAATGAGTACACCCTCCTGAAAGTTACTAAATAAAACAAAAAAAAGAAAGCAAAAAGTGTATGTTTAAAGCTATTTTTGATCAACAGGCAAGTATACTGAACCAAAACTTTTAAAGACAAGTAATTTCCTGACAGTTAAAGGTGTTTTATAGCCTACTGAATCATACACAGACTTAATGCTGTCAACAATGAAACCACTTGGGAGAGAACTGCCAGGTGACTTATTTCTTAGCATAAAAGAGGACAGTGGTACAAGAGGAATACCAAATTATTGTTTTAAGTGTAAAAATATAGCAGAAGTAGCACTGACATTCAAAAACAATGGACTTGTGACAAAGCTCCTGAAATAATCAGGTCTTCACTTTAAGTTTTCATTTAATGATGAGTGAATTTTTGCTACAAAATGAGGCGGAGAAATACCTTGCAAGAGTATCAGAGGTGGCAAAAGCTATGAAAAGAGTGACACTTTATCTCACAGAGTACGAAGCAGCCTGCAGAAGTGACATGCATGGTTATTGTCACCACTAGAATTACCTACTGTAGCCAAAGCACAGTAAACTCTTTTAACCTCTTCCAAGGCCCATATTTATAAAATATAGACTTCTGGGAATCCATACTCTGGTGTCAAGAGACCAAGTCAATCATTTCGGATCCAAAAGCATCCAAAATGTTCTGGTGTTGCTACAGGAGGAGTACAGGGAGAAGTGCCTGGTGCCTACAGTGACGTTCAGTGGTAGTAAAGCTCTTCTACAGGGATGTATGAGTGCTGAAGGTGTGAGGGAGCTGTGCTTTATCAGCGCTGTCATGAATTCACACACTACTATGTGATGTAATACAAAAAACTGAAACTGCAGATGCTACCCTCCCCTCGTTCCCTGCATGATTGGGCATTTTTTTCAGCATGACAATGAGGATATTTATTTTCCCAAGGTGAAAATCTTTCAGTGGACATGTATTTCACTCAGTATTAACACTCTTGAGCAGCTGTGGGGGATTCTGTAGAGATGAGCTAAGCAAAACTCCCCATTAAAGACCAGGGCATTTAAGGAGGTCGTCCTCCAGGAGTTAAACAGGACAGATGTGAAAATTTGCCATGAACTTGTACACTCAGTGCCAAGAAGGGTCAGAGCAATATACTTAATGTTCTGGAGGACATATTAAATACTAGAATATTATACATTTGCTGAATTACATCTAGGGTGTACTCATTTCTGCAATCCTTTATTTAAACAAAACTGGCTTAAAATCTACTTATTTTACAGGAAATATTGGCATATGTTTTGTTGTTTTTATTACGTATATGTTTAATACATTTAAATTTTGCCATCTTTCATGAATTATATTAGTGATCATTAAGAAAATACGTCTTTTATATATATTAAGAAGGGGCTGTACTCATTTATGCTGTGCACTGTATATATATATATATATATACATACACACAGATGATAGATAGATAGATAGATAGATAGATAGATAGATAGATAGATAGATAGATAGATTAGCTTCTGCTCTGCTTTTTAGATGATACTTGTATTTCAGCTGTCCTGTGTGAAATAAGGTTTCATATGTTGCCCCTCAGTCCATTCCAGAATTCATACAAACCATAAAATCTGAGCTGAGCCATAAGCTTGTTCTAAAATGGTTCCTCAACACATCCAGGGAGAAAGCAAGAGGTTTATGAGAAAAGATAAAGGGTTATTGGATAGGGGAGGGATTTTATTGTTTCACCTTCTAGTGAATCAATCACTCTGAAATGCAGACTGGGGGGTTATTTATTTATGTGTTCATTAGTTTTAAATAATTCATGTTTGTACAGCTGTAGAAACAAAAAGACACTCTGCAACAAGTGAAGAATAAGCAATTAACACTGTTCGGCAGAGCTATATCTAGCTAGTTATTAGTTTTTGAATCCATAAACACACGCAATTTTGTCTCTCCCTAAATCAATCAGGTCTCTCTGTTCAAAACAAATGAACAGAGTGACGGAAGGTGGGAAAGTGAGGGAGACGACTAGAGAGTCACTATTATTCTCTGCTGTATAAGGTGTAACAGGCAAATTTAGGAAGCGTCAAATATGAGGTGATAACAAGGCACGGGGGGAGAGAAAGAGAGGGGGGAAGAAAAATAGACAAGTGGAGGAGGGCTGTAATTTGGCCGTTGGCCTTCATTAAGGCTGATGCGGCAGAGACAGCTGGAGAGAAAAGCACCATCTGGAATTGAGAGAGCGAGAGCGCGCAGTCGCCTGTCTTTGCAGCAGACTTTCAGATATAATGGACATCTGAGTTAGAATAACATCATCAGAGGAGGTTATTTGTGTGATTGGAAACTGAATATTGGCCATGAAACCAATAAACCACTGCGGGCCATCAGTGTGTAATGTACAATGACCCCGGGAGCACAACATCTCTGTGTATTTACGACATCAATAAGCGTTATACTCATCATGTGCTCTTGAAACAGAAGCGTAAAACAATGTTATTGGTTCAGTACAGCAGCAATTGTGGCATAATGTTAATTAGCACAAAAAAAAAAATACTCGTCCTTTGTTTTCTTAAATAAATAAATAAATAAATAAAATTTGAGGTTATGGTAAGGCACTTAAAGTTAAATAAATGGGGACTATTTTTAGATGAATTAAAAGGAATAATGTAAAGTTTATGTAATAAAAGCACTTACATTAATTCTTCTGTTAAACTTGTGTATTATTTGTCCTGTAAAGATCTTCTCCTCGTTTTTACAGTAATTTTAGTGTTTATGTTGTTTTCCTGGCGATGAGGGTGTAAAATTGATGTAACTTTACACAGAAAAGGTTAGTAAGCGTTTTTTTTTTTTTTGCACTAAAATCAGAAACATGAAAAATTCCATGTTCCATGTTTTTGTTGCTGTATTATTCAAGCAGAGAGTATTTTAACATTAACAGATTGGCCTCATCTACTTTCTTTGTGAAAACAAAAAGACAACAGAAGAAACTAGAGAGCACCGTTTTTTTTTTTGTTGTTGTATTTTGTTTTGATGTTTGATTTTTCTAATTTGATGTAAATTAGATTATATAATTTTACAATTTAAAACAAAAACAGAAATAATGGTCTGACCATACTTTGTGAAATTATAGTACAGAAGACACATCTGCCCAAAACTGAAAACAGCAGACAGCCTGAATGAGACGCAAATTCACTCTCTGACAGCAGGTGGCGCTTATGGAACAGTATTGATATAAGTATTGATATTCTGAAAAAGGCGTTTTTTTCTCGGCGGCTGAGAGTTGAGAAATGTCCATCTTTAGCTAAAACGCTGCGGTCATCACTGTCACTTTATAGTCAGCCAACCAATCAGAGTAGAGGAGGGGCGGGACTAATACCGACACCTGGCTTGTACTACGACTGAACAACATTGGAGAAGTTAATATTGCTTGTCTCTGAGTATTTATGTTTTTACCGGGTGGAATTGCCGGACTACCATATTACTGCTATGAAAAGTAATGCTTGGAGAAACATTTAATTCGCGATGTGTTTGCCGTTACTGCAGCGGACATTCCGTATCATAGCAACCACAGCGTCTCAACGGAAAAAAAACGCTGCGCTCTCAAGAGCTCACAGCTGGGCATTTTCAGCAAAGTGCCTGTGCCCGGTTGCATAAAGCACCTTAAGTGTAATTTTCCCTTAAGATCGCCCTTATGTTTCCCTTACACTTAAGGGCGTTGCATAAAATATCCCTTAAATGTCACTTAAGGGTTTGTTTAGTTGAAACGTCATAGACCCTTAGAATTTCTATTAAGTATCCCTTAAACCCCTTTAAGTGTTGCATAAAGCCCCTTAGCTGTCATTTCCCTAAGTATAACATAAGGTATGGAAAATGTCACCTTAAGTGTTAAACAGCGCGCTGATTCAATCCACGATCGTCCTCTTTATATGTTAAACAGATTAATTTAGGCATTTATTCACATACAACCATTGATTAAATTACATTCACACATAATACCTCAAACAAGAGTCCGTCACACACGAGAACAAATTCATATTCGATATTTTATTCCTGTATTTTCCTACGTATTACCTGGAGATAACTTAAAAAACACACATAAACCGTATATTGTCGCAATCGTGTGTTTATTGTGTTTACGTTTCAGTTTAGCTGCAGCGATTACTGCTGTATTCCATCATAACACTTCTATGAGTCCGGATTGGACTTTCAGCGCAAGAGCGCCCTCCGGCTTCGAGTATGAATGAAACATACGCTTCATAATGTTCACATCGCCTCGGAAACTCAATAAAATGATTTTTCAGAATTTTTCGTTTTGAGTGAATTATCAGTTTGAGTTTCCGTCTCGCTTGGTCCTTCTCGTTTATATTTGGTTTATATTTTGTTCTCCTTATCCGTGTTATACTGTTTTCTGTGAAAACTTACACCACTATCTGCATTACAAAATAACGTGTCCATAGCAACAATAGATTTTTTTAACGGCAAACCTTGAATCGCTGTCGTAAAACACTTAACGGTTTCCCTTTAGTAAGGGAAGTGTTTAAGGGATTATATGCAACACCCTTAAATCATCCCCTTAGGTAAGGGGAAATCATGCCTTAAGTTTCATACTTAAGGGAAAAACTTAAGGTTCTTTATGCAACCGGGCACTGACGTTTTCAGCTGGCTAGTTTTATGCGGAGGTAAGATGAAAGGAAAATACCATCTAAACTTTTCTGAAGACAGTCAGTTTCTCTCAAAGATACATTCATATAAACCCCCACCCCCAATTCAGTAGGATTTTCTTCCATGAACAGTGAACAGTGATCTTGCTCTTCCTGCTACAGTATTTTCTCCCCTTTGCGCTTGTGTTCAGCATCTCTGGCTTCTGTTAATGGCCATTTACAGTTGGATTATTAATAAAGTTGTGTTATTTATAGTTCCTAAAGTTCTCCAACCATTATTCAAAAGTGTATGCAGTTAGCAGGGATCTACTTTCAATTAATCATGCTGTCTACATTGCTTAGCCACTTGTTTTTTGTTGTTTTTTGTTTTTTATTTCACTCTGTGTGTGTAATTCAAACCGGTTTACGCTGGAACCAGTATATCACCCAGCACTACCCCCCACTGAGGCCACATTCACACAGCAGCAGAATACAGTTGTCAGTCCTGTATTTGAGTCCTTAATACGGTAACGTTCAGACACAGTACGGTTATTTACAGGCGTGACAACCGCATTCTATAACCGAAGTCAGATCTGTAAATTTTCAGGACTCAACCGCATTCTCGGAACACGCACTGTGTGAACGGAACAGGATTGGACAACTAGTTGTCCGTTACGTCGTTCAGTGGACAAAGCCGCTCTACCACACAAACACATGTCTAACATGTGCTGCATGCTTTAATTTGTGGTTTCGGTAACTTACAGTGACAGAGAAATGAGCTGTGTGTCATCTGAAAGTTTTGTCTCCATCGAAGCTGCTCCCATCCAAATTTAGAAGCTGCTGTTGGTAAATGAAGTTTTAATGGATAAACTCGTGGCTCGATTAGACTCTTTTTGTGTCACAAAGTGATAAGACTTTTGGTTTTATGGACGTCGCCATATTTGATATTACTTTGGTGAATGTCGCTATGGTTACTGGTAACAAATACAGGCTTGACTCCCATTGCACATTCATACAGATAGTATTCGAGGCGCTTCTGCTAGCTTCTGTGTGAGCAGGACATTTCGAGACTCACACCGGTGAGTAAACGCTGTTGTCACTCCCAAAAACTGACAGTGTGAACGTGGCCCAAAACCACATTAAGGGTGTGTTCACACTTGTAGTTTGGTTCGTTTGGTTTATTTGGTCCAGACCAAAAAGTAAAAATGATACATTTGGTCCTGGTCCGTTTAGTGTTCACACTGGCATTTTTGACAGTGAACCTAAAGATAACAAACTTAAAGGCATAGTTGATTTGTTGGGTTGAATGATGTATATTTTGTGACGGAACTCAGCAAACACTCCAAAACAAAATGAAAAGGTGCATATGACTTAAAGCGCCACTGCATTCACTGATCGGTCTGCTCAGCGCCGGACTAAGCACGCTTGTTGTGTGTATATGATTTTATTTTCACCACCTGCAAACTCACAAAGAGCTCATAAAAGGCACTTACTGCCTCTACTCCATGTCTCCTCTGCTCATTTTGTTTTGGATACACTGCTTGTTCCCTTCTTGAAATCATGTCACATAGTGTTGGATCTTGTCATTACTTCCTGTTTTGGTTCGTTTAGATGTATTTAGTCCGTGTTGCATTCTGATTTCAATCGAACCGCACCAGAGTTCGTTTGGAAGTGGATTGAGACCCATCTTTTTAGCGGTCTCTGTCTGCTTGTTTGGTGCGCAACAGGGTTCAGGTGGCAGTGTTCACACTTGCTGAACCGCACTAACAGAGCAATCGCACCAGAGTTTGTTTTAATCGAACCAAACATGACAAGTGTGAACACACCCTAACACTCACGTTGTTTATGTTTTTGTTGCTGTACGGTGAGTATTTTAACATAACATACTGGCCCCATTCCCTTCCATTGTTAATTTTTTTTTCTCTAAAAGAGAAATGAGAGACATTAGAAAGAAATGAGAGAGCATTATTTTTGGCTCATTAACATTACACCACATCTGCTTCCTATCGAGCCTGACATGTATTGAACATCCCTTTAAGCTTTTTGTGACATCATCAGGTAAGACCTTTTAGTCTTCTTAGCATTTTAAATGAGAGCAATGATTATTATATGTCGTGCCTCGAGTGATTATTAATCAGCACGGAGCATTAGCCATCACCCCGGCCCTCCTACTTACAACCTGGACATGCCATTAAAATGCCATTAACAGACGTGACCTGCAGATCAGTGTCAAAGTTCAAGACACATGCAGCCTTGTGTAGAGAATGATGGTTAGTGGATAGATATTCTCAGTATGGAGGGAATTGTGCAGGTCAAGAGCTATAAATCCAGGCATCATGGTCTCAGTGTGTCTTCCTTTAAGGGCTTGTCTCACCTTAAAGATTATTCCTTCAGCGCTCCGCCCGCTGTGACATACTGCCCTAGCCAGTGCCGCTGACTTTGACAAATATCACATCTGCTTGCAGACAGAAGAGACACGGTCTAGACGAGTAGATCCATACACATGCTGACTGTGTCTCTCTCTCGCCCTGCCTCCCTCCATGTCCATTACAGAGCAGTTGTGTTCATTTGTAATCTTGACATCACTGATGCCGCATCACCCTTCATGTTCAGCCCCTCTCTCTTCTGCTCCAAGGCTAAAGTCTTTATGAATATAAAGTTGTTTACAAACCAACACTGTGAGGATAGAGCAGGCTCTCATTTACAAACCCTGGCAGAAAGAATCTATTTTGGGTTGGGTGTATATGCCATTGGCCTGAAGGAGGTGTGTGATGGGTGTATTTGAGTGATTTGTATGTCGGCGTGGTTAAGTTTAGGGTACGTTGAGCATTTTTGAGCATGTGTGTGTGGTGGCGGAGATCACGCATCTTGGCTGAAAGAGTAAAGTCTGTCTGTACTAAATCAGTTTTGTCACTTGAGTTATAGATGCAGAATGAAAACAGTCACCTTAAAGGGACAGTGCAGGCAAAAATGAATATTGTCATTATTCATTTGCCCTCACATTGTTCTAAACCTGTCTGACAAGCTCCAAAACAACAAAATGCACCATTAAAGGTATAGTTCACCCAAAAAAAAGGGAAAATTCTGTCATTGTTACTCACCCTCATGCCGTTCCAAACCTGTAAGACCTTTATTAATCTTCAAAACACAAATTAAGATATTTTTGATGCAATAGACAGCAAAAGTAATAAGGACAATAATAAAATAGTCCATGTGACATCAGTGGTTCAACCGTAATTTTATGAAATGATGAGAATACTTTTTATGTGCAAAGAAAACAAAAATAACTTTATTCAACAATTTCTTCTCTTCTGTGTCAGTCTTTGCTGCATGGGTGAACTATCCCTTTAAGGTAACATTATACACCAACATCAAATGTGTGACTTTATTCTGACATGACAAAAGATAATTCTGAAAAGAAAGTATTAAAAAATCATAACAGAATTTTAATTTTTGGGTGAACTATCCTTGAAACTGCTGTTACTGGATCATCGAGTGAACTCGAGAGGCATATCCGTTTATTTGTGAATGAATCGTTTAGTTTGGATCAATTGATTAATTAAAAATAGATCATAAATAGTAGATAAAAAATAAATAAAATAGATTAAAAATTTGTAATAAATCATCTATTGCTTAAACATGCTTAACAACGTCTTACATTTTGGGTTGTTCATCACAAATTACTTCATAAGTCTATGATACTGTGCACTAATCATATAGAATACTTTTATGATATTTATGATACAGTATGTAGCCTTGATGAGCATAAGATACTTTTTTAAAAATCATCCAAAATTGTACCAACCCCAGACTTTTTATAAAGGTAATATAAGTAACAATATGAGTTGTAAACTCCCAACTACGAGCTGTGATTACAAGAAATAAAGTTACGTTTGTGAAAAATTGTTTCAATCATATGATATAAGTTCCAATTACCTTTATTTTTTCACATAGAGGCCAAAAATGGGCTTCCATGTGAGAGTTAATGGCATTTTACTGCCATAAATAATGACAGAATTGAACTATCCTTTTAGCAGATAGTGGATGGGAAATCATTATTTTATGTTTATGATAGAGTGAGGTATTATAGTCTGTGTGTGTGTGTGTGAGAGAGAGAGAGAGAGAGAGAGAGAGAGAGAAAGAGAGAGAGAGCGAGAGCGAGAGAGAGAAAGAGAGGATGTTTCTCCGTCCAAGGTCTCTTCCTCACATTGTTCACTGTCACAGTCACTCATTCCTGCTGGCCCAATATCCACTTCACTCTGTTATTGACAAGTCACACTAATACTTGCACACAAACATTGTTCAAATGTGTCCTTCACCGCAGAAACCCTCACAGCTTCAAGCTGCTGCTCAGAACAGATGAGACCTGCGGTACCGTGTGGCTCTCTGGACTCACGATTTGTATTCTCCACAAGACATATGCGTGTATGAATAATTTTTCTATAGTATCTCCCATTTACAAGATAACCACAGTGTATTAAAACAGCAGCATGCACAGCGTAAACGTGTGTGTGCGTGAGAGGAGAGAGAGAGGTAATTTGTTACTGGTGGAATGGAGCTGTACTCGGCTTCCTGAGAATATTTTAGCCCTCACATGCTGCTTTGCGGCCTTTGAAATGCAAACAGCTTCACTTCAGTCCCAGAAATCAAAATGAATATATAGACCTCGAAGACAACAGTTATATTTTCATTTCTGTGTAAAATCAGTGTATTGCAGCAGGCTGGTGCCCTGTAAATGGTTTCCTGTCTTAGTCCTTTGAGGAGAACTGTGTTAGGCCACACCAGATTACACCAGATGCTATTGCATCAGCACGCATGAGATTTACTAATATTGCAGTCAGTTGTTGGATTTTGAGAGAAATAGCTTATATTTAAAGCAACTGTATTCTTCCAACTAGGTTTTCTTTTTATTTCTAATGAAAACTTTGTGACCACAGTAGAGCAAATAATCTGATTTCAGCTAAATAAATATTATACAGCAAACACATGCTGGAGTAGAATGAGTCACAATTTATTTACTGTGCACTCTGAAATATTTGTAGTAGGGGTCGACCGATATGTGTTTTTCAGGGACAATGTCCGTACTGATTATTACAGATCAAGTAGACCGATAACCAATATTTTGAACTGAGATATATGTCTGGTGGAAAAATTAAAATAATGTCAAAATTAAGAATAGCAAGGGTCCTGACAAAAACTTTCTTTAAATGCTTTAAATTATTTTATTGGCAAATCGGTTTTAAAAATGGCTGATACCGATAACCATAAAAGGCTTAAAACCAGTAATCACCTAGGTCAATAACTGGTTGATTATTACAGATCAAGGGGACTGATAATCAATATTTTGAACCGATATGTCTGGTGTAATAATGAAAATTAATGTCAAAATTAAGAATAACAAGGGCTCTGGTTTTGAAAATGACCAATACTGATAACCATAAAAATGCTTAATATCGGTGACAATAATCAGTCGATTATTACAGATCAAGTAGACCGATAACCAATATTTTGAACCGATATGTATGGTGTAAAAATTTTAATCAATGTCAAAATTAAGAAAAACAAGGGCTTTGCAAATTGGTTTTGAAAATTACCAATACCGATAACCATAAATAGACTTAATGTCAGTGCCAGTAATCACCCAGGCTGATAATTGGTCGATTATTACAGATCAAATAGACCGATAATCATTAATTTGAACCAATATATATGTCTGGTGCAATAAGGAAAATTAATGTCAAAATTAAGAATAACAAGGGCTCTGATAAAAATTTTCTTTAAATGCTTTTAAAAAATTTAATCTGCAAATCAGTTTTGAAAATGACCAATACCGAAAACCATAAAATCGCTTAATATCAGCACAGATAATTGGTTAACTCCTAATTTGTAGTTTAAACAGAAAAAAGTAAGAAACTTTTAATTGGTTGATTGTCTATAATTTCTATTTACGTAACCTGCCATATACAGTTACCATATACAGTGAAATGTAATTTTTTTTTTTACATAAATATTATGTCTTTTCTAAGTTAACCATGTAATTTATGTTGAAAATGTATTATATTCAAACAATCCAGCACATATACTTTATGGTAATATGTTTCTTCTTATTTTCTTATCAGTTTTTATCCGTGTATAATAGGATGTTTTATTTTACATTTCTATGTTTATTGCAGTGTTTTACCCTGATTTTTTTGTGTACTTAAGATAAAAAAATAATAAAAATAGTATTATTAAAATATTGATATCACTAACATATATTTTATATATTATTTAAAAATAAATGTGTATTTATTTATTAGCTTGCCTGAAACATTGTTGCTCTATTTTTTCTGCCAATTTTCCCCTACTTTTAACACATTTAACAGGATTAATTCTTTTAATTGTGTTCATCAACTAGTGTTCATAAACATCAACTGCCCAGGCCGCACATTCATTTACAGTTTCTTTGCTCTCTGTCTTCCTCCTCTCTGTCTCTGTCTCACTGTAACTGCACTAATAAGAGCTCTGAAACAGATTCAGAGTTTGGGATGCCTTGGGAGAATATTACTCTAAAAAGCTGATCTCAGACCAGCTTTGCCTGCACTAAATCACACCCCAGCCATTGCCAGGAATAAAAAAGATCCCTGATCAGGGGCTGAATGTTGTATTAATGGATAGCTCAGGCTCAGAGGATTGTGATGGGGATTTGGCCTTAACAGAAGTGCACTAAAGAGCTGAGAACTATTGTTAGAGAAGAGGGTCATCTGGAGGCTGAGTGCACATTGCATCATTTTTTGCTCACTCTGGTCCTTGTCCTGATAGAGCATGCTGTTTTGCAGCCAACACTCATGCCTTTAGGACAAGAGCTCATGCGGGCCATGGCTGGAGAGGCACTGACCTGCTGTATTGCAGCTGCTCCCCCTGAGAGAGGGAGCTATGGAGAAATCCACAGGAGAGATGGGAACAAACTTCCCCTTTTCCAACAAAATAAGCTCCTCAGCAGTCTGACAATCTGATATTGTGTGTATCCAAGCCTGCAAAAGTTTCCCCGCTTTAGGGAATGTTTAAATCGCTGCTCTGTTGCCCAGGGCATCTACCGGCAATAATTGGCCAATGATGAAGACTGAATGGGAAAACACTGAACGTGCTCCTTACTCCCTCCACAGAGACAATGTAAAAGTGCTGAGTAAGTGTTTAATAGCCAGAAGCTGTTTTGCTGTTTGTTTTGATGAAGGTAAAATTGTTTAGTTGAACGCTCTGCCTGTGAGGAACGTTATATTTAGTGAAAAACGATGGCAAAAACTAGTCGAAATTAAATAAACAGACCATCAAGAAGTCAGCAGGTTTTTTAATGTGCCAACAATTGTAAAACGCACTGAAGTTCAGACTCAGCCACGCAGCACAAATAACACACAATGTGAAGTGAACTTAAGGGCTTTTCACATTACACTTAACCCTGGGTTAACATCCTTTCCCAGAGGAACATTTTAACACTTAGAGGCTGCTCTTTTATAGCTTGAGAGATTTAATGGATTTCCCCATAATGTTTCACTTACTAAAGTCACTAACTTAAAAAATAAAACAAATGCAAATGGAAAAACTAGAATAATTTGATTCATATTAAAGTGGTCATGACATGGATTTATGTTCTTTCAGGTTCACTTATAATGTTAATAAAAATGTTTTTGCACACACACACACACACACACACGTTTGTTTTTGTGAATTGTGGGGACTTTCCACAGACTTCTATAGTTTTTATACTGACACAACGATATTGTCTATCCCCTAACCCAACCCTAACCCTAAACCTACCCCTTACAGAAAGCATGTTTGCATCGTTACACTTTCAGATAAACATCATTTACTATTTTTAATCATTTTTTTACATTGTGGGGACCACAGGCCGGTAGTAAAATTTCAGGTTTTACTATCCTTGTGGAGACATTTGTTCCCCACAATGTAGCAAAAACAAGTACACACACACACACGTTGTGTTTCCATGTTTTATGGGGACATTCCATAGGCGTAATGGATTTATACTGTACAAACTGTATTTTCTATCGCCCTACACCTAAACCTAGCCCTCACAGGAGACTGTGCATACTTTTACTTTCTCAAAAAAACTCCCCGTTTCCTTATGGGGACCTGAAAAATGTCCCCACAAGGTCAAAATTTACTGGTATTACTATCCTTGTGGGGACATTTGGTCCCCATAACGTGATAAATACCAGGTACACACATACACAAAAACAAATGTGTGACTAATGTTATTATTTACCCTCATTCTAATTTGTCTAATAAAACAACCTGTTTTAGGTCAGTATCAGCCACTGTTATGACTGGCTAACGTCATTGCATAGGAAACTGTATCAACGCCCTCTCACTTTTGCGTAAGAGTGTATATAAAACGCATATAAAACCATCATTTACAGACAAAGAGTTATGAAATCATTTACTTACAGTTTGCAATGTAGTTGCTGTCAGACAGGGCTTAATTTGTGCCGGAACTAGTTGGATCTGGATCTGACACCTCCGAAACCCAATCCGGCACCTCATTTTAAGGCAAGTCATTTCACTCAGCTGCCATTTTTGAAACGCCTCTCGGGCAGGCAAGTGCAGCTCCTATCTCTTTGAATGGATAAACATAACATTCTTTAAAACTGTTCACCAAGCTTATGATTGAATTTCATATTTGAAATCGCCAGTGAAATCTGACAAGAACTGCCTCATAAATATTGTTCCCTATGTTTCAATATCGTTAAAAAAGCTTATTTTTTCAGGCTAGATCAGCCAGTGCGCATGCGCAGTACTGAGCGCTACGGCGACGCGGAGGAGACAAATTGTTGAACAAAGTCGCTATTTTCGTTTTCATTGTGTACAAACAGTATTCTCGTAGCTTTGTAAAATTATGGTTGAACCACTGATGGCGGATGGACTATTTTGACATTGTCTTTTATACTTTTCTGGGCCTTGACAGTGGTATTTACTTGGCAGTCAATGGGACAATCACAAGCCTCCTGGCGAACAAAGCTTTTACAGGTTTGGATTGACATGGGGGTAAGTGATTAACAGCAAAATTTTCATTTTGGGGTGTAGTAACCCTTTAAGACAAAAGCGACTGTGTTTTCAGGGATACTTGCCAGGACGGCCATTACGATGCCATTTTGTGTGTATTTGGCCGCTTAAACTCAACAAACTAGGAACAATAACTTACTATGATACTCGCAATTCGGCTTTACGCACACTATGTACGTGACTGAGAGTGCACAAGTATCGAATAGATTAAAATACTTATAAAAGAAGTGCAAATTATACATTTCTGTGATGATACAAATATGACTCGATTAGACAAGTGACAGTTCTGTCAACTGTCCTGAAACACAAGGGAAAGTCTTGGATCAGCATGCAGCAGATCGTTGTAGTGCAGACAAGATGCGTCGATGTGAGGCCTCTTTCAGAGAGTGAAAGAGAAAAAGAGAGTACAGCTGAATCACTCACGCAATTTTCAAAAAAAAAAAAAAAAATGTGATTGCGCGAATGCTCTGTTACCTACTGTAATCACATGCCGGATCAGTCACCCAGCTTTGTTCCGGGACCTCACAATTTACAAATTAAGTACTGCTGTCAGATCCAGTACCGCTTCATCTTCCAGCAAAAGTTTCTTTGCAAACTCTCTATTACACTGCTCTGCTGAAAAAAGCAATAGAAACCATTACAAGAATTTGTAATGGTTTTACTGGTCCTAATGGAACTTAATGGAAACTGTAATGGACTCTTTTGGTCACTACTGGTAAATGGTCACCTTCTATTGGTGGCACAGTGTCAAATTTACTACCCAGGACATTGTTGACATCAATGCTCCTACTTTACTTTGAATGGAGTGACGTTGCATTGCGTCATTGGCATTGCTAGCGGCAGAAGTTCGGAAATTTTCAACTTTCAAGCACCAAAGCAGGTGTCAGCAAATCAGATTGCCTTATGCAAATACCCTGTATCACGATTGGCTGTCTGCACTATGACGGTTGCGTCCGCACCAAGCTTTAGACACGCCCACCATCAAGTGTCGACGCCGAAGCCCTGTGTGAATGTACCATGGCTTAGGATAAAATATATACAAATTGTGAATCACTGAACAAGGTTAACCATTTCAAGTGTGAAAAGGCCATCAGAAGAGAAAGTTCACCATTCATGACATAAAAGGAGCAATGCACATATATGTGTGTGGTGGGGGTTGAGTGGTTCTTGAGCATTAAAAGATCACAGGTATGAGTCAGGCTGGGTTTAGCACTCTCTCGCTCTTTCTCTCTCTCTGGTTTTGTCCCTTTCCCGCTCCTTCTACCTCTCGTAATAAGGTCATTCTGATTGATATGATAATCCCAAGCGTGGAGCATGAAAGAGGCTGGAGAGATACGGAATAGCTAAGAGTGTGCATGAAGGAGGGAAGTGGAGAGCCCTGGATTTAATTTCACCTCTTTCACAGGACAACTTCTTACCGAGTCTGACCTGATGTGATTATACAGAAGATCTTCAGCATTACCTTTGGCCTCCCCTCACTCGATAATAAGGGAGGCTGTCTAAAAGATCGGTTAAAGCTGCATGACTCACACAGTACGACGGTAATCCCAAATATGAATTGCACCAAATCTTTGTCAATTGATTAGCAAAAGCTACTAAATGTCAAATAAAAACACCACAGCCCTTTAATCCAGAGCTATTCGGCAACTTTTCCTCAGGAGATGCCATTGATCTGCAAGTAATTTCTCCTTCGATATCTGCTAGGAGTTCTGTGCCAGTGTTGTTGTTGTTGTTCTTGAATCTGAATTTAATTTTTGGTGGTCTGACTGAGGCAGTGATCCCCCTCCGAGAACTGAATCTCATTTAGAGTTTCTGTTCACGGATAAAAGACCTGGCCTCGAAGAAATTAATTAATTTGTGTTTAGTGTCAACCGGTTTCGCTAAGTGTTTCGTTGTTTTCTTGAAAATTGAGGCTAATGTTTCTCACAGCCCACCCAAATATACTGCGAAAACAGGCCTATATGTTGAATCTTTATTCTGAAACTCTTTTTTCCTGCTGCTCTCATGCCTCCCAAGTGATGCCTGCTCGGCACAGGGAGAAAATGAGACAGAAGGTCTGGCGAAGTTCAGACATGGTTTACTAATAAAGTCCCACAGAGCTTCATGACCTTTTCAATATTCTTCCTCAGATTAGTTGAGGGGAAAGAGGTGTGCTTGGATTGCTTTCAGATGTCACTTTAATTCACATAGAAGTGTGTGAAGTGACTCTAAAATATAGCTTCTCACAGCTTTTTACTGTTTAGAAGTTGTGGATCAAGTAAGGTGTCATTTTACAGATTGAAAATCATAGATTTTCAAGGAACGAAAGCATACGAAATCATAACTTCAACACTGAAATATAAAGTCATAATATAAGTGGGCAACTGACTACTAAAATGAAGCCAAGGACTTTTTAGTTGCTAAATTTCAGCTTAATAAAGATGGTTTTTCAGTTTCGGTTCACTGAGTGCAGCTTGTTTACCTTTTAACAGCAGTCAGTGCTGCAGTGTGCTGTGATTAAGGGATATTATAGAATGAAGATTACGGCTGATGATTTAAATTATATAAACTATGTTGTTCTCGTTAATTTAAATTACTTCTAATTTGATGCTGTCAAACTTCGAAAAAAGAATATTAATGGCACTCAGACAGGTATGTTTAATGTGATTGTTTTGACAGAAGGAAATGAGATACATCTCTAATTTCAGCATCATTTGTTCTTCAGACATTCCTCTTTAAACGATAGAGGTATCATGTTTTTTTAAAGATTTATTTTTTTGGCATTTTGCCTTTATTGTATAGGACAGATCAGATATGACAGGAAGCAAAGTAGGAGAGAAAGACAGGTGGGGCGGGATCGGGAAAGGTCCTTGAGTTGGGATTCGAACATGCCGATAGCGCAAAGGCGCTTTATGTCGGTGCGCTGCCCACAAGGCTATCGGCGCTGACAGAGGTATCATATTTTTTTGCAAAGTGACCCACATTTGGTTTTTGACCACTGAAAATGTGTACAATTTAAAGATTTACTCCTAGAGCCATATTGAAATTCCAATATCACTGGAACTGAATCATAGAGGGCCTAAAAAATGAAAATTGCCAAAAGGAAAGTTTGTTAAGACCCCAAAATCTAAAAGGGCATTAATATATCTGTAAAACTTTGTGAGTTACAGGCATGCAAACTTTAGAGAAAAAAACTTAAAAAGTGCTGTTTCCCCAATGGTCACCATTGGCACATAATGAAACAAAGATTGCCTAACTCAACAGATTCTACTAACAGGCCTACCAATCTCTTTGTAATTATAACATTATCATCCTACTATCTTTCTGATATCATTTATAATCCTCTTTAATTTGGCTCTGAATCTCAGGTGAAAATCTGCATTTTGACTTCCTTCTAGGGCATAGGGGGCAGTCGTGGCCTAATGGTTAGTGAGTCAGACTTGTATACTCAATAGCACAACTGAGGTGAGAACTTTGAGCAAGGCACTGAACCCCCAACTGCTCCCTAGGCGCCCCCACTGCTCTGGGTGTGTGTTCACTGCTGTGTGTGTGCACTTGGATGGGTGAAATGCAGAGCAAAAATTCTGAGTATGGGTCATCATACTTGGCCACAAGTCACCTCCTTTCCTTTTCCTACAGTAAATATTCCTCCATAGCATTTAAAATTATGGCTTATAGCACTATACATGTCTATCTCACGTCAGAAAAAAATATTAGCAAAATCAAAAATTTGAGCAGGGGAAGTTTTTGAAATTTAGTTGATTTGACATGGAATGATTGTTGTTGACCTTACAGTTGATTCAACCAATTGCTATGCTAAACAATATCTAATAATATTTTTTGTAATAATAGATGGACATTACAAAGCATACTGTATTTGTTGTTGTGTGTAGTTTTCCCAGACTTTTTATAGACTACTATGTTTAACCTTTGTTGCATTTGTTACCATTTTAGTCAGTCTAGAGCCCTGTGAACACTCCACAATTTTGTGATAAAAATTTAGATTTGATGTATTTCTTTTCTAAACAAAGTTTATAATTTGCTACTTGTTATTAGCTGCAGTATTAAGTGAAAGGTACATTCATTGTAAAGATAATTCTACTGGACAAATATATATATATACACTATATTGCCAAAAGTATTCGCTCACCCATCCAAATAATCGGAATCAGGTGTTCCAATCACTTCCTTGGCCACAGGTGTATAAAATCAAGCACCTAGGCATGCAGACTGTTTTTACAAACAGTTGTGAAAGAATGGGTCGCTCTCAGGAGCTCAGTGAATTCCAGCGTGGAACTGTGATAGGATGCCACCTGTGCAACAAGTCCAGTCATGAAATTTCCTCGCTCCTAAATATTCCACAGTCAACTGTCAGCTGTATTATGAGAACGTGGAAGCGTTTGGAAACGACAGCAACTCAGCCACGAAGTGGTAGGCCACGTAACCTGACGGAGCAGGGTCAGCGAATGCTGAGGCGCATAGTGCTAAGAGGTCGCCAACTTTCTGCAGAGTCATTTGCTACAGACCTCCAAACTTCATGTGGCCTTCAGATTAGCTCAAGAACAGTGCGCACAGAGCTGCATGGAATGGGTTTCCATGGCCGAACAGCTGCATCCAAGCCATACATCACCAAATGCAATGCAAAGCGCCGGATGCAGTGGTGTAAAGCACGCCGCCACTGGACTCTAGAGCAGTGGAGATGCATTCTCTGGAGTGATGAATCGCGCTTCTCCATCTGGCAATCTGATGGACGAGTCTGGGTTTGGCTGTTGCAGGGAACCAAACGGTACTTGTCTGACTGCATTGTGCCAAGTGTAAAGTTTGGTAAAGGGGGGATTATGGTGTGGGGTTGTTTTTCAGGAGCTGGGCTTGGCCCCTTAGTTCCAGTGACAGGAACTCTGAATGCTTCAGCATACCAAGACATTTTGGACAATTCCATGCTCCCAACTTTGTGGGAACAGTTTGGAGCTGGCCCTTTCCTATTCCAACATGACTGTGCACCAGTGCACAACGCAAGACATGGATGACAGAGTCTGGTGTGGATGAACTTGACTGGCCTGCACAGAGTCCTGACCTCAACCCGATAGAACACCTTTGGGATGAATTAGAGCGGAGACTGAGAGCCAGGCCTTTTTGTTCAACATCAGTGTGTGACCTTACAAATGCACTTCTGGAAGAATGGTCAAAAATTCCCATAAACACACTCCTAAACCTTGTGGACAGCCTTCCCAAAAGAGTTGAAGCTGTTATAGCTGCAAAGGGTGGACCGACGTCATATTGAACCCTATGGATTAGGAATGGGAGGTCACTTAAATTCATATGCGAGTCAAGGCAGGTGAGCAAATACTTTTGTGTGTGTGTGTATATATATATATATATATAAATATATATCGCATGAAATGTGCTTGCATGATACTCTTACAAATTATTTTTGCTGCTTGTTCAAAATACTTTGTTAAAATGAGCTGAAGGGACACAATTGTTGAACATTTTGTCGAAACTTAATTTCATTATTTATGTGGGTGAGTAATTAATGACAGAATTTTCATTTTAGGGTGAACTATCCCTTTTAGATTCAGGAAAGCCACGTGTTCGCCAATGAGTATTGTTCCACTCAGTAAGCAATTATCCATCTCTTCTTACTTGCTTGTCTGATATTATACATAATAGTAAAATAAATAGTAAAATCTGTCTTTAGCTTGCTAACATGTAATTGATAGTTATTAGCACAAGAAATTTAAATCTATTAAAAGCACATTTTTTGATTAAAATATCCAAAAACCACTAGAACAGTGTTATATTTTGCTGACTTGTGTATTTTATCCCAAATGTTTCGAAAAATGTTTAAATCCAGAGAAATAAGCAATTTTAACTAGTGTAATGGACTGTGTCATTGCGTCGCCTGCCAATGATGCCATTCACCCTTGATTTTTCTGGTTTTATTTTAGAAAACATGGAAACAACAACTTCCATGATTCCACACTCAATCACAGCATCAATAAACTGCGCCTTTGTTTCTTTGTTTGTTTTGAATATGCGCCCTCTAGCAGCAAAACTTACTTATTGTGCCTTTAAGTTAATTAAGACAAAACATTACCTGTTTAAATGAATTTGTACAGACCTAAACTATTACGTGTTTTCCTTAATTTATTTAAGGTCCAAACAAAATGAATATTTTGTTTCATTTCCATGAGGGTAGAGTGCTCTTCCCATACACTATATAAAGCTAATAGTTATGGCCTAAAAGCCACAGAACCTTTTTAGTCTCTTGAGTACTTAAGCTGCCATCAGACAGGTGTTTTTGCTAACGTTCATCTTCTTTCCCCCTGTGTTTATCAATATTTTATGTTTGGAGGGTCCTTTGAGCAAAGTCCAGTACATTCATCTGGACAGCCAGACTGTCTTATCAAACTGCTCCATATGAGCATTTATGAGTTTTGTGAAATTGCGTTTGTTTGTTTTGTGATATTATACGACATTTAATTATTATTATCCATCTCATAACACTCTTGTGCTGCTGCTCACGCTCTGTGGTTTTCATCTGTCTGCGCTAGCTCAATTTAGCCAGGAACGCACACACTCAGACAGTGGGAGACGGAGCAAGCTGTGTTAGTTCTTTGCTCTGAAACCTCTGGGAGATTAATCTAGCACCTGAGAAGAGCCATGATCAGAGACTCGTACAAGCCCACTGAATTTCACACAAGGCAATTAAGAGGGAAAATTAGGCACATTTACAGCGACTCACACACACACACACCCCAGACAAGTCCCTAATGGGTCCCTTATGGTGGAAAAATATCCAGGGTATCTGCGATGACAGTCTTGCTCCATGGACTTTCTTTGATCACAGATCTGCATGGGACATCTGTGTATTTGTTTGTGTGTGTTTTGATTACTCTCAGTGACACCTCAACAGCGACAAATGTGAGATGGGGGTGGGGGGGGAGACAGATTTGTATCAGTGCCTCAGGCTTTGTAATAGGCAAAGGAGTTTAAATGTAGGGAAAACAGATCAAAGGTTATGAAGACCTCCAATTTAATGGTTTAGTAGAGTATATATTTGGATAGGCATACTCTCAAATTATTCATACGATTATATTTAAACTGAGTAGAGTTTACACATAATGTAAATATGTAAAATTGTAAAAATGTATTGCCAGTGCCAAATATTTTTTTGGAACCTGTGATATTTTTTCAGGATTCTTTAATTAATAAAAAGTTAAAATGAACAGCATTTCTTCAAAATATAAATCTTTTCTAACAATATAAGCCTTTGCTTTCACTTTTTATCAATTTAACACGTCCTTGCTGAATAAAAGTATTCATTCCTTTCAAATTTCAAATTCCTGTGATCAAGTTCAGCTTTGATCACAGGAATAAATTAGATTTCAGTGTATTTTAAAAATGTTATTAAAAATGTTATTTTACATCAGAATTTTTCACAATATTACATTTTTTCGTGCCTTGATGAGCAGAAACTTACTAATCCCAAACTTCTGAATGGCAGTGTATATATAATTTAATATAAAAATTATATAATAAAATAATAAATTATGAAATCTAATATAAAAATAAAATATAATGTATAACATATAATATACAATGTGAACTGATTCAATAAAGGAACAGCTGCAGTTTTAATTTTTTTATGGTGCATTTTTTATATGCATGGAATACCAGAATGCTGTCATAAACTGGGTAATATGCAGAAAGCAGTATGTAGGATGCTGCCACCCACAATGCAATGCACTAAACTTTACTTTTCATTTATACTTTGTTGAATGAACCAGAAGCAAGATATCTGACCTTTATATTTGCTTTTATTTACAGTGGCATGTGAAAGTGTGGGAACCCGTTTGCATTACATTAATAGCTGGGGGGTGAAAACTTTTGAAGGTAAATTGTACTTAATTTGTCTTCTGGGAAACATGCAAGTATCTTCTGTTGCTTCCGAAGGGCAGTACTAAATGGAAAAAAATATATATTTCAACAAAATAAGAAAAATTTGGACATCATCATCCTGTTCAAAAGTTTTCTCCCCCCAGCTCTTAATGCATCGTGTTTCCTTTTGGAATATCAGTGAATGTTTAATAGTTGTGTTTGAGTCCCTCAATTATCCTCAGTGTGAAAAGATGGATCTCAAAATCATGCAGTCACAAATGTTAAAATATGCTAAAGATGCTGGAAAACTGAAGAAGTTGCAGGACTCATGAACAACCATCACAAAACAAAACAAAAAAAAAAAAAAAAAAAAACAGTCGTAGATCATTCAGGTAACCACACACAGTATTAAGAACCAAGGGTTCCCAAACTTTTGAAGGGGGTTATTTTAATAACTTCAGCTATTTTTTGTCATTTGGGCTAAGATGTAAACATCTTTTATGTAAAATATCTTAGTCAGCACAGTACTAAATAAATAAAAAAAAAAAAACATGCATTTTGTATGATCTCTCTTATTTTGCTAAAATTATTCACATTTTCACAGATTCTATAAGGGGTTCCCAAACTTTTGCATGCCACTGTACTTCCCCCCCCAGTAACCTCAAAATGTACCTAATGCGGAAACATTTAATGTATCTAAGTCAATTAAATAAACAACTAAATAATAGTAATGAAAAAATAATAATACATGGATGAATAAATAAATAAATAAACGCATACATGGATGAATCAACCCAACTGCACTAGGTTACAACATAACATTTTTCAGGGTCAAATCAAGCAGAAAAAAACCTGCATTACTTTTTACAGTTTCTCATGGTACAGTAGCTTATGCAGTAAACAGTATCTCGTGTGCTACAAACAATAGGCTGCAATAAGCTTTCATTCCAAACATAGCACTTCGATCCAAATCCTCTAGAGAAACAACATGTGATGAATGTAGACTTTGCTCCAAAACACTTCTATTTCCTCTGAGTTGTCTGCAGCTTTCAGGAGGCCTCTGATGCACAGGGACTGATGCAATGTGAGTGTGATGATGATGACACCTCACTTCCAGCTGTCCAACAGGGAGTGAACAGCTGCTATGTTCCTCCTTATCACAATGCACAAACATATGCATGACAACATGGACACAGACGCATTCCCTACACCTCACAGCTGTCCATTCTGCTCACCGGGTATCCTCAACTCATGAGACTACATTTCTGGTCTCCCGTACATTGCAAAAAATGTTACAGTTTTTATTTATGTATTTAGTTAGTTAGTTAGTTAGTATATATTGTGTTTTTCAACTTTTCAAATCTTTTTGAATTTTAAGGAGGTTCTGGTATTATATTTCCATTTTTCAGTGCACATTTCTGTTTTGTCTTTCTGGAGAATTCAATATAAGCAGAAGTCTTATATTGTCTATGTCTATGTAGGTAGCTGAGGTTTGGAGGGAAATCACAGAGTGAAACTAATGAATGGATTTGGAGCTCCCAGCTGACAGCAGAGTATTGACAGCATGGCAATAGGACAGAACCGACTCTCACCGACCCCATACAAGCAAACACCTTTGCAAACACACCGCTCTCGCAGTTTCCATAGTTACAGGTTAAACCTGCCCCGCCGATACTCCAGCTGGTTTATTGTACAACGCAACATCCCAACGAAATAAACAGCTCAGTGTAAGCAGTCATGACTCTGCAGGTTTTAAATGACTGGCTGTGATTTTGCGAATGTGTTTCCCGCAACAGAAGTATCTTTAAAATGTGCTTTAAAGTCATATGCTTCTTGTGATGCTTGAGAGGTCAGGTCAAGATGAAATAACAGAGAACTAAGTGAAGTCAAACTTGTCTTTGATTTTATCTGCTGCTCAACAGTATCATCTCTTCTCAAGCTAAATGTATTCAGAGAGAATGATGAAAGAGAACCTTCATCAGCAGCTCTAGCTGTAAAAACCAAAGATTAAAGAGAGAGCGAGAGAGCGGAGAAAAAAGATTTAGGCTGTTACATAGTGATGTAGTAGCAGTTTAATGAAGTTTGATGGGTATTAACATGTTGGCCACCAGATTGTAATGAACATAATACAGTGCTTCTTTTCCTTGAAGTCCCTGATGCTAATTTTACATTCAATTAACTTTGAGACAGAATATGCATATATAAGACACACATGTGATTCAGCAGCATGACAGAAAACAGATTGTCTTTGTTGATTAAATCTTATGTCATCTTCACAGAAACACACATTTTTTACTATACATACAGCCTTCTCTTCTTCACTGTTTTCCGACTGGAACGATGCTCCAGTGTCTGATGTTTCTAGTCATATTAATGTATTTTCCGAGCTGATAATATAACGTTAAACCTATGAAAATTATTTTAAAAAGCACATGGCGCCATAGTTTCAGCACTTTACAGTGTCGCAACAATTTTCTATTTGCAGTAACTCACCTGTCATAATTTAATGAGTTGACATGAAGCGATGTGAGTTGCACTGAAAAAAGATGTGGACACATACAGTCATGGCCAAAAATATTGGCACCCTTGCAATTCTGTCAGAAAAGGCAACACTTCTCTCAGAAAATTTTTGGTATTCACGTGCTTATTGTTTTTGTTTGCACTGCAACAACACACACACACACACACACATATAAAAAACTGAGAATAAAGATCAAACTTGATAAAATTTCCCAGAGAACTCAAAAATGGACTGGACAAAATTACTGGCACCTTGTCAAAATTGTAAGAAATAATGTGAGAAATATTGTGAGATGCTCCTGTAATTTGTATTTGAAGAGTTCAGGTGCAAAGGCCTCTAAATCCATCTGATGTATTTCTTTAAAATGATAATTTCTTTTTGGCTACTTTGTATAGGTTTCTATGTAAGTACTGGTACTTCTGTTTGGGCTGAGGCTGGAACTTAGTGAGTTTTAAATAAAAGTATTTGATGGATGTATAATATGTATCAAGAGCATTCACTCAGTATCATTATCTCATTTTTGACCGAGATTGCTTTTATCTGGTTTTGCATCTGAACTCTTCATTTAGACACGAAAGTAACAGGTGATGGCAATGTAGTAATCACACTTGAAACCAGTTAAAATGGAGAAAAGTTGACTCAACCTTTGTGTTGTGTCACACTGAGCATGGAAAAAAGAAAGAAGTGTAAAGAGTTGTCTGTGGTTTTGAGAGAAATCTGAATGAAAAGGGATGCTATGGTAGGAGACCCAGGCGGACATCACTGCTGACACAAAGACATAAAAAAGCAAGACTGGAGTTTACCAAAACTTATGTGACAAAACCACAATCCTTCTGGGAGAACGTACTGTGGACAGATGAGAGAAAAGTAGAGCTCTTTGGTAAAGGACATCATGGCACTGTTTAGAGAAAAAGAAATGAGGTCTTCACAGAAAAGAACACAGTCCCTACAGTCAAACATGGTGGAGGATCAAAGATGTTTCGGGGTTGCTTTGCTGCTTCTGGCACTGGATGCCTTGACTGTGTGAATGGTATCATGAAATCTGATGATCACCAAAGAGTTTTGGGGCGCAACGTAGTGGTCAGTGTCAGAAAGCTGTGTCTCCACCAGAGGTCATGGGTCTTCCAGCAAGACAGTGACCTGAAACACACTTCAAAAAGCACTCAGAAATGGTTACAAACAAAGCGCTGGAGAGTTGTGAAATGGCCAGCAATGAGTCCAGATCTGAATCCCATAGAACGCCTGTGGAAAGATCTCAAAACAGCATTTGGGAGAAGGCCTCCTTCAAATCTGAATGACCTGGAGCAGTTTGCAAAAGAAGAGTGGTCCAAAAAATCCTTCTATTCCAGTAGAAAGGTGTAAGAAACTCATTCATGGTTACAGGAAGTGATTGATTTCAGTTATTTTTTCCAAAGGGGGTGCTACCAAATATTAAGTTAAGGTTGCCAATAATTGTTTGGGATTTGTTTGGGTTCTGTGTGGAATTGTATCAGATTTTACTTTTCTTTTCTTTTCTTTTCTTTTCTTTTTTTTTTTTTTTTTTTTTTTTTTGTTTTGTTTTTTTTGTTAAAATGCAAACAACAACAAAAACCCAAACAAATAAACATGTTTGCAACTGCAACAATTATTTGAGAGAAGGGTTGCATTTTCTGACAGAATTGCAAGGGTGCTGAAATTTTTGGCCCTGACTGTACATGTACAACTCCCAGTCGGGGTGAAGTTCAGGGGATTTTGTCCACAAAATGATAAGAGCACAGAATTTATTATTCTACACACAATATTTTAGCCTAAGCACTGCAAGCCATTGTTTTCTGTTGTCATTGTTTATGCAAGGCATACAGCGCAGACACAGACAGCCCTGCTGAAAAAAAAAACAGCTAAAACCAGCCTAAGCTGGTTGGCTAGTCTTAGCTGGTTTAAGCTGGTGTCCCGGCCTGGCTAAATCGGTCAAGCTGGTTTTAGCTGGTTGTTCCAGCTAGTCTCCCAGCCTGACCAGCTAAAGTAGTAGCCAAAACCCTTCTAAAACCAGCTTGCTGACCAGCTATGACCAGCTAAGACCAGGTTGGATGACCAGCTAAAACCAGCCAACCAGCTAAGGTTTTTAAGCTAAAACCAGCCAGCCAGCTAAGGTTTTGTTTTTGTTTTTTTGTTTTTTTCAGCAGGGAGATTTGCTGGTTCATAAAACAAGTTTTTTTTACTGTGGCAGCCAACAACAGCTTAACTCATTTATTTTTTTATGTAGTTATGTAGCACCTAAACGAAAGTGAGTATCCAACATGGTGGTGCATATTGAATACTCAGGAAAAAGGTAGATAGGTATTACAAAAAATAGTTTTGCATTTATATAAAACAAAAGGCAAACATCTAAAAAAAAAAGAGAAAAAAAAAAACAAAACAAAAAACATTTTGGAAATGTTTAATTATGAGCGACCACAGTTTCAGAAGTGCTACTAATACAGAGGTTAACCAGTTAACCAGGTTAACTTGTTGAAATGTTCCTGTAATCATAATCCACTGTAACTCTTCTTCACTGCTGAGGATGTGTGTGAGCAGGGCTACAGATTGCTGATGCCTGTATTGGCCCTTGGTGACTCTGTAATTGGACAGAGATATCTCGGTAGGGGGAGCTGGTCTAAATGCACTTGGCAAGAGCTTTGCGTAAACTAATGACTCTCCATGGACCGTGGAGGAACAGGGAAAACACCTCCATTATGTGGAGCTAACCCTCCGTAAAAGCGTTTCATAAAATGTTCTTGAAATCAGAGAGAAAGAGAGAGATAGAAAGAGAGAGAGAGTTGAGTTAGCTCCATTAAACAATATCAAAGTCAAAGACAGAACATTCCAGAAGATAAAAGACTGAAAATTCACCCGGCAGAAACATTCGCTTTTATGAAATAAATTCATTTGCAGCAGACCATACCTTTTAGATTATCCTCAAAATAAATCATAAAGCATATTAGATGTAGAGTGTTTTTTATTATTGTGTTAGAGACACAGGGGATCTGGCTCACTGTAATAGACACACTGTTAACTGTGTGTGTAATTTTAGTAGTTCTGTAGTGATATGTAGCATAAAAACCATACTATTAGCTCTGTGTTAATATAAGTTCTGTTGTTATCGCTGTATAGTTTTAGAATTAATGTTAGCAATATAATCACTACTGTAAGCTGTGTGTAGTACTAGTAATATTATTATTGAGGCAGTACAGTATAATCGGCACTGTTAGGCTCTGCAGTATTATTGTTAGCAATGCAGTGTAATTAGCTGTGTGTGGTATTATTACTAATGTATTATTAATGTTAGCTTTAGTCCTGTGTAGTTATATTAATATTAGCTAAACATGCAGTGTAATTAGCACTGTATTGTTGTGTGTGGTATTACTACTGTTAGCTAAAAGCACTGTATAGTAGGGTAACCAGTAGGGGTGTGCAAAGCAGCCGGTATTTGTATCTGTATTTGTATTTGTTGATGGGAAAAGTATTTGTATTTGTATTTGTATTTGTATTTGTATTCGAGTAAAATTCAAAATAGGCGTAAAAATCCTGTTTTTTTGCGTTACACTTCTACACACTTTTTTTGGCTGGTGGAGGACCAAGAGATGGCTCAGCAGCAGCCACACTCTTTTCTGTTTGGTTGCCCAAATCCATGTGAGGAGTTTCAACTAAGTTAATGAGTGACGGGAAGCTATGCTAAGGTTAACTGGGGATTCGCTCTCTAAACGTGGGGTATTAAAATTGCTTTTGAATGCGCGCGCGCGTTTTACTTTCGGTTTCGTTTTAACGATGGCGCTAAACTCTCTGCGGTGCTGAGCGTCCATTCCACAATACAAGACATTAATTTAACAAAACTATTTAAAAGTGGTGGGACACAAACGGGATTTTGAGAAGTGTGTCCCCAGTGGAAATTACGCCCCTGCGTGAGTGGAGTTATCATTTGATGTGAGTGTATGCCAGAACGTGCGCTGTAGCACAAAATATAGTATATTTCTTCAAAAGCAGATTGTGGAGACATTTTAATTCTCCACAATCAAAAATCGTCATATCACACACCCCTAACTACAATGTAGTTTGTGCAAATCTGGAACAGAGGTTGGTTAAGAGAGAAAAAACGGCCGGTTCCGAGTTTCAGCGGAGCGCAGTGTCAGTGACAGGGAGTGATTGACGACTAATATCTAAATTCTGCATTAAAGTTAAGAATGTAAAGATCAAGTTTAGTTAGTTATGTAATGTTGGAGAGAACGGCGAAACTGTCACTGTATCAGCTCACAGCAGTCTGGGCAGTATTAGGCTAGCGAAAGTTTTGTAAAGAAATAAAAACAAGTCGCACCACAATACTTTCTCGCACTCGCACAAATGCTTCCGAATATATTTTGAGGTCGCGCAGATTAAATTTTGGGAGCATATGCGACCAAAACGGTCGCAATTTCGAGCCCTGCCCCCAACCCCTCCGACTCCTGAATGTCACTCATTCACTCACTCACTCATGCAGGCATGCACTGCGGTCTCATGAGGAAACGCAGCTTTTTGATATAAAGTTTTTCTTGTTCCCGAATACAAATATTTTTTTAAGTATTTGTTCGAAATAAGTATTTGTAAAAAGCACGCTATTTGTGCCTTTCCGAATACCGTATTCGGGTTCGGCTCCACCCCTAGTAACCAGACATGCCACTTCCCGTGGACACATTCAACACAGAATTTCTATATTGCTTAAATTAACCTGGTGTTGCTTGTTTGCGCTGCACCGATTGATCGTTGCATGACAGCAAAGTACCACGAGAATGATTCGAAAGCATGGAACATCTGCTATGCTCTCTATAGCTCTTGCGGTACTTTGATATCGTACAATAATCAATCGGCGCAGTGCAAACAAGCAACACCTGGTCATTTTAGGCAATTCAGAAACGCTGCTGAACGTTTCCCGGGAAGTGGCACGTTTGGTCACCGTACTGTATAGGAGTGTGTGATCTTATTAATGTTAGCTATAAGCACTGTATAGAAGTGTGCAATCTTATTGCACATTAGCTCTGTATAGCTGCGTGCGGTATTAATGTTAGCTATTAGCACTGTGTAGTTATGTGCAGTATTATTAATGTTAGCTATTAGCACTGTATAGTTGTGTGCAATCTGTATTAGCACTGTATAGTTGTGTGCGGTATTATTAATGTTAGCTATTAGCACTGTATGGATGTGTGCAATCTTATTAAAGTTAGCTATTAGCACTGTATAGCTGTGTGCGGTATTTTTTCTGTTAGCTATTAGCACTGTATAGATGTGTGTGATCTTATTAATGTTAGCTATTAGCACTACAGTGTATAGATATGTGCATTATTAATGTTAAATAAGCACTGTATAGTTGTGTGGTATTATTAATGTTAGCTACACATGCAGTGTAACCATAATGAAAATTAACCATGGTTTTACTGTACTAAAGGTGATTACCATTTGTTTTTGTGAAACCACAGTTTTACTACAAATACCATGGTTAAACTATGTTAGTGTAGCAAAACCATGGTTACCAAGGTTGAACTATAACCATGTTTTTGTGTTTTATTTAGTAAAACCATGATTAATTTTCATAAGGGAATTGTCACTATTTTGTGTGTGATACTGCTATACTTGCAGTGTAATTAGCACTGTACAGTATGTAGTGTTATTAATGTTAGCAGTAACACTTTAGAATACAGTTCTGTCATTAGTGAGTAACTACACAGGAACAAATGACTAATGCACTATCAACATTCTAGTAACTACTATTGACTAACAAGAAATTCTGATTAACGAATCAGTAAGTAATAGTGCTCAGTTGAAAGTGGTAGTTCACTATTAGCTAATCAGTAACTACTGTTTTTCATAGCTCCCAAACAACTACTAAGAACTACAGGTTCATAATTAATGTAAATAATGCAAAATGTATAATTAATTCTGAAGTAAAGATCATGTTAACCCACTAGTAATGACTCAGGTACTAAATGCTTCAGAAGGAATTACTAATTTTTTGGATATGTATTCTAAAGTGAAGATCATGATAACTCTCTAGTAATGACTGAAATCATTGTAAGCTATTGAGGTATATGTAAGGTTTTGGATAGTAATGACTCAAGTGTTACTACATCTTTCTAAAGGAATTACTAATTATTTGGATCCGTATTCTAAAGTGAAGATCATGGTAACCCACTAGTAACGACTCAAGTGTTACCAAAGCCATCAGAAGTATGACTATCCAGAACCTTACAAAAACCTCAATAGTTTTAACGACATTAGTCATTACTAAGGAGTTATCATGATCTTTACTTTAGAATACGGATCCAAATAATTAGTAATTCCTTCTGAAGTATTTGGTAACACCCTAGTGGGTTACTATGATCTTCACTTTAGAATTAATTAAACATTTTGCATCATTCACATTAATTATGAACATGTATGTAGTAGGTCTTAGTAGTTCTTTGGGAGATATGAAAAAAATAGTAGTTACTGATTAGCTAATAGTGAACTACTATGTACAACTGAGTGCTGACAGAACTGTATTTTAAAGTGTTACCATGTTAGCTGTTAGCACTGTATAGGCTAGTTGTGTGTTATTATTAATGTTTGCTGTACATACAGTATAATTAGCACTGCATGGTTGTGTATTATTGTTAGTGTTAGCTATCCAGTATGATTAGATAGTTGTATGCAATATTATTACTGTTAGTTAAGCAGTGTAATTTGCACTGTATAGTTGCTTGCGTTATTGTCCATGTTAGCAATATAGTATATTTCCCACTGTATAATTGTGTGGGGTATTGGTAATGTTCCCTGATAGCACACATATTGTACATCACGGAGACGTCTATTTGATGTCTGCATTTACATCTAGAAGACATATTTTTTAGAGTGCTTGCTCATCTGCAATACATTCATAGGACATTTCTTGTCAAATAGACGTCTATTAGATGTCTTTAAGATGTTTATGATTTAGAATGTATGTAAAACTGACATTTGAAAGACATCTGGCAGATGTTTGTACATAGCAGATGCTTTCCAGATCAAGTGATCTTTAATAGATATCATGCAGCCTTACGTGTGCGATCTGGGTTAGCAATGCAGTATAAGTAGAGCAGTATAGTTGTGTGAAGTAATAGTGTTAGCAGCGTAATTAGCATTGTATAGCTGCGTGTGGTATTAATATTAGATTAGCGTTTAGTGTGTTGGCGGAGTATGGTACAGTACAGTATAAGCAACATTGTCAGTGCGTAGCTTCAATAGCAGTGTTAGTGATGTACAGCTTACAGTATTAGCGGTACTAGTCCATGATGTTTGAGCTGTGGGAGCAGAATCCCCTGTGGAGTTCTGGCCTGCTCCCAGTAACAGCCCTGTTTGACCCACTTCACATCACAAAGCCTCAGACTCCAGAGACCCATATGCACTCAGCAGTGCGTCTTTTCTGAGCGTGTGTGTCTGTACTTCGCAACAACACCAGACCCCTCTAATACATCAGCGTAAAGCAGATGACTCCCACAGGAAGAGAGAAAGAAAGTGAATTGCCCTTCTCTTTCTCTCTCAGAGCTGTAGATCAGAGCTTTAGATCTCAGCAGAGGGAAGTATACCATGTTCTTGCCACACTCAAACTGATTAGAAAGCACAATCTCCAAAAGGCTAGCTCAGCAAAGATTTTTACAGAATAAGGGAAGGAGGCCATCCGCTCTTTTCAAGCTACGTCTAAGCAGTCCTATACTGTCGGAAAATGACACGGTGTCACATATTCTTCTGTGGCTTCCAGTGTGTGGGTGTGAGTTATAGTTGTGTGTGATTAGATCTGAAGATGTTGTGTGATGTGTGTAATCTGTTGTGTCAAGCTTTATCTTAGATATAAGGCACATCTCTTAAAGTACACACACACATACAGTCAGTCCCTTTGGAATCTAGTGCTTTTTCACAGTGCTATTGATGTATTTCTTCATGCTCTGCATTAAAACATTGGACCAGAATCAAAATTTCAGCAGTGATAAAGTGCTGCATGCACATTTACAGCTGTAGATGTTTGACAATGAGTAATGCTGTGGAACTGAAGACCTTCAATAGAAATGGAGTTTTAAAATGTATTCCCATTTGAACTGTTTCAGGATAAAAATGGAAATTAAATCTGTTTGTCTCATCTGTCAAAACTATAACACGTCATATAGAGATCCAGTTACAATTACACATGTAAATGGGGTTCAAAATATTTTGTGATCAGTGTCAAGAGAAAGCATGTGACCACATTGTTTTTAATTTAATTTAGACTACATTGTATTGTATTTTAAAGAAATAGTGCACCGAAAAATAAAAATTCTGTCATTACTCACCCTCATGTTGATCCAAACCCGTAAGACCTTAATTATCGGAACACAAATTAAGATATTTTTGATTAAATCCAAAAGGTTTCTGACCCTGCATAGACATCAACGCAACTACCACGAGAGGTAATAAGGACATTGTTAAAATAGTCCATTAGTTCAACCTTAATTTTATGAAGCTACAAAAATACTTTTTGTGCACAAAGCGACTCCCAAATGCGGTTGTAAATGATCCAAGTCAAGGAAGAAGGGTCTTATCTAGCAAAACAATCGGTTATTTTCATAAAAAAAAATACAATGTAAATACTTTTAATCTCAAACGTTCGTCTTGTTTTGCTCTGAACTCTGTGTATTGTGGTTCAAGACAGGGTATGTCGAAAAACCCTGATCATATTTCATTTCTCAACTTCAAAAATCAAGAAGTTCCGACCCGGTCTTTGCAAAGTGAACATGCAAAGTAGATCAAACACCCTTAACAAAAAAGGTAAAACAGCGATATAGGACGATTTTGAAGTTGAGTGAGAAAATACTATCAGAGTTTTTCGACATACCCTAACTGTCATGAGCTAAAATACACAGTTCTGGGAGAGCAAGATAAGACGAGCGTTTGACATTAAAAAGTATATAGATTGTATTGTTTGTATTAAAATAACCGATCGTTTCGCTGTATAAGACCATTCTTCCTCAGCTAGGATCCGCATTTGGGATCGTTTGAAGCTGCATTTAAACTGCCTTTTGGAAGTTCAAACTCGGGGCACCATAGCAGAAAAATACTGAAATGTTTTCCTCAAAAAACATAATTTCTTCACGACTAAAGAAAGAAAGACATGAACATCTTGGATGACAAGGGGGTGAGTACATTATCTGTACATTTTTGTTCTGGAACTGGACTTCTCCTTTAAGTTTGAATTGTAAATATTTCATTATTTTCAAGTAGATATTTTTACCAGTGTCCAGTTACTTTTTAGAGGCATCTTAAAAGTGCAAAATGGATGTTTTTCTCTGTTTGCTACATTTTATTACAGTATAGTCACTGTAGTGAAGAGTTCGGGACTGTTTATGAAATGTCATGTGGCAGATTTTAAAATGATTCTAGTGTTTTTCCAGCCAAGCAAGTGCTTGAATGAATAGTGTTGTTAATGGTTAGTTTAAACCAGCTATTTACTTCCCTGGTGTAAACAGGACCTCTCTCTCTCTCTCTGTTGTATAACCGTTGCTAGAGGTTTTTGTTTGTTTACGTCTCATGAGGTTTCTCCCAGTGATGGACACGAAATCCTCCGACCATGTTAAATTTCAGAAACTTTATTTTTATCCTCATGGATCATTATAACCGCCTCATGATCTTTTCTGTAAGGCAGTGGGGAAAGCTGCAGCTCTGCAGATAGCACCTGTTGTGGCTGATTTACCATTGACTAAGACCTCATCAGAAGCTATGACTCATCGTGTGACCTGCAGCGCCTCTTACCTTTCTTATTATTTCTGACATGAAATTGCACATATTTAGACATTGCGACAACATGAGGTGATTTAAGCAGAGGTTGCGGAGTACATTTAATAAAATCTCACCTCATGCGGTGAAATGTAACACACCAGCTGTGCTGCGAGTCGACAGATCTATTTTTAGGTGCACACACCAAAACATCACTAACAACATCTCACTAAGACATCGAGACTTTCTTACACAGCTGAAGGCAGAATCATGTGGAAAACATTAAATTATTGTAGTGCGTTCAGGCCTTCTCATTCATGCTTCATTGAAGGCATGAGCTCTCTGATGGCTCAGTTGCTTCTCTGTGCTCCAGTAACTGCTCTCCGCTCCTCGGACCTGCTCCCCAGCTGCTCCTCTGACTGCGTTCTGATTGGTCTCTTCTCTCTTATAGCTCTCAGCTCTCTGATGTGCAGATCCTGTAATCTCAGACACCCACTGCTGAGTGAGGTTCAGTTTCACTTCTGTCCAGCCTTGCACTTTTCTTCGGATCAATAAGTCCACACAGAGCTGAGGGTTCTTAGGATTTTACTATGAATGAAACACTCCCTTAAGCATACACACAATGAAAGAATGCTGCTTTGTGGGCAGTGGAGTTGGGAAAAAACCCAAGGTCTTGGCTCTGATGTTTAACTGTTGTGCTTGCTTCCTTTGCTGCATCTTGTGCATTACTCATCATTCAAAAATCGCAGCGCTCAAGTTAAGATAAGTTCAACTTTTGAAAGACATGTCTCAAGAGTAATGCACAAGACGCTGCAAAGGACCCAAACTCAACATCCGTCTAGTGCATTTACATAAAAAACATGTAAAAGTAGAATGAAAAAATGAGTTCTATGTGAACCAGCCATGGTGCAAAATGCTCAATAAATGCAACACTGGTAATAATTTAATGCAGAATCCACTCCACATATCTGTTTAAGGCCTGGCCTTGCACAAAACCATCTATTGTGTGTTTTTGGTAAGAGTTGATGTGGAAAAATTGGTTTCAGTGCAATCATTTTACAGTCAGTCAACCAAACCATACATAATTTTATTACAGCTCTCCTTCAAAATGTATGTATGATTTTTATTTTCTTCTCTGGCCTCGTTTGGAACAGCTTTCAAGGCCAGCTGGAAATATGGGTCCCGTTTATGTTCTGCCGAAATTGGTGTTAGAGAAATAAATAGAGCATGTGGAATAAGCTCTGATCTACACAAATGAGAGATTTTATGTTTTATGTAATTTTATTTTTATTTTATAATAGTTTAATTTAAATTTAAGAATTTAATTTAATTTTTAAAATGTTTATTTGTTTGTTAGAAAAAATGCTACTTTACTGGCACGTTGGAGACACTTTGGTCACCCAAATAACAGTGATTATTAGGGATTAAAGAGATGAAAATTAAATTTTTGTCATTCATTTCTGACCCTCATGTCATTCTAATCCCATAAGACCTTCGTTCATCTTCAGAAAACATATTCTGACCTTTCTGACCCTGCATAGACAGCAATGCAACTACCACATTCAAGGCCCATGTGACATCAGTAGTTCAACCTTAAAGAGAAATGAATGTGTGTTGGCAGTGTGTGAACACAACCACCCTACAATAATAAAACCCCTCCCATTCCTTATCTTGTAATATCCATTAAACTAAACCGGTCTCATTAGGCATGCGGTTTTGATTCTCAAAGCAATGTGACATCACATTGTTTAGACCCCGCCCACAGCCGCTGACTAACAGTCCTGCATTGCGATAGTTTCCGCCCTTAGCGAGTTGTTTGGTTGTACGCTGTTATCCATTTTGTCTGCACTCGAGCAGCTGTAAAGTCAACAATCTCTCCTAAGCAATTTCAGTGTTCTGTGTTTGTATGTGAAACTGAACATAAGACTATTCATTTTCTCCAAACATCTGAGCCACTGAGGACGCAGTGGATTACTTTTATTTCTGTGCAAATCATTTCACTCCAGACTGCTTTGTGAATGTCATGTTGTTATAGTGCTTAGCTAACATTTTAGCTAACATTTAACATAGTTCATTTGCATTTAAAGTGATATACACTTTAAGGGTGTGTTCACACTTGTCATGTTTGGTTCGATTAAAATGAACCCTGGTGCGATCGCTCCATTAGTGCGGTTCATTTGAGTAAGTGTGAACGCTGCCAACTGAACCCTAAAAAAGATGGGACTCGGTCCGCTTCCAAAAGAATTTTGGTGTGGTTTGAATGAAATATAAACGCAACAAGGACCAAATACTTCTAAACCAAATCAAGAAACAAAAACAGGAAGTAATGACAAGATGTGACACTATGCGACACGATTTTACAATGGGAACAAGCGGTGTATCCAAAACAAAATGAGCATAGGGCAAACGTGGTGCAACAAGAATGTAAGTGCTATTTATTAGCTCTCTGTGAGTTCACAGATGGTGAAAATAAAATCATATACACTCAATGAGCGAGCTTATGCTGTGTTCATGCCTTATACTAATTACTTTAATTTCGAGATGACAACATGTGACGTTCTGAGCTGTTCACATCCTCAGACTCAGAATTATGCTTTTCTATGGCAACACTATCAATGCCTAAACAAAAGGTGTGTTCGACTTAACGCAGCGCTGTGCAGCTCGATCAAATTCTGATTTGAAGCGGTGTATGCCGGTTAGAAATTTTGTCCGACTTGAGGAGGCGCCGACGCCTCGTGACTGTCACGTGTGGCATCAAAGTACCGTGATAGCGATTCGAGAGCAGCTGGCTGACTCAGCCAGCGCAGTTTCTTCAGAGCGGCTGCAGGAGCTCTGATGACCACATGGCTGTTTCACGATTGGCCAGATTCACCACATGACAACGATCACGTGTGTTTTGGGTTTATCCTAAGATCCTCAAGTCCGATAATGCTGACAAATCTGTGCTTTTAGAATAGTAAAAGTGTTTTTACTGTAGTCGCAATGTTATATTGAGTCCGATTTTTCTTATAAAACACTGATAAAAGCATATATAACCCCACTTTATTAGTATTTAAAGAGTATATGTTTATGTTGATCATTATTCTTGTTTAGATGGCGCTGTATTAAGCAGTATATGAAACGTGTTTCTGTTGCTCATGAAAACGCTTTTGAAAAGTCTGTGTATTTGATAAATATTGCATTTAATTCACTTCTTCTGTGATAGAGCATGCAAACACCGCAAGAGCTTCACTGACGAGAGTAAAAAGTGTCCGTCTTGACACCTCAGTTTTCAACTCCGCCCCCGACTGTTCTCGGCTACTCTCGTTGATCGCCGTCTGTAGCCGTAGATGAAGTCGAACACACCTAATGCCTACATTGGTCAGGTGGTACAGCGGTCATGTGGTACAAGTCGTAGCTCTCAGTAGACTCCCAGTTCACAAGTAGTAATTATGAATGCTTTTTTTCTAGGTGCCTTTAATTTTATAATGCTACAAGAATTCTTTTGTGCACAAAGAAAACAAAAACAACACGTTTATTCGACCATTTCTTCTCTTCTGTGTTAGTCTTCGATGCGCATGCACGACAGTACCACAACACATTCGTGCTTGTAATGCTTGTAAACAAGTCGCACATTATTTGGTGGACTATCCCTTTAACTCATGAACATAATTGGTCAAACCCTGACCAGCTGGTGTGTGAATAGGTACATACTGTAACTTCCCACCACTGACATCACCTCTGTCCCTCTGTTAATGTAACCCCACAAAGGTTTGGGCAGCAACATCAAATCTAATCATTAGAGAGTCACCTTTCCTACAAAACATACAAAGACACACACCATAAATAGTTTATAAAGAAGCAAACCCACAGTGTCTGTGTACATGTGTGTTTAAGCAGCAGTTGAAGGTCTCAGAGTGCATGGTGTTTATCGATTGGTTATCAAGCCCTACAGTGTGAAATAATGGCTTTGAAAGAGAGGTCAAACTCAGCTGCTCATTTTTGAGTTTAATCAGCCTCACTGCTGCACACAGACCCAGTTAAACACTGTTGCTATTGATCCTCCACACACACACACACACACACACACACAGAGAGAGCTAAACCACATACTGTACAGCTACTTAGCTACAGTAGTATTTATTTACATCCCGTTTTTCAACTTTAAATTCAGCAGCAGTTCACTTTCTTGTTGATTGACTCTAAAATACAAATGTTTATAGATAGATAAGTGATCATCAAGTTTGTTTACACAAAGATCTGAAAAAAAAGGGCCCAATGTACTGTCACTATGAACAAAAACATATATAGATTTTTCACAGGTGTTTTACCTGTCTTTGTGTTTTGTGAAAGGATTAAAGGAAAGAAATGGGTTTAAGGAAATGTCAGTAAACTTAATGAATAATGTATTTGCAAACAAAAAAGAAAAAGAAGAAGACCAGTTTTTGATTTCTGATTTCAGTTCGAATTTTCTGGTTAGATTTTTTTTTCGCATGAGGCAAGGTTAGCTACCAGAAAAGGCTTATTTAAAACATTTTCCTTTAGCTCAAAGACTTTTACTGACTTGACAATGTCTCTTCACAAGGACAACTGACTGCCAAATACGCTTAACATTAAAACTGACTGGCTGTGTAAAGTAAAATAAAATATGAAGGACTAAAATTTCATTGGCTTCTAAGCTCAGTAATAGGCTATAGATAAAAATAAAGAGGGAGATTTAAATGAACTGCCATCATTTACTAAATAAGAATTGATTTTTCCTTTTTTCCCCTTTTATTTTACACACCTCTGCGCTGTAAAAAAATATATATATTTATTTTTATAACGATGATATTATTTAGCTGATTCTGGCATTCGCAGCACAGTGAAACACCACCTGTCACAAAACATGGAAACATATCGTGATTCATTTTGGCAGCATAATGTGAGGAATCTTCCACATATGTGGCACCAAATGGAATTTTAGAGGAAAACATCTGATTGTAAATTTTCCACCAAGGTAGAAGCTACTAAGATGCACAATATCATGATAGTGACTGATACTTTAGTAAGCATCTAGTAGAGCATTTGTATGTCAAATAATTGCATCAGCCATGTTGTTTGAGCAAATCATGTTGTAAAAAGGGGTCTGATAGTTCCAATTGTTTTTGACTAAGTAAAATAGCTAGTAATTCTACTGTAAAACAAAACAAAACAAAACAAAACAAAAAACAGTTGTTTCAACTTAAAGAAGTACGTGTTCGTGCTACCTTAAAATTTTAAGTTTAGTCAGTGTGAAATGTTAGGTTGTGCTGCTTGACAACTTGAATATTTGAGTTGAGTAAACTTAAAATTTTAAGGTAGCGTGAACACTTACTTTTTTAAGTTGAAACAACTTTTTTACAGTAAGTTTTAAACAAACTTTATGTTGAAAATTAAAATTCATTTTTTATTTACTGTACTCACCCTCAAGTTATTCCAAACCTGTATGACTTTCAAACACAAAAGTAGAAATAATAATAATAAAATGTCATTGACCATTGTTATATTTAAGTGAAAGTCTCCAAAATTAAAAAAATAAAAAATAAAAATAGGTATGATGTAGAAGTTGACTGAGGTGCTATATCATTTAAAGCCATAGTGTTGTGTGAGAAACTTTCAAAAGACTTAAAAATATAGCACACTATTTGTCTGGACTACTTTTATGCTTTTATGTCAGAAGAAAGACAATCATACAGGTTTGAAGCACCATGAATGTGAGTAAATGATGACAGAATTTTAATTTGCTGTGATAGATCCCTTTCATTTTGAACCCAGATACACACACAGGAAAACACTTGTTAACACAACAACAAACACATTTGTTAGAAAAGATTTATGTATGCGTGTGTTAATATGAACGTACTCAAAATAAAAAAAAAACATCCAAGCATGTATAATTGGACTACAAAATCTTTACAGAGGCCTGTGTGAGCACTTACTCTCTGACAACAAAAACATGTTGAGGTAAATTGGGCATAGATTGATAGGCACACACACACTCGCATCTGCTCAGGTAAGTAATACAGAGAAACATTGTTTCGCACGGCTCTGCTAATTAATGATGAATGAACTGCTGCACCACGTTCAAATGATGTCTGATCTCTGAGGAGAGAACTCGTACTGACTAACAAACACTCCATTCATATTCCCGCGCACTCTCTCTTTCGCTCTCTGCCTAGGGCCTACATTTGACTCTGAAGACTTTGCAAAACGCAATTTAAAAGACAAGGCAAAACATCATAAAATAAACACTCCACGATGCAAGTAGCCCATGTTCATCTACATATAAAGAGAATTTCTCTCGTACAAATAGCAGGCGTCTCTCTGGTGCAGTTTAAACATCATTCGTCATTACTGGGATGTTCATATCCGCTTCTGCCTTCTGAAAAAGTACTTTATAATTTGAGTTTACAACAGTGTCACTGACTGGATAAAGAACATACTGTATTTAGACTCCATTAGTCAAAGATCTGTTGCTCAGATTATCAATAGATCTTAAGTGCTTAACGGGCAGTCGGCACTAATCTCAATGTGAATGCCTGATGAACATCTGCCAACCCTGCCTGCCAAGAACCATTACTGTAGTCATAAGACTACAGCTATACATCTCAAAGATGAGCTGCAAAGGGTTTCCATGCAGCCACAGCCAACTTAGCAGACAAGGCTTTGGAAATAGTGGATATATTGTGACATTGTTTTGAAAATGAGCAGTTCTGGGCTGAATTCTTCTTTGCAGGTGCTTGATAGATGCTGCATGTAACCCAGGCTTTCTGGCTTGCGTCCACATATTGAAAAGGCGGGTTGTGCTTCTGCTGTAACTACTATTGACGTCCAGAGCTCTTTTACAAAAATATGGACAGAAATATAGGTAGCTGCTTGGGGAAAGAGCTGGGCGTTTCTCTGAATGTGGGCATCTTTGGCCCGGCATGACTTTTAGAAGAAGGGCCAGAACTTTAAACACACTTTATACTCTAACTAGTTTAAGATGTTCACTAACAATGTTCAGCAGTAGATGTACATACACTAGAAGACAATCCTGTCATTTTACTTGCTGAAAGTCATGAACATTGCCGTCATAGCATCATTTCCACCACATCTCAAATAACTGACTTTTTAAAATTTCATTTATTTTATACTGTGTATATTTATATTGTTTTGTAAGTATGAATAAATAAGCTTTCCATTGATGTATGGTTTGTTAGGATAGGACAATATTTGGCTGAGATACAACCATTTGAAAATCTGGAATCTGAGGGTGGAGAAAATCATCTTTAAAGTTATCTAAATGAAGTTCTTAGCAATGCCTATTACTAATCAAAAAGTTAGGTTTTGATATATTTACGGTAGGAAATTTGCAAAATATCTTCATGGAACATGATCTTTACTTAATATCCCAATGATTTTTGGCATAAAAGAAAAATCGATAATTTTGACCCACACAATGTATTGTTGGTTATTGCTACAAATATACACATGCTACTTACTTGGTTTTGTGGTCCAGGGTCACATATGGCTTAAGTGTTTAGTGTATATTTGGCTTCTGTGTTGTCTGGTACAAAACAAATTTCCCTGAGTAACTTGAAATATATGCTTTCATATATTTATTATTTAATTAAAACATAATATATAATAAATTTAATTTAATTTAATCTAAATTATATATTGTGTTTAATAGCATGTGTGGTCTCTTTTGTCTGTAATTTCATAGCTAACATTTATGTATCCTAAATGAACACAATTTTTAAATTTTTTTCTATAATTTAACAAAATTGCAACTTGATTTGAGTTGATGCACAGTAAAGCATTTATCTTTTTTTTTTCTTTACATAATTATTAAAGTTCTTCACTGATGCTGTTGTTTACTTGGTAAACGTACAATAACTAATGCTGCCTTCACACCATGTCGTAATTACAGAGATGACAACACGTGACATTTTACTCATAGCTTTCCATGTTGTCGGACTCGGAGTTAGCGCCTAAGTAGCGCCAGAACGAACCTGACGGCGGTCACGTGGTACATCTGTAACTGGTTTAGGTCGTAATTCTAAAAACATTCAGAGTTTACAAGTTGTAATTACGAGTTCAGGAACATATGATTGCTTTGGCGTTAATAGTGTTGCCATAGAAACACATAGAGTAGATTGTCATGTATTTTCATCTCGGAATTATGGCATGGCTTGAATGCAGCATTATAGTACAAGTTTATTAGGGGAAAAATATTTGTTGTGGTGGACATAACACCTGTGGGACAGTCATAATTTATTAAAAAAAAGTTTAGAAATCATTTTCAAAAAAGTAAAGTATCACTTCTAGAACAAAAATGGACTGATAATTTACTCACCCCCATGTGTTCCAAGATGTTATTGTCTTTCTTTCTTCAACTGAAAAGAAATTAAGGTTTTTGAGGAAAACATTCCAGGATTTTTCTCCATATAGTGGACTTCAATGGAAGCCAACGGGTTGAAGGTCCAAATTGCAGTTTCAATGCAGCTTCAAAGGGCTCTACATGATCCCAGCCAAGGTATAAGAGTCTTGTCTATCAAAACGATCAGCCAATTTCTAAAAAAAAAAGATACGTTTTAACCACAAATGTCCATCTTGCAATATAGCTCGACTTCATGTATTACGTAGTCACGTTGGAAAGGTCACGCGTGACGTAGGCAGAAGTACCAACCCAGTGTTTACAAAGCAAACATGCAAAGAAATTCAAAAGCCCTTTAGAAAATAAAGATTTGGATGATTTGGAGGAGAGTTTTTTGCCCTACCCTACCATTCTGAACTATAGTACACAGACGAAGAACTAACCGCGTGTAACCTTTCCAACATGATTATGTATAGTGTGAAATTGTGGATGCGCATGGCAGAGATAACGCAAGATGAGCATTTGTGGTTACAAAGTAAATAAATGTAATTTTTTTTTAGAAAATGCAATCGATTTGCAAGATAAGTCCCTTATTCTTCGGCTGGGATCGTGTAGAGTCCTTTGAAGCTGCACTAAAAGTGCAGTTTGGACCTTCAACCCATTGGCACCCATTGAAGTCCACTATATGGAGAAAAATCTGGAAAGCTTTCCTCAGAAACCTTAATTTCTTTTTGACTGAGGAAAGAAAGACATGAACATCTTGGATGTAAATTATCAGGAATTACCATTTTTATTCTGGAAGTGAACTAATCCTTTAATGTGATCTTCATTTTACAAGCTAACATTTTAAATGGGTTGTTTTAATTTTTTTTATACCTTTTTTTTTCTTTTACCTCTAAGTCATGCATATTAATACCTTAAAGGTATACATTAGTGGTAAATGTCATTTAAACACTGAGGATGAGTGTTTTGATTCAAGAAGTCATTCATAAACAACGACAGAAATAATGAGAATGACAGAATCTAACGCTAACAAAATGAAAGCAAGAGAGTGATGTACATCCCCTATTGGCCAACAGCAATAAGCTGTCAGCCATAGCTTTTCAGCCTGATCAGACAGAATTATGCTTCCACTCTCTATATCAGCCAGCCAGACACAGCTGACTGTAAATTATCAGACGGTGGGAAATCAGAGGTGCAGTGTCAATGTGTTAACCCTCCAGTTACAGACGCCTCTTTCTTCATTTCCTCAGTGCTTTCTTCAACATGGTATTTGTGATTAGCCTGGCCTTTGCCCGTGATTCTCCGCTGCGTCCACCCTTGTAAGAGCAAGCATGACTGCTTGAGACTCCTGTGCAAAACTCACATTGAATATTACGTGCACCATGGCAACATGAACCTCAGCTTTCACGGATCAACTTAACCAGCACGCTAATTAGCAGGTACACTAACCTAGCTGTCTAAAATGCCAGAAGGCTAAGGGAACTTTTAAACGTGTTCCAGAAAATATAGCGCCTAATGAAGTCAGGTGGTCAAAGCTGCCCCGTTCATTTTCATCCCGGTGTAAACAGGTGTTTTAGCGTTCGAAAATGAACATGGCCTGTCTAGGTGAAGTACTTCCAAATCTACTCATTTGCTTTTGTTTCAATTTAATCTTCTTAGATGAAGTGAGCTCATAATGAATGTTAAGCTATTTTACAGTTCTGTCGTCATTGAATAATTGATGTTACACATTCTTGCTGAGAAAGAAATAATATGTAGACATATTAAAATAACTTTCCCAAGATAAAATAAAACTGATTAAAAAAAGGAATGAGTGAAATTAAAGAGCAAGCGAAAGAGCGGCCCTTAGGGTTTAGCTTCATATTTAAATGAGGAGATAAAGCAGAGAGAGTTCTGTGAAGTTAGTAGACCATTTATTAAATACTAAGGTCTACACTGCTTCTGTAGTATTTATGAACGCTGTTAACCATTCAGTCTCGTCTCCTTTATTTTATTAAAATCCTGAAACTCTCTGACCCTCCAGTTAAACAACCTTGAGATTAATACTCACTGATTTAACCATAATTGCTCTAATAAAATAATAGTTATTGCTATTGCAGGACTCCTGGATGTGACGGATGAACAACAGGGAGGTAGACATAAATGACAAGCTCCTCTGTCACAGATTTAAATCTTTCTTGGAGCCACAGGATTTACAGCCACTGCTTTATGATTTTTTCAGCACAAAAATGATTTGAATATGACAAATGCAAACATTACTTTTCAAGTCAGATATTACAGGTCAATTTGACTGTATTCATTTATTAAGATTTATTAAAGATTCATTAAATACTTTATATAAAATCTAAAATACTTTTTTATAAAGATTCTTTTTAGAGTTTTATATTTATATTGTAAATAAATTCTGTCCGTTAGATCAAAAATCCTGAGAAAAGTATCATGCTTTCCACAAAAATATGAAGCAGCACAACTGTTTTCAACATTGATAATAATAAGAAATGTTTCTTGAGCACCAAATCAGCATATTAGAATGATTTCTGAGATATCTGCTGAAAATTCATCTTTGTCACCACAGGAATAAATACATTTTAAATTATAGCTGCAAGCAGCGTTGAAAGGGCCCTCGCACCTGGGTTCACCACCACCTGGTGGCTTTAGGAAAACACCGAACGGTGGGCAATATGCATTTAAAGTGGTAAATATAGAAGGAAAATGTCAAAGTCATTTATATGTGCCAAACTTCCTGCTACCAGGTGGTGGCACTGTTACTATAACTGGGTATTGGCTTGTAGATGTCTTCAGGCCAGCACTTTTATAAAACATCTGAAGTTTGGTGCAGATTGAACATGGTATGTTTGAATTAGTGCAAAGCATGACATATTTTAACAGGTGGCAATATGATTGTAACTGAATATTGGCCTTTAGATGTTTTCAGGCCAGGACTCTTACCAAACATGTGAAGAAGATGTGCAGATTGGACATGGCATGTTTAAGTTAGTGTAAAACAAGTCATTTCCTGTTGTGGCGCTATGATTATAACAGAATATTGGCCTTTAGATGTGTTCAGGCCAGGACTCTTATTGAACATGTGAACTTTGGGGCAGCTGCAACACCTTCTATTTCCATGGCGAAACATTGAATTTGCCACGGCACCACGGACACGCCCTTTAACGAAAACTCAAGATCTTCGCAATTTAACATCACAAAGGCCTTTAGATTAGACTGACCAAATATAATGTCGATGTCATTAAATCTCTATGAGGAGTTTGTTAAAGTGCAAAACATGACACTTCCTGTTGCCAGCAGATGGCGCTATGACTATAACTGAATATGGGCATGTGTTTAGGACAGGACTTTTATGAAACGTGAATTTTGGTGCAGATCGGACATTGTATGCCTGAATTCTAACAACTTCCTCTTTCATGGCAAAACACTGAAGTTCATCACGCCGCCACGGACACACCCTTCAACGAAAACTCAAGATCTTCAGATCTCCATGTCACAAAGGGCTTTAGATTAGACTGACCAAATTTGGTGTTGATCTGTTTAAAATCTCTAGGAGGAGTTTGTTTCAATACAACGCCTGAAAATGGAAAAACGGCACAAAACTTGCTAAGAAAATTCAAAATAACAGACTTCTTGTTGGGTTTCAGACTTTGAACCGGGGGAATTTTTTGTAGGTATTGGTGTGTAACATCTGTCTACCAAATTTCGTACATGTCTGTGAAACACATTTCGGGGGGCACTTAATTAAAATTTTATAGATGGCGCTATCAAGCCATTTTTCCACACCCACTTCTGAAACGCATATCAGATGTAAATTTTCACCACTTTTGGCGTGTATGCAAAGTTTCATGAGTTTTCGAGCATGTTTAGGCCCTCAAAAATGCTAATCATTTTGGACAAGAGGAAGAAGAAGAAACTGAGCAATTCCAATTGGGTCCTCGCACCAACAGTGTTTGAAACCCTAATTGAAGCTGTACCAGCACTGAAACATCCTCGCACCCAGGCACATGCCCCTTAACGAAAACTCAGAATCTTTGCAATTTAACGTCACAAAGGCCTTTAGACTAAACTGACTAAATATAATGTTAATGTCATTCTCTATGAGGAGTTTGTTACAATGTAAAACATGTCACTTCCTGTTGCCAGCAGGTGGCGCTATGACTGTAACTGAATATGAGCATGTTCAGTACAGGACTTTTGGTGCAGGTAGGACATTGTATGCCTGAATTATAACAACTTCCTCTTTCACAGAGATGGGAAATGACTAAGTACAAATACTTTGTTACTGTACTTAAGTATATTTTTTTGGTATCAGTACTTGCCTGTTTATTTTCTGACTACTTTTTACTTTTATTTCTTACATTATTACACAAATATCTGTACTTTCTACTTCTTACATTTTCAAACCAGGCTCGTTACTTTAGTTTTAATCAGCATTTGGTGGATCACCAATCTCCAATAAATCATCTATCGTTTAGTCTTGACTGGCAACACGATTCGGCTCGCGCGCGCGCTCCGCGTCTCCGCCAAACGGTTTCTGTCAGAGTAATCTATGCGAGTGAATCGAGAATGGAGTGGAAGCGTCGGGTGGATAAATGCAAAACTACTGACCTGTTCAGGACTTCAAATGTAGGTCAGTTTCATCTGTAAACAGGCTGCTAAGAGTTGCTAGCAGTTAAATGCTTAACTAAGTAAACAAAGACAAAACCACAGCTACTATAAACGAAACTAAACTAAATTACTATCATCACTCAAAATACTCTATGCTAAACGATTTAATTATTATCTACTGTAAAGTTACAGTAGCAATTTAGCAAACAAATGTGATAAAACGTCGTTTTGTAATACGTTCAGAGGGAGCTAGGGCAGATAACAACACAACCAAAATCCATGGTTACAATAGTTAAACCATGGTAACCACAAATAAACCATGTTTTTGCTACACTAACCAACTAACTATGGTTGTAAAAAAAAAACAAAAACAAACATGGTTACTATACTTTTACTGTAATAAACCATGGTTAATTTTGGTAAGAGAAAAATATGACTCATGATAATGCAATAACATATTCAGTATTAGGACTTTTCTGTAAAGATATTATCATGATGTAATCATTATTGTACTAATTTTGATATTTAGGCAATTCAGAAAATATAGTTTTGTCAAATCTATAGTATTTAAGCCATTTTAAGATAAAACAACAACACCTGGTCATGATGTGATACTTTAAATTGAAATTAAATAAAATTGTTACTGCAAATAGAATATAATAAGGTGGTTGTTTTGCAGGAAGGTGGAGACAGTAAATGGCTGAAGGGAAAAGTGACAGTTACAAAAAAACTAGTGAAAAAAGCAAACACACAAAGTGAGATGCGGAAAGATATCATGGAAAATGAAGAGACTGAACAGGAAAATGTAAGTAAAGGTGCAGTTCAAGAGAGAGCCTTTTCTTATTTTGCACTGCCCTAGCCTAAGGTTTTATACATTTATTTAAATGCGTTGGCCATACAAAAAATAGGGTTGTCCATGGTTTTAGAATTTGTTGTGGGTGTATGGGATGGCCTGGATGAGTGTGAGATTTCCCGGCCTGAAATTTTGTCCCAGGCCGCCCCTGTTCTACATGGTGGATGTTTAGCCTTGATACATTCATTAGCTAACAAAATTTAAATCTAAGTTATTTTGTATTAATGTGTCTATATGATGTGAGGTCCAGTTACCAGCGTGACACTAAAACAGGTAGTAGTGATGGGTACATTTTACTTAGGTATATGTCTGAGCCCATACTTCTTTACTTTAACTAAGTAAAAAGTGTAGTCAGTACTTATATATTCTTTACATATCCTTCAAAAAGCATGAATAAATGAATAAAACTCCATTTAACTTGCTTAAAACTATTAGCATTCATCAATACAGCTGTATACATGACTATGGGACAGCCATGTGTTGCAGATAGCATTAATTACAAGAAACATGCCTGAATGCATGTATGCAATTTATTTCCAAGTGGATTTTTCAAAGTATGCAAATTTGCTTCATTTGGGGAGTTTCTAATGAGGATGTAATGTAAAGTGATTAGTAGTTCTCAAACTGCCAGACAAGGGGAAAAAGAACATTGTCTTTGAAATATGAGTTGAACGGCAAAGTCGAATGAGCGAGCGAAACTAGCTCCAGAACGCCTTGCTTGCATATAAATCTCTAGTTCTAGTTAATACCATTAACTACAGTTTGATGCTGATAGGCCTCAATTTGCAAGCAACTGTAAAATTACCTGAGCGCCTGATGCTCGAAGCGTGCAGGCATAAGGAGGTGGCGGCATTAATTCAGAAAAGCTCTGAAATCAGCAGGGTTATGCTGGATGAATCTCTGCACAGTTCACCAGCTCCGACCACAACCATCAGCAGAACCTCTGTGTGTGTATGTGTGCGTGCTTAAGTGAGATGGATGGCTTCAACCCTGAAAGAGGACACCTGCCCTGCTCGCAAAACTCATGACAAGTTACAGCATCCCGAACAGGTTTTGTTGCCTTCGGGACACGTAGAGGACAGACATCAGAAACTTGTGCCAACATGTCTGCCAGCTTCCTTGTGACACCTGACACGCATCCTCACAACCATTCTGCTCACATCCAGACAGAGAGAGAGAGAGAAAGAATAAGTAGCTTTTATTCTGGTTTCACAGGGGTCAAACACCTGCACAACTATCCCCAGAGGAGCAGAGAAATGGAGAATGAAGGGAAGGAGGGATGAAAAGGAAGAAAAAAAAAAAAACAGGGTTGAGGTGATGAATAGGCCTGACTGCGGCTGCTCGATCGAAGCGATTGATCGGCACGGCCGCTGACTGATAGTTTCACCTTCCGTCAAGCACACAAGGAGAGATAGAGTCTGATAGAAAGGTGGATTAATGCTGGGTGGGGTTGGGGGGAGGCTCCTATAAATTAATCTAATCTTTCAAAACGTCAAGTGAAACTCAGCGCTTGAGTTATTTTCCGCAGCTGTCACATAGATGATTTAGGCCTTTTAATGAACCGGAGACCATCTGGAAAATGTGTTTCTTTGCTTCCCAGGAGTCATAAATATCACAATTGAGCTTTAAGGGTTTTTTTTGCTTTAAAATGATTTGGGATGTTAAAATACTTTCTTTAAAGCCGCCTTTCCACTATCTTCAATATACGATTATCACATTTCACTCTCTGGTGCCAGAACTTTCGAGTTGCCATGAAGGGTCGTGAAACAACTCTTGTGAATATATCCAAACAGTAAAACAGTAGTAGGTTTTCTAGGGCTAATCAGTGCAAATAATGACTAAATAGTTAACCACTATTTTCGTTTAAAGAATATTTATTTGTGTTTAAAGAAAATTTTTTTCTGGAAAAATACTGGTAATTCAACCCTCACGCTCATAGATTTGAGTCTGAATACACCACAATCAGTCGTATGCCATCTGGTCACAGAAGTTTAAATCAGATTCACAATTTCGGCATTCGTATATAGTCAGAATTCCTTACTTCTCTGGACTGCTCTACTTTGAATTTTAAATTCTTCCAGTATGTGGTTGTCATCTGTTGGAAATAACAGAAAGGTGGCTATATTCCAGCTTAATATTCAGAGACAAGTGTAAGCAGCTGGTTGATTTCCCCTGAAAACACTGTGGCTCTGTGGCACTATAAAAGCTAGCTAGGTCACCTTCTTAATATTAAAACACATCGTTTTGATACCATACTCACTCAAAACATTTTTGATAGTGGTAAGGGTGTCTCACCTGTTTTAGATTAAATTTTTACTCTTTTCAATATAAGGCTCACTAAGTCGCCTTAAGGGGAGACACTGCAGGCGTAAACACTGTTTTTTCATGCACCTGTCAAGTTTGGGCTTTTTTTGTTTTTTCATGAAGTGTTTTTTCAGATTATTGGGAAAAAAACACCCAAAAGACACTGTTAAGTGTTTCTTGTATAGCACTTAAACTATTTGTTTCAATAGATTTCAATTACAATACATATTTTTAAAGGCCGTTTTCCAAAATAAGTTTTTTCTCTTACACTGAGCTATAAATCTCCGCTTCAGTAGCACTTGCACACACCAAACTTTACATTTTTATTCCTGTCTATATCCTGAAGGTTTTTACAGAGGGATTTGTTCATATATAATTTGTTTGATTATAGACAACATTTTATTCTACCAAAAATTGTGAAAACATTGTTTTCTGTCTACTCTAAGTATTTTCTGAATTATGAAGTGACAAAAATGAGATACCCAAAATTCCCTCTGTAAAAACATTTGACTCTAATATGTCAAAAAGAAGTTAAACAAGAATTTTGAAACTGACTTCATGCAGTGTTTAGATTTTTGTACTAGAATGTATGCAAATTAGCATGTTTTATTAAATAATACCCCATTTGCATATTTAAACCTAACATGTTAGAAAACTTGTAATACAAAAAGTTATCAATGTAATCAATCAACTGGGTAAGGCGATAACTATTAATATATATATATATATATTTTTTTTTTTTTACTCTAGTCACCTGCAGTGTCTCGCCTTAAACTAAAAATTCATGCTATATATTTTTCGAGATGCTTGTCTTAGATGTTATTGTACATAATTCAGTCATATGTTTTTTTTTTTGTTTGTTTGTTTTAAATCAAAATGTCTTGATCTTCTCTCTGATGATGTATGCTGGACTTCATCAGTTGCCCCTTAGCAAAAACCTGCCCTCCTTAGTTGCTGTTGCTATATCCGACAAACAATGCTGCTTTCACACTACACATCATCGCGGAACAAAGAGGAAACTGACAGTGCACTGACAGACAAGACAGAGCAGGTTACTTCTATGAAACAAGGCCTCAGCTTCAAAATGTTGTCATTTTTAAATGAAATTTAAACAATACATACCATTTTGTGTTCTTTGGTGCCCCGATTTTAAACTTCCAAAATGTAGTTTAATGCAGCTTCAAAGGGCTCTAAACACTCCCAGCCGAGGAAGAAGGGTCTTATCTAGCGAAACGATCTGTCATTTTTTTCAAAAAATAAAAATTTGTGTACTTCTTAAGCACAAAAGCTCGTGTAGCACAGCCTCTGGGATGCACGTCCAAGATGCTACAAATTAGTAATGGGTCGTTCTTGAACGATTCTTTCATTTTGAACGAATCTTCGGGTTTTTCGAGTCATTTGTTCATCTTATGGGGCTGTCACGTGATGAACGAACGACTCGAAAACTTGTCAGATAAGAGGTGAGGTGAGCTAATCATAGACTAAAGATCCAGGTAAACAATGAATGAATCTTTTCTGTTTCTTATAGAATTATAATTTTGTCTTGTTAGTGTGATCAACGATTGTGTAAGCAGTAGATGTGTTAGAGAAGTAACACGTAACATTTTAATTATATTTTGCTTGAATGAACGAAATGACTTGAAAAAAGATTTGTTCATTATGCTAAACGAGACCAGCTTCATATTTAACGAGGTATATGCAAAACGCCTGAACTGGAAGCAATATTGAAAGTAATATTCTTCAAAATGAGATACTAGTAACACATATTACCATGGATATTCCAAATAATAGCAACCAAAGCCTCTCAGCTGGAAAAACGCTGTGCCACCAAAGTGTTCTTAAGCGCCACCAGTTGGCCATTTTCAGAAGAGCACCTGGCATTTATTTTTCAGCTGGCTAAAAACTTGTTGGTGGACACACGTTAATAGAATATTTTTTTGTTAGACATATGGTCTATTAGTCTTTTTGCATTTATGCAATATACTGGAAACCTGAGAAGGGAGTTCAGAATATTCCACAGCGTTCCTGGACAAGTAATTTATGTAGTTGTAGTTCATAGGTGGGGAATATGCTAATTGTGAATGAGCATGGAGGCACGCAAGCCCTATTTACAAATGACTGGAATTCATGAACATACACGTTTAACTATCAAATTTGATGTTTACGAAGCGATTGTGAATCCGGAGGAGAGTTTTCGGGAAGGTCTGTTTATGCACAAATTACTCTGAATTTACTCATATTTAAGTTTCATGAATGAAGCCCAGTGTGGACATAACAAATACGAAAGAAAATACCTATTCCATTGCATCACAAATTAAGAATCATTGTACTGAGGACAAGTAAGCTAGTGATCCTATTTCATAGCCAGGCAGTCAATTTAAGGCTATTGTTAAACAAAAAGAAATAGAAGACCAAGTTCAGCTTTTTCACTGTATAAATTATCTTTAAGAGCTCAGATTAAATGGCACTATTAAAGTTGTCTTTAAAAAATTGGAACATGCATATCATTATGCTTGTGCCAAAGTAAATTATTGTAGAACTAATTCTCTACGCCAGTTTCCATTCATTGAATCATGTTCAAATAGATGTTTCAAAAATTAGCAATTTTCGGTTTTATTAAGGAGAGTGAAGGGCAATGTTCACTCGTGGTACAATTACTGCAGCTGTTACTGTCAGTTTTAGCCCAAATCCTTCAGTGAATGCAGCTTTATGACAGACATTAATTTGATGGGCTATAAGCCATTAGAGGCTGCATCATTTTATACTGCTGATAAAATAGAAATGAAATTACTGTGCTGCAGTATCGTCTTCTCACTGGAGTGTCTCTCAGCAGCACTCTGCGGGGTGTTTTGCTTGAGAGTGGAGGAAAGATGGGTCTTTTAAACCGCGCTTGAACTGCACTGCATCGTTTACCTCACAGTGGGTGTCCTTAATAAAATATTCTTAATAAATATATACTTGCATCGAGTACATACAGACTTTATTCCCCTCACACTGAGCGCAATGTAATCGTTGGGGTCGTCAGGTCGCTGTACTGTCGAATGCTGGTGGACTGGTGAGCTGTGTTACTGCCCATAGCTTTTGAAAATATGAAAAATAGCTCATGAAAATGTCATTCTGTTTTGACACGAAATCAGTTCTCATGCTGCTAAAAATGGACATTCTGTAGGGAAAAGCGTTTGTTTATAAATCGCAGCAGTGCATAATGCATCATATCATGAACAAGATGAATGATTATCAAAGTATTTCTGACATGGTTTTCAATGCATCATTTTTTATTAAATCGCTGTATGTGGGCAGAGATAAATCACATAGAACAGTGAAATCATTCACAGTGACACAAACCTCTCCATGAACAACTTATTTTTAAGACTTGGCACTAATGTTGAAAAGTTTGGGGCTTTGGGGTTTTAAATGTTTGTTTTTTTTTTACAGTGAAGTTTCTTATGCCCACCAAGGCTGCATTTTTTGGATCAAAAATATCTGAATATATTTTAAAGGGTAATTTATTCCTGTGATGGCGTAGCTGTATTATTCCAGTCTTGAGTGTCATGATCCTTCAGAAATCATACTGAAATTCTGATTTGCTGCTTAAAACAATTCTTATTATTATTATCAGTATTGAAATTGTAATATTTTTTTTACAGTGTATATTATATCAGTGAATGTTTCGAACGTTTTTAATTAATATATTAATATAATTAGGTTAAATATAATTCTATACATTAGTAGGTTAAATATTTATTAAGGCATATTTGATAGGGACTTTAAAACATAAAGCATGACAGGAATCACCGTTCTCAAATTTGTTGAATTGCTGGACGACCCACATCACGTCGTCAGTGGCCTCCGTCTCTCATGTCGCTCCAAATTGCCAATTTTCATTGAAAATAAATGACTTCCAGTTGGTTTAGTCCTCTCTCTCCCCCTCTCTTTCTGATGACAGGCACATTTGGTGTGCTGTTACTGTCACGGCCAGCTATGAAATAGTCCTTTTTTCTAGCATTCTCAGTGTGTATTCTTCACAAAGCTCCAGAACTGGAGAATAAATGTGTTTAGAGGAAGCGTATAGCTAGTGAACACTGATATAATTGCTGCCATTTTATCATTCTGTTCTCTAGCCATTTGTCTTGCTGTCTCCATCCTCTGTTCTCATGTTTTTTTTCTCTCTCTCTCTCACTGTTCTGGCTTACTAATTAAGCACCAGCACCATGGGACTCACTTTTTTTCTGCTTCTTTCCCAAATACAGGTCACAAGCTCTCACAACAGGAAACATCCTGGCACACGTAGGAAGAGGAACGGAAAATAGTCCTTTTAAGATTTGAGGTAAATCAGGTAAATTTTGTAATGAATCTAAATAGTATGTTTTTGTTTATAGTCAAATGTCGACATAATGAACAAGATAACTTTTTTTTTTCTTGTCATTTCTACCTATCTGTACCCTACATCCCAGATAGTATAAATATATAAGTATAAACATAATAATAATAATACTAATACTACTAATAATACATTATTATTATTTTACATTTATTTTATTATTATTATTATTATTATTGTTATTTGTATTATTATTATGTACCAGTAGCAGTTACCAGTTGTTTGTTGTCAATTATCAAATATCACAAATATTAATTTGATTAGTTTATTTAGAGAATGCACAGCTGTGTTTGCAAATATTTATTGCTGGTATTATTATTATTATTATTAATAGTAGTAATGCATTATTGTTGTTGTTTTTTCTTTTTTATTACTTGACCTTTTTTCTTAATAAAAATAAAATAAATATAAATAATAATAATAATAATTATTATTATTATCTGCATTTAAATCATCTTTGAAAACTTATCTTTTTTCTCAGACCTATTCATAATTTTATTTTATTTATTTCTTTATTATTATTATTATTTTTTAGATATGTTAATTTTAGTGAGTAAAATTTTTAGTCCTGATTTTTATTCTGTTTTATGGTTAAGTTAATTTATATTCTAAACTCTCTCTATATATTTTTTGTATAGCTGTTACCATTTGTGAAGCACTTTGTTCAACATAAATATTTTTTAAGGTGCTGTATTAATAAAAATGACCTTGACCTTATTATTATTATTATTATTATTATTATTATTATCCTATACCAATAATCAAATTATTTAGAGAGAATGCACAGCTATGTTTGCATAAAATATTTATTGCTAATAATAATAATAATAATACATGTATTATTATTATTATTATTATTATTATGTACCAGTAACAGTTATCATTAGAGTGTTTTTAATTATCAAATATCATTTTTATCAGTTTATTCAGAGATAATGCACAGCGGTGTTTGCAAATATTTTATTGGTTGTTGATTATTTCAAGATTTATTTGCTAAATAAAACTAATTTTGTATTATATTCTAAACATTTTATTTGAAATTTTGCCTATGTAAATGTAAAAGGAATTTTTTTCAAAAAGAAGCAATGTATAAAACAATCAAATACAACAGTCTCCCCCATATCATGATGTTGTTGGCAGATTCACAGGAACAGGTGGCTAAGAGGGGACTGTTTCTGTGTACCTCTGTCTGTGTGTGATGAGGCGCACCTGAACTTATTAGTGCCTCATCACCACTGCCATAAAAGCTCCCGCACATCTCTCTAACAGGACACCGGTCTCCCACGTGTATGACCAAGGTGTCCTTAAGGTCCAGGGAGGGTATGACATAGCAGGACCCCTACAGAGACAATGAGCTCCTGGTCCGGTACCTCTGGACCTAACCGCCCCCTGCACAGCCTGACCTTCACTTTCCTCATGGACACTATAAACCCTTGTTATTTCATTTAAAATAAAGGCATCCCCTTGGTTTCTGCCCACAAATCCCACTGTGTTCGTTTGCTCTTTGCCTCACAGGTTAAAGTAAGAAATAACAGAGGTTCCACCAGAAACTGCAAGCTTCATTTCAAAGGATTGGATCATATTTCTGAGTGTGGTTCTGGATCAGAACAGAATGGCTGTGGGTGATGAGAGTTCAGGGACAAGCGCTGCTTAATTCTGCACAACACACGCATGCATACCCACATAAGCCATTTGTCAAAACCTTCTGCCCAGTGTGACATCTGTCAACATGATCTGCATGAGGACTTATCATACACATGACATATTGTACATACATGTACATCATTAAGAATTTACTGGTTATCCCTGCTGTGAAAACTGTTTAGACAAGACCGAATTGGTGTTTAACTGGCTGTTTTTAGCAGGTTTAAGTGCCCCAAAACACTTGTACTTTTAGTTTACTAGAAAACTGGTATATTTAAAGTCTGCTAAATTGGAACAACTAATTTTGTACTTAATGCACTTTAATTGTGTAGAAGTTGTGCTGAAGTCCAACTAAAGATTTACTTAAGTAAAGTGGAACTGTTGTAAGTATATTTTAGGTACACTTTAAATATTTTGCATTTAAAGACCGATATTTTTTAACACAATCCTCATTAATAGTGACATTAAAACATATTTTAGGCTTGATATTAAGAAATGTGCATTGTGCACAAGTAGTACTCCAAATGAAGTTTCATTATAATTTTTATATTATTAAGACTCAGGTCATATGTGAGTAAATATGTTAACAATACTATATGTGTAAAACTATACTTAGTATAAAATAAATGCATTTTAGAGCTTTTTTTTTTTTTTTTATTTTTTTCTCAGGACTAGTATATTGACTGGCAAGATACAAGATTTTCTGTTTAAAAAAAAAAAAAAAAAAAAAAAAATATATATATATATATATATATATATATATATATATATATAAAAATAAAAAATATATATATAACTGTCTAAAAATTTTAACAGTACTGTAGCTTTGTAGGTATAGGTCTCTTAAAACATCTTGGAGATGTTGCCACAGTTCTTCTGGATTTAGTCTGTCTCCGTTTTTGCTGTTTCTTAAGACAGACTGGATTGAATGATGGAGAGATCACATCTCTGTTTGCACAAGGAGTCTGACAACAGCCTGTGCTTCATACAAAAGCAATATATATATTTCATGAGTTCTATCTAGTATTTTAAAAACAGAACAAAACCTTAAAAATGTCAAAATTATGTAAATTATTATTAGTAGTAATAATTCTCTCTCTCTCTCTCTCTCTCTCTCTCTTTCTCTCTTTAAACTTCTCAGATACAGTGGGTACGGAAAGTATTCAGACCCCCTTAAATTTTTCACTCTTTGTTATACCGTAGCCATTTGCTAAAATCATTTAAATTCATTTTTTTTCCTCATTAATGTACACACAGCACCCCATATTGACAGAAAAACACAGAATTGTTGACATTTTTGCAGATTTATTAAAAAAAAAAAACTGAAATATCACATGGTCCTAAGTATTCAGACCCTTTGCTGTGACACTCATATATTTAACTCAGGTGCTGTCCATTTCTTCTGATCATCCTTGAGATGGTTCTACACCTTCATTTGAGTCCAGCTGTGTTTGATTATACTGATTGGACTTGATTAGGAAAGCCACACACCTGTCTATATAAGACCTTACAGCTCACAGTGCATGTCAGAGCAAATGAGAATCATGAGGTCAAAGAAACTGCCTGAAGAGCTCAGGGACAGAATTGCGGCAAGGCACAGGTCTGGCCAAGGTTACAAAAAAAATTTCTGCTGCACTTAAGGTTCCTAAGAGCACAGTGGCCTCCATAATCCTTAAATGGAAGACGTTTGGGACGACCAGAACCCTTCCTAGAGCTGGCCGTCCGGCCAAACTGAGCTATCGGGGGAGAAGAGCCTTGGTGAGAGAGGTAAAGAAGAACCCAAAGATCACTGTGGCTGAGCTCCAGAGATGCAGTCGGGAGATGGGAGAAAGTTCTAGAAAGTCAACCATCACTGCAGCCCTCCACCAGTTGGGGCTTTATGGCAGAGTGGCCTGATGGAAGCCTCTCCTCAGTGCAAGACACATGAAAGCCTGCATGGAGTTTGCTAAAAAACACCTGAAGGACTCCAAGATGGTGAGAAATAAGATTCTCTGGTCTGATGAGACCAAGACAGAACTTTTTGGCCTTAATTCTAAGGGGTATGTGTGGAGAAAACCAGGCACTGCTCATCACCTGTCCAATACAGTCCAAACAGTGAAGCATGGTGGTGGCAGCATCATGCTGTGGGGGTGTTTTTTAGCTGCAGGGACAGGACGACTGGTTGCAATCGAGGGAAAGATGAATGCGGCCAAGTACAGGGATATCCTGGACGAAAACCTTCTCCAGAGTGCTCAGGACCCCAGACTGGGCCGAAGGTTTACCTTCCAACAAGACAATGACCCTAAGCACACAGCTAAAATAACGAAGGAGTGGCTTCACAACAACTCCGTGACTGTTCTTGAATGGCCCAGCCAGAGCCCTGACTTAAACCCAATTGAGCATCTCTGGAGAGACCTAAAAATGGCTGTCCACCAACGTTTACCATCCAACCTGACAGAACTGGAGAGGATCTGCAAGGAGGAATGGCAGAGGATCCCCAAATCCAGGTGTGGAAAAACTTGTTGCATCTTTCCCAAAAAGACTCATGGCTGTATTAGATCAAAAGGGTGCTTCTACTAAATACTGAGCAAAGGGTCTGAATACTTAGGACCATGTGATATTTCAGTTCTTCTTTAATAAATCTGTAAAAATGTCAACAATTCCGTGTTTTTCTGTCAATATGGGGTGCTGTGTGTACATTAATGAGGAAAAAAAATGAACTTAAATGATTTTAGCAAATGGCTGCAATATAACAAAGAGTGAAAAATTTAAGGGGGTCTGAATACTTTCCGTACCCACTGTACCTGCAGATGCCAGTTTTAAACCTTTGCCATAAACCATGAAGCATTCATATCGAGCTTCGGGTAAGTAAAATGATGAAAACTGAAGTCTTTGGCAGAACACCAAACTCTACAACCCCAGACTAAATTAAACATTTCAGAGAGTTTCAAAGTTAAAACCATATGACACACTCATAAAACTCATGTATCTCCCTCATCCTCTCATTGTTTTTCATTTTTATCTCTCTTTCACTCATTCTGTTCATCTGTTGTTGCTCTGTACTCATCCTCTTCAGAGCTAATGGCTCTGTGACGGGGCCATCTGTTCACACACACACACACACACACACACTGGACTGTGCGATGCTAAATGGCACTAGTGTCCTGGTATCTGATAATCACAACAAATTTAAATAGGGTGTGTAAATGTGTTAGCATGGGGCAAATGAGATTATTCTATAACATTACACTGCATGGTTACACTGGAGCAGTGGACTGCATGAATAAACTAGAGCACACTAAACTACATCAATTGCAGACTAAAATGCACCACTGAACTGCATTAAATGCATCATAAAACTTAAAAGTGCAACAACACCATAGCATAAAATCAAGCATAAACCACAATATTAATTAAGCAATTAGACCACAGGATTAAACTCCAGCTCTGGAGATCACTAGATCACAGCGGTGGAGATTGTTGGCAGCATCTGAAGGAATTTGACCACAGGAGTCGTATTAGCTCGGCAAGTCCCACAGGACCAGATTAGAGCATCGGAATCTACAAACCCTCACACACTGAACTATTTTCTGCATGCCAGTGGCACATTTTCGGGAAACGTCAAGGAATCTGGGTACAGATTCAGGTACTTAAAGATGAGTGAAGGGAAGCTTCATCTGTGCCAGCAGCAGTCTGGCCTATAAACCCATAGATGTGACTCAGATAGGAGCTGTTTATTTTAGACTTGCCATTTTAAGCCTCTTGTGCTGTTAATATTTTATGTCTGTCACTGAATCAACAACATTCTCAGCATGGAGAAAAAAAAAGTTCAAGTAATTTAGTTGAACATATGACAGCCCCAGAAACACTCATAAATAAGAATTTAGACCATATGCGACTTTTTCAAGAGCGAAGTTACTCGTCATTGACTTTTCCACAAATTTACGCTTGATCCTCTGGCATTGCTGAGGACTGGATCTCCAGAGATATGATTAAACTTAGTAAATTGAATCATGAAAAAGAAAAGAAAATAATAATGTGAACAGAGAAATGAGAGGAAATATATAAGAAACAGAATAAGATCTAAGCAGAAGTTTTAAACAAAACATTAGGGGTGTAATGGTACACAAAGTCAGTGGTTTACTGAACAAGTTACTGAAGTTATAATTAAATTATTCAGTTATAATTAACATTTTTTTGTGATAAAAATCTACCTCAGCTTATGCTTTAAACAATAGGGAGCCCTTTTACATTACTATGTTACAATTAACAGAGCCCAAACAAATTTATGTACTCTTTATTTTTGAATATAATAATGAACACTCAACTTATAATAATCAACTCAACTAAACAAAACAAAACAAAACAATGTATCCAAACATGTAAATTGCACATAACGCAGTTTTTAAATTAACCTATTGAATTATAAAATGTCTATTTGTTGAAATATATTCAGTTATACAGTGGCTGTCACAACTTGTTTCATAACAGATTAATTTAAACATTGCCTTAAATCCCTTAAATGGAGTGTCTATTTACACTAAGTGCAAATGGACCTTTATCTCACTTCCTATATTCGGTAAGCAAAGCAGTGTATCCCCACTTCTGGTCCCATCGTAAAAGTTAAAATGGAATGTAATGAGTACATAGTCTAATATTTCACGAAATATTTCACCAGTGAACTAATGAGCTGTGGTCACTGATCACTTGCCTAAGGTAAATAAAATGCTACATGACATTTTGTTTAGAAGCTGTTTTATTGACATCTTTCCACGGTTGAAACACTGATTGAGCGATTATATGAGGCGTGAGATGTTCATTAATGTTATTTCGCAGTAAAACTAGTAGTAAATAGGAAGGAATGATCACGTTCACTCGTGCTCCGCTCTGCCGTTTGAACGGACCCCATTTACACTGCACAAGTTTGCGGTAGGTTGCGGCTCCGGCATGGCCACCGGAGCTGATCGCAGCCACTCTAGTCAATGCTTGTGTTTATACCAGCTGCGCTGCGGCATGTTTCTGGGGCTACTCAGAAGCGGCTCTTGGAGACGTCTATACAGCAATCTGTCATGCCACATCAAAGACTGTCAAAATGCCATTTATTGTTTGAATTTCCTGGAAAAAAAAACCTGCTTTTGTTTGGTACACATGCGTACAGATCCGAAAAACCCATACCACTTCTGAATTAAAATTTCCTGATAATTTACTCAGCCCCGTCATTCAAGATGTTCATGTCTTTCTTTCTTCACTTAAAAAGAACTTAAGGTTTTTGAGGAAAACATTCCAGGATTTTTCTCCATATAGTGTACTTCAATTGGGAACAATGGGTTGAAGGTCCAAATTGCAGTTTCAATGAAGCTTCAAAGGACTCTACACAATCCCAGCTGAGGAATAAGTGTCTTATCTAGTGAAACAATCTGTCATTTGTCATTTCATGTATATACTTTTTAACCACAAATGCTTGTCTTGCACTAGCTCTGTGATGCGTGTCCATGACTTTTACACAATATGTAATCACGTTGGAAAGGTCACGTGTGGTTAGTTCTTCGTCTGTGTAGGGGTACAGTGAAAAATCTCATTTTCTCCTCCAACTTCAAAACCATCCAAAATAATAAATTTTTTGTTAAGGGCGTTTGACTTTCTTTGCACGTTTGCTTTGTAAACACTGGGTTGGGACTTCCACATATATGGCATACACGCGTGATGTAGTGTAGGCTATGCAAGATGAGGCATTTGTGGTTAAAAAGTATTTAAATTCCTCTCTCTCTCTCTCTTTTTTTTTTTTTTTAAATGACAGATCGTTTTGCTAGATAATACAATTATTTCTCGGATGGGATCGTGTAGAGCCCTTTGAAGCTGCATTGAAGCTGTAATTTGGACCTACAGCCCCCTGGTGCTCATTGAAGTCCACTATATGGAGAAACATCCTGGAATGTTTTCTTCAAAAACTTTCTTTTCGACTGAAGAAAGAAAGACATGAACATCTTGGATGACATGGGGGTGAGTAAATTAGGAAATTTTAATTCTGAGCTATTTTCTATCCCAAAACCTTAAATTTAACCCTCACACAAATCTGTTCTGCATTTGAACATTTTCATTAAAACATTATTTACTATGTTTATTAAACCGTTTTCCTTCTGTTGGATTGTCCCCATAATTTCAGATTTTACTACTCTTGTGGAGCCATTTGGTCCTCAAAATCTAGGAAAAACCTGAACCAACCGGCCCACACGCATTATTGTTTTCACCAGAGTATGACCTCAAAGAAAAAACAACAACGTTTTCTTAGACCATAGCAGTACTAGATTGAGTACTACCATTAATGAATAATTAATGTCAACAAACACTTTACTTTGATGGGAAATGTTTGTGTCTTGTGGAATCTGGAGCAGCAGAATGACAGAGGGGTCAGTTAAATGTTACCCTCATGCCAGCTGAATTATTAAGATCTGCTAGATTTAGCCGTGCAGCGTTTCGCTCCTGAGAGATCTTGGTGTCCTCTTGCATTATTATGCTAGAGGGGCTCTAGCCATGAGCAGACAGAAAGATTTCTCCTCAATATTACTTGCTGTTTCTTTTATCCTTGTTGTCAGTGGCATACACCCAATTCACCTATTGGCTTGTCTCTGTTGTTCTGAACACCACAAGCCTCTCGGGCCTCTGGAGGCAATGACTCTTCTGTGAGGTCACAAACATTTATCGTCACTTTGCAATTTGGGGCTGAAACCTTCCATTTCTTCTACATTTGAAAAATGAATGTCCTTTCAGACATTGCTATAGGCTGCATAATACTGTATGTGACAAACTCTTTCTCTCTCTCTCACTCACACACACATACACTCAGTTTGGTGTGTGTACTGTGTTGTGTGCTGGGAGGTTGCAATTAATGCATCATAATTTAGCCGAACTGCATTAAAGCCCCAACCAGTGTTTTGGTGCAAATTTCTATTCGAAAAACTATGAAGACAACATTTCCAATCTCTATCCAATCTTTCCTCTATTATTGTTCATCTGCCTGGCTGATATGAAAATAATGAGGAATGATGTGTTTTTATCAGCGAACATTTATGTAGGTCACCAGTGTTAAACTTCAGAATAGTGGGAGACACACTTACACAATACAGCCAGATAAAGCATGATTAATATGCGTTCATCTGCCTGTTTTTGCAGCTATGCGTGTATGATGGTGATAATGCTAATTTGTAATCTACAGATGTTTTTGATTAAGCTGCTATCCTCTACCCACTTGTAATTTAATGCTGATTTATTGATTTATTAAAAACCATTGAAAGCTTTGTTGTCACTTGTGCATATTAATTAAGCAACTTTTTTTTCTAAGTTAACCGGAATTCTGAATATCACCATGGCTGTGGTTTGGCCTTAGATAACCAGAGCCCTGCTGATGATATTCAGGGTGATACTGTGTGATATAGCTATTGTAGTGCACACGAGGGTCAGCGTACAGCGCATGTGATGCAAATTTCGTCACCAGAGTAGTACATGCACTACCCAATTTTTGTAACTGCACATACTTTTATGTGCTGGTCGCACATGCATATTGACTTGGTTTTGTGCTACTCAGTTGTTCCACAAGATGGCAACACTGGCCCGGGCCGCTTTTTTACAGTAGAAAGTGAAACTAAAAAAAATAAAGAGAGGGACAACAAGAAGAACAAAATAGCGGAGACTACTACAACAACAACAACAACAACAACAACAAATGGCTGAATTGACCCTTTGGAAAAACCCGCCCTCCTTAGTTGCTTTATTGTTCCTATGTCTGACAAACAGTGCTGCACATCATGTTCTCACGCAGTGAAAAATACATGGCAGAGCAAAGAAGAAACTGACAACACACCGACAGAAAAGACAGAACAGGTTACTTTTAGTATTAAACAAGGTCTCATCTTTAAAATGTTATTTTTCAAAAATTCACACAATAAATATTTTTGTTGGCTTTTTAATGTGTTGTGACAGATCACTGCCTTATTAGATCAACTGATACATGAACTGACTATGTTTTCTTCTTTACGAAAAAAAACATGAACATCAGAACATATTTTATTTAAACCACAGAAAGATGTAACTTTTTCACACCATTTTTCAAGTGTAAGTCCACCGAAGTTAATCTACTCTCCTGTCTGATATGTCTGTCGGACAGAATAGTGGGTTCGGCATCATGATTGGTCAGATCGCCTGTCAATCAAACTGTTTGCTAAGGGTCAATTCATTTCTGTAGAAAAACAGAGGAGACACTGGACTATGAAGCTTTTGAAGCTTTCCAAAGAGAGCATGTGTCGACCATCTGCGTTCACGTACATTATCAAATGGAGTATACTTTGAAAGGCTGTGCATTTGATTCTATGCATACATGGTGCATGCATAAAGAAGTATACTTTGGGCTTTAAAGGGTTCATCAGATGCAAAACTCAATTTTACACAGGTCGTTTGAACATAAAAAGTGTTGGCAGTGTGTGTACACAACCTCCCTATAATGATGAAAATCCTCCCAGTGGTATTTTATTTCCCTTTTTCAAAATGAGCCATTCTCAGCTTCTTGTCGGTGTGACATCACACCGACCAAGGCAGCTCCCACAATAGTTGATTGACAAGGTCATCTTACCTTAGACCCGCCCTGTCTGAGTTGTAACAGTCTGGCCGCCATTGTGTCGACTTCTAGACTCCAGAATGTCTCCGATTGAGCGATTGAGGTGTTTTGTTGTTGGATGTAATAATGAACATAGCAGTCGTCATTTACTACCGACCACTGAGCCGCTGAAGACGCAGAGGATTATTCGTTTTAGAAGGAAATGTGCCCGCGATGTACCTAAATGTGTCTATGTTCACGCCAATCAGTCAAGACCCAGCTTCACCTATAGCAGAAGTGAGTATAAGGGTTTTTTATGCATCTTTGCAAATCACCTTTCTTAATAAGTTTAGTGGCTAAATGCGGCTGAAGTAAACAGAAAGCCTCGTCACCCCACACTTCCGCGTTGAATAAGGTGGAATAACATCATTTTTATGCACACCTATCATAGAGTTATCACATCTCATCACATATCCATGCAATTCTGAGCAGTAATGTATTATGTACATGCGCACTTTCATACACGCATACAATATATAGTCGCCTACCTGCACTACGATTCTTTCCCTCTCTCTCGTCTTCTTTCTTTCTTATTTATTCATCTAGCTCACATTTTATTTTCGTCGGTGCTGTCAGAGTGTGCATGGTATCTCTCCTGGCCTTTTCCCTCTGCCGTCAGACTTCATTAAATCTGCAAGTTGTATTTGCATAAGCGGCACCAAGTCTCAACACCTACATCCCAGGGTGACGTGTCATTTCCTGGTGTGTGCGAATGAGAGAAAGACGGCGCTGTGGCAGCGCCTGACAATACGTGCGTGCAGCTTTATTCACCTGTTTGTATTTTGCCAGATTCCCACTGATTCAAGGTAGCCCAACAATCCCAGATGCTTTAGAATTGAACAGCGCCTATTATTATTCCGCAATGTTCCGTTGAATTTTAAAACTCTCGTTGTTGTGCGGGGGGGAATTTCTGCTGCGGTGAGCTTCAGTATGTGTACGTGCGCCTCTGGGTGTGTATTTCATGATATCATGTATTATGATATCAGCATGCATCTCCATGCACGGCCTATGCATCATTTCACTTTCAAATATCTTTCTTTGTGCCTCTCTCTCTGTGGTGCTGTTGTGGATAGTATTAATGAATTTTATTTTGAGATAATTTCTCTAATCTCTTAATGACATGCGCAAACGTTCTCAAGATTTTCTCAAAGCTAAATAGCATGTGCATTGAACAGATTTGAGCATTTGATTAGACAAATACACTGTGTGCAGAATTATTAGGCATGTTGATATTCTGGTCATATTTTTTTTCCAAACACATTTTACCAATTCCAAACCACATCAGTCCTAGTAACTACTGTTAATTTTGTATTTAATCATTTATATGTGATGTATAATTGTCCGTGAAGGCTGGAAGTGAAAAACTCCTTATATTCAGGTGTGCAGAATTATTAGGCATGTTTTCGTTTACAGCTAAAATGAGCCAAAAAAGAGATTTAACCCAGACTGAAAAGTCCAAATTATTAAATGCCCATGAGAAGAATGCAATACTAATGCATTACAAGAATTTGCAAAGTTAAGGCTTGACCATTGGACAGAGAAATGCTTGTTGAGTCTGCATGGTCAGAAAAAACAGGTGGAGAAGAAAAGATGCATGTTAACTGCAAAAGAATTAGGAATTAAGGTGAAGAATTAGGTGTGACACCATCAGGAACCGTTTCCAGTTCTCCAGCGCCACCATTTTCCAGAACTGCAACCTACCTGGAGTCTTCAGAAGTACAATGTGTCAGGTTCTCAGAGACTTTGCTTGGTAAAAAATCCTAAAAAATGCCCCTGACTTAATAAGAATAACAAGCTGACGTCTTGTGAAATACATGAAGACAGTTTTTTTATATGCTTTAGAGACAGATAAGTTGAGAGTGACTCTTGAAGGACAAGCATCACATCCTCTTGTACCTCTGATTCAAGAATTTATCTTCTAAAATCTGGCAGTAAGTTTTGGGAGTTCATTTTAGTCCATCTCTGCAAGTCAGACTTTTCAGGATAAGAGACTAAACATGAACTCCCAAAACTTACTGCCAGATTTTGGAAGATAAATTCTTGAATCAGAGGCACAAGAGGATGTGATGCTTGTCCTTCAAGAGTCACTCTCAACTTATCTGTCTCTAAAGCATATAAAAAAACTGTCTTCATGTATTTCACAAGACGTCAGCTTGTTATTCTTATTAAGTCAGGGGCATTTTTTAGGATTTTTTACCAAGCAAAGTCTCTGAGAACCTGACACATTGCACTTCTGAAGACTCCAGGTAGGTTGCAGTTCTGGAAAATGGTGGCGCTGGAGACTAAACGGTTCCTGATGGTTTCACACCTAATTCTTCACCTTAATTCCTAATTCTTTTGCAGTTAACATGCATCTTTTCTTCTCCACCTGTTTTTTCTGACCATGCAGACTCAACAAGCATTTCTCTGTCCAATGGTCAAGCCTTAACTTTGCAAATTCTTGTAATGCATTAGTATTGCATTCTTCTCATGGGCATTTAATAATTTGGACTTTTCAGTCTGGGTTAAATATCTTTTTTGGCTCATTTTAGCTGTAAACGAAAACATGCCTAATAATCCTGCACACCTGAATATAAGGAGTTTTTCACTTCCAGCCTTCACGGACAATTATACATCACATATAAATGATTAAATACAAAATTAACAGTAGTTACTAGGACTGATGTGGTTTGGAATTGGTAAAATGTGTTTGGAAAAAAAATATGACCAGAATATCAACATGCCTAATAATTCTGCACACAGTGTACAAATCCCATTTTGTTGTCAGAAAGGGAAGGACAGAGAGAGGTGGTGTATTTACACTGCAAAGAGCTTCTTTTGAAACATGAGGGTGTGCATTTGGAGTGACTGCGTTTTTGTCTTAAGGCGTAAAGGTCAAAAAACATGATACATACTGTATATAATGCTGATTGTGTTGTTTTTCTGCGTATCAGTATCGGTGGAGGAAAACTGAATAAATCATGTTATTTGTGGCACAACAAGCCATTAGGTTTCACTAGCTTGCAGCCTCTGAAATCAGAGTACGGAGAAAAATAGTTTTCGACATTTTTAATTATTGAATATAATACTGACACATGTACTCAATAGCAGTTACCAGGCTGGATAAAAACATTGATAATAAAAGTGATAACCTTTAAACTTTATTCTGTTTGTTTTGAGAATAACATCTTTTACACTTTTACATTTTCTAGAATATACTGGTACATCTAATCTGTTATTTCAGACTGTGGGGTTGAAAAGCTTTAATTTAGAAACAAACAATATACAGAAGATGAGTCCGTTAAAGGTCCAGATTTTACATGTTTAAATGCTGTTTAAAGGATTCCACAAGAAATGGTCGGACCTTCTGATCAGGTAGAGCAGGAATGGTTATGGATTTGTCGGAAGAACTGAAGGACAAGGAAGAAGGGCATGTTGCTGATAAGCTTAAACTCCATTGGGCTGCACTGGTGTAGATGATCAAAACATCTTCTGTAAAAAAAAACAAAAAAAAAAACAACAACTGCATACGTACATCAAGACCCCCCAGCCAACAAATTCCAGAGGTTGGATCCACACCCAAAGGAATGAGCGTCCAGAAGGCCAGGGGGGTCCGTTGAGGAGGACACATTGACTTCAGGATGGTCCTTATGTTTATGGTGGATATATTTCTGGAGATCAGTCAGAGATCAGTTCCTCAGACGTTTTGATTGCAAATAATCTTTGTGTGACTAATACTGATCGTTAGCTGAAGCTTAATGCTGTCTTTAGTTAGTCTTCACTTTCAGCACTTTTGTCCCCAGTAAGTTGGGTCTGGCGGTTCCTTGGAGCGTAGAACTATCGGGTCACCTGAAATAGAAAACAAGGAAGAGTTTAGGTTTGACATTTTGCTAGTTTCTCACTACACACATCTGCACCTGTGTTTACCAGCTCCTCAAAATATTAATCACTATGAACTATATGGCTCCATTTTGTACAGAAGAAGAAGTCGTCTGATTCTCCATCTCTGTTAGTACAGAATTCATTAATGCTTGACATTTTTCTGCACAGACGTCTTGTCCTGGCCGCTGATGGGCATGGTCCACTGGAGCCGTGGGTGAAACAGTTGGCGCCCAAGCAAACTCATTCATTTAGAACTTGGCACCGTGCCCTCCAAGTTGGCACAGAGGGACGACTGAGGAGAGTGGCATGGCACGATGCCCGATACTTGATCCACCCTCTCAGTCTTCCTCTTTCCTGGTGTCTCTTTTAGTTTTGGCAAGGTTTATGTTGCAAGAGTTGTGCTGGCATAGAATGAACAGTTGCCATGCTGATCGATCTATAACTGATCAAAGCAGCTCTTTTATATTCTTACAAACCTGCACTGTAGGTCCTTGGAATGTGTAGGATCTCCAGCTTTTTTCTTTTGATTCCTACTTTTTTAATTCAATTTATCATTTGCATGCAAGCTCACTTATTAATCTCGGTTGAAAGTTTTGATCAGCATGTGGTCCAATTCGGAATACAAACTCAGAGAAGTGAGTTCACTTTAAAACATTTCAGACTGAGTTAAAAAGCTGAAGGTTCAATGCAAAAGGTCTTATTCTAAGCACAGTTGCATGTGTAATGAGAATTAATGTGTTTGTGTGGGTTTATGGAGCTATACTTTTATAAGACCTGATAAAACCTCTAGGGATGTTCTCAAAGGTAAAAATGATTCATAAAGTTGTTTTTCATATTAAAAGACAATATACATGCTGTAATGCAACTCAAAAGAAAATGTGAGTGCTGCCATGAGGCTGTAGGGTATTTGGGTGGTTTTCAGTGTGTTGCTATGCAGGTGTTGCATATTTTGCTAGCTGGCTGCTTACGGGCCCAAGCCAAAAGAGACACAAGTCTTTATGATATTTTTTCACAGATTATTGTTAGCAGGTACTGCTAACAATATACTTTGGGTCAGATTTTGTCTACATTATGGGAACAAAATCTCCTGACATAGAGACAGATAGAATGTGTGTGTATGTGTAAGAAACAAAGATCTAACAGAGGGCTGTGTGTGTGTGCATGGTCCGAAGTTAGAACTCATTTTAACACACACACACTTCCTTTTATTCCTTAGGCCTTTTTTCATTTATATATGAAGACTTCAGTACATCTAAAGAAACATCACACACCTTCAGAAACACATCATCACACACATGTAGGTTCACATGAATTCACTGTGATGAAATATGGATCAGTGTTATGTTTGCATTTTGTGATACAAGAGGTATGATGGCACAGAATAGCTTATCAGTTATTGATCAAACCAGACCCTTTCTTCTCTTTCTCTTCTGTTCTCTAGTTATTTTAATATGTTATGCAACTCTTTTAAAAATAATTTCAATCACCATGACTCTCATTTTTACAGTAATGGATTAAAAATCTCCAGAAAAGTCTCCATGTATTGTTCTCTATTAAAAGCAGAATAGAGGCTAAGTAAGTCTAGTGAATATATATCTGTCAAAACTTTTAATTGGAAAAGTTTCAATATTCATAAACTGCAGTGTATGGAAAATACATACTTTACCAGTTAATTTTGTAAGAATAATAATATATGTAGTTGTGTGTGCATAATTGGATTGCCAATCCTGGATATGTCCTTTCCAGTCCAAAATTAACTTTCTGTCACAGCTATCAGTTGACAAAATGTTCCAGAAATACATGTAATAAATGTCTTACCGGCCTTTAATATGCATCACGCTTTAGGCTAGTAAAATATAAAATAACCTAACGCATAATGCATATTTTGTTCCTAAAGTAAAAACATTTTAAAACTATTTTCCTCAAATTTTCCACTTGGCAAGATTTCATTTTGTACCCTGTTCTTCAGCGACTAGAGATCAGAATAAACGTTGACATCAAGTCTTCTGGTCACTTGATTTTATTTACTGCTTTGTTCTGCCTTTGACTTTTTCTGTTGAGAACAGTCTCAGTCAGTCACTTCACATCTGTCACTCATAACATAAGTGCTTGTGTGTTTGTTGCTTTGCTTGTCTCTCTCTTTCTCTTTCTCTGTCTCTGTCTCTCTTTGTCAAAATTCAAGAAGCTTTATTGGCAGGATAAAAAGGGGTTGTCTCTGTTTCTCTGTTTTGTTCTTTTTTTTTTTTTTCCTAAATCAGGCTGTACTGTGTTTGATGTCAGTTCCAACAAACTTCAGACTCTCTCCACATGAACTCCTAAGGTATGGTAGCGCGTGTTCACAACAACAGGAATTAGGTCACTGAGAGAAGGAAAAACAGGCTTTGTTCCAAAATCTAGTGTGTTGCCTATCTAGACCATATTTTAAATACCGACAAAATTTGGCCAACAAAATGAGATAATGTAATGTTTAGTTGTTTAGAAATGGGAGTTTAAATGACCCTGACAGCTTTGAAAGTTACAGCATACCACACGAGGACGGTCCTCCTGTTTTGAGGTGTGTGTGTGTGTATGTGTGTGTGTGTGTGTGTGTGTGTGTGTGCAAGTGTATACTAACCTTGGTGGTCTTCACCTTGTTTCCTGTGCTGCAGCTCCAGCCTGTGAGGTCGGGCAGGACTTTACACTCCTCACCATCCAAACACGGCTGCATCTGACACCACCACTTCTGAGCTACTATAGATGCTACACACACATCACAGGGAACATGAACAATTACAGTAAGGTTAGTACAAACCTCTCACTTCCACTAAGTTTAGGGGTCATATCATAGGATGGGAAAGAAACAAAACAGGCAAACTGTTGTGTTGTTCTAGGATGGGTGTAGCACCTACAACTCTGAATATCCTTTAGAAGAATCTCATCGTTGGAAATATATAGGTCTCAAACCATTTCAGTGCACACTGTCTTTTCACTAGGGATGTGCCTGAATCAGAATACCGTGTTCGGAAAGGAAACGACTTGTACTATGGAATCCCTAAAGTGAATAAATACGAGATGGGAGGAAAAATATATTTCAGTGCTTTCTCCCGCAATTATGTTGGTGGGTAATTATACTATATATAAACTGCGGACACCAGGGAGCCACTATTAATATGTGGGACATTAAAACTGATTCTGAGCGTGCACGTTTTTTACTTTCACTTTCGAGATTCACAGATCGTTAACAGCTGGTCTGTGTGCTAATACAGTGCATCAGGTTGGACATTCAAATGCTCACCTATAATTCATTGACCTCAAATATGGATTTTTATTTAAAAGATGTATGTAGTTGCAACTTTACATTGCCCCTCAATCTAATGTTAACCTAGAAAAATGTGCGCTATTCAAGTGTCTGAGTGGAGTGTGGAAGCTGAACAGTAGTGCGCCTTCTGCATGACAGATGGAGGCACCGGTGCGGTCACTTGGTCTTAAAATACTCCGTCATTTTTGGTTATACAGATAAGAGTAATACATCTTTTGAATCTGTAAAGACTCTATGTTTATTGTGTGCACTCACAATAACAACTGAACATTGCGCTTTTGTAAAATAACTAAAGCTAACAGGATGTGCTTTCTGCCGTCTCGGTCTCTGTAAACTTTAGTGCGAAACTTCGAAACTACGTGTATATGTGCCATTCAGACCGGAAAAGGATATCTACAGAGAGTGAAATGTCTACTTTTAAATGAATCAATTCAAATAGAAAAAAATACTGTCAGATTATGTAATCCGTATAAAACATACTATACAGGCACATCCACTATTGCGGAGAAGACGAATCAGTGTTGCTGACTTTATCCCTTAAGCCAAGAACAAAGAAAGCACTAGTTTCAATACATTATTAAAACGTTTACACGGTCTCCTTGCTGTTTTTCCCTGACACATTCATAATTATATTATATGTACCGGTGCACTGTGGCAAGCTTTTTTTTTTTGCGTGTGCTTAAACTCATATTAGGCTATGTAAGCAATAAAGGGCTTATTATTATGATTTATATGGTCTATTAATAAACATGCGACTGATAGTCTAATGCTTAAAATGAACCACTACTAGTCAACCAGAAAAATCTTTAGTCAAGGGCAGCCCTAGTGTATACTTTGGTGCGGCAGTACTTACCACACATTAGCGATGGGCGGCATGGGGTTTAAAAATTATCACAATAATTTCTGGTATTATTTTGATAACGATATCAGTGACGATAATTCAGGGAATCATGTTTCTTTTGAGAAAAGTATTATCTTTCCTATTTTTACCCAAAATAGAGCATAACTAAGTAAACACGTACAATGTAATGATTGTTTAATTCGCTGGAAGCCGGAGGGCGCCCTTGTGGTTTGTCCGTGTTCTTCAAGCAATCTTGGGTATTTTTATAAGGATAAAGTACATTTATAATACAATGCTAATCGATATAGCTTTTATAATATTATAAAATAGTATGATTTCTGCCTCCTTCTGTGCTATGAAGCCACGTGTGATCGCAAAATGTTATTTCAAACACTTGACTATGTAATGAAGTTAAATTAGAAAAAAAGCATGCCAATAAATGATATCTTTGTTGGACAACAGGTTTGTAAACAGGCTCATACACAAACACACACATGCTACTGTAGACTGGTATATTTACTGGTATATCGCAAACAATAAGATATCGTCCATCCCTACCACACATTTTACAAGATTAGATGTTTGTCAGTGGTGCTCCGAATCTGCAAATCATTCGCCATCATGCTATCAGTCATCTCTATGTAGCGAGACACAAAATGTGCAGAGTTGGTTGACACCCAGGACCAGGGTTAAGAAACACTGCTTTAGTGGTTCTGTAGAATCTGTTACATGTTTTCCATGCCTTTCTGAATACGGATTCACAATTCGGGCACATTGTGCAAAGAGATAGGTTAGCCAATCATAAAAGAGGTCATTAGAGGTCACAGCAAAAGCAGCCTGTTAATTTCTAAGGGTTGGATAAAGGGTGGAACATTGGCATGAACAACTTAATTACTAGTGCTGTCGATTTAACTTGTTAATTTAGTGCACTTAATTATAAAAAATTAATGCATTTAATCATGCTCCCTGACACGTACACTACTAAAGGCAGCACGCTTCACTAAATCATGCTTAACGAGAACAGGCACTACAGAATATGTACTTAAACTTGACGTGGACTTGTGTTCAAAAACAGCAGAATGGAGCGCAACTGAATGCAAGGGTTTCAACTTGACACGGCATCTTAAAAATGCGCCAATTATGATGCAAGATGTGATATGACAACCAAAGGCACCCATCTTTTATCCGTCAGACCTATACATAAGTGTTTTAGTATCTTGGTTAGAAGTGTAAGTGAACTCCAGGGAAGGAAATAAAATGAAACAAAAAAAAGAAAAAATACATGGTATGATCCCTTTAAATACAGAGGATCATGGATCAGCTCAGGAGCAGGAAAATGGCAAACAGATGAGGAGCTATTTGAGATGATACAGAGAGAAAGAATGAAGCATGAGATGGGGTGAAACATGGCTTATTTGACATTTCCTCTCACGCAGAGCGCTGTGTGTAGAGACACTTGAGCTATTTTTTCCTGAGCTTACAGTCAGGCAAAATAAGATAACGATCGATTTCTCTGTCAAGTGGACAGTGTTGACACAATATTAAATGAAACAGCCAGACAGCTGAGGGAGACAAAGAGACCGAAAGACAGAGAATGAGAGAAAAAGAGAGAGGTGGGAGTAAAAGAATGGAAAAAATGCAGGGCACAATTTCACATTTAACCTTTGTATGTATGGGGGTTCATTTGCTTAACATTACAGTTCATCCAAACATTAAATGCACATAAATAACGCTGCACAATGAGTTTTTTAATTAAAGTGGACATCGGATGCAAAATTCACTTTTATTGTGTTTGCATATAAATGTCTTAGCAGTGTGTGGACACAACCATCCTACAATGATAAAAATCCATTTTTTAAATCCCCAAAAAACCTAAAGAGTTTTAATTATAAAGCTGTTTCGTTTTTCTGAGCAGAGTGATGTCATATTGCTCAGGCCCGGTCCACGGCCACTGATGGATATTATATTAGCGAATTTCCACCCTCATCCATTTGTACGCCGCCCACCATTTTTTTCACGTTCAAGCAGCTGTATGAGAGGCATGAGAGGCACTGAGGACGCAGTGGATTTGTTTTGTTTTTGATGGTACCCGACCAATGAATGCACAATATAAAAAACAAAATAGAGTGGTGGGGTGAGCAGAGCTCATTATCATTTAAAGAGACATGCACTGAAACGGCTCACTGTGAACAGAGCTGTTTTAAGGTAAAAAGGTTGTTGTTTTACACGGCCATTGAGGAATTTTAACCAAACTGTGTGTTTAACCAAACGGTATGTTGTAGACATTTCATGAAGACCCTAAAGAATCATACCAACTTGGAAAATGTGCATCCGATGTCCCCTTTATGTCATTATTATTATTTTCAGCACTAAGCTATTATTAAAAACACAGCAAAAGAATTGAAATGAATTGAAGGTCCATTTTACCATCCACACAGGAGGGTGCAGCCCTTGTTGTTCCAGCGACTTGTCCTGGGAAGCAGGAACACTTAACTGTCTGCGATCGCTCCTCAATCTTATTTCTGTTACAGCAGCGATGGGCTGCAATCACCTCACATGTGCCAGCCTTCACGTGCACTGCAACAAAACACACACACACACACACACATTTCATAAGAACATTTATCTCTCTGAATGACATTGCAGTCAGCATCTCATTTACACAGGCACACCTGCAGTCAGTCATTTCACCACAGTCTGTTACCGTATGCACATTGTCCCACTGTTGTGCTATGTACAACTTCGTTTTATGCACTATTTATAGCTAGGTTGTTAATTAATTCATTTTAATATGATTAATTTAATAAATGTAGTAAATAACTTAGTAATTTATTTAATAAATTAAAATGTTAACTTTAAATTAATTACAGTAATCACATCTTATTTTCTTTTTCATTTATTTCATTTTTTATTTGAATTCATTTTATTCCTTTATGTGTTTTTTTTTTTTTACATATTTCAATGTTTCATTTTCACTCAGAAATTGCTAGTAAATTTCTCAATTCTTTATGAAGAAATGGCAAGTAATACACTGGATTAAATGCGACATTTCGAAGTAAAAAAAAAAAAATGAAATACTCCAATAATCTTTATTTTCTCTACAACTTGCATTATGAATTTTTTTTTTTTTTTTTTTTTTTTACAGTGTGACTAATAATTTCTACAGTGTAGCTAATTGAAACAAATTAAATGTTAAATTGATAGCCATAGTTTCTAGCTATTTTTTTTAATTTCATTTTTATAGCAATACTTCAGTCTGTCCGAAGATTCTAGGCCTGTTTTTCTTATACAGGAAACATACAAGCTTTGCCCAGTATTTTTTGAGAACTTTAATTAAAGCTCTGAGGGTCACACAGATGAAAAGAAGACATAACCAAAAAATTAATAACAGAACCACTCTGGGTGCCCGACGGCTACTTGCTAGGCCGTCAAAATGATTGAAATTCAAGCAGAGATCTTCACCATCTCACTATCTCAATATCATCGTCAATGAAAAATGTTTTTCTTTTCCCGAGCGTTTGAAATTTGTAGACATGCCTTTGAAACGCTAAAACTGAAACCGCGAGACAGAAAAACACAGAGTTCTATTAGAGAAAAGAGAAAAACGCCGATAATGAGTAGTAAACAAACGTCTGAATTCATTTTTTCAGAGATCGTTCTTGATCTTTCTCAATCCACCCACCTTGTCTGAAGCATTCAAAACAGTTTATTGTGGATCAGCACAGCTTAGTGGGTTTCACCCTACAAACACCAGAGGCTTCAGCTGAAATTTAGACTGAGCTTTTGAACATGCTCCTTAATGGCTTTAGCGTCTAGGTTTTAGGTTTTAGCATCAGCCGCTATGTTTACAGGGGATACTCTTCTAATTGTTAGGTGGTATAAAGTTTCTGATCCCTGTTTGTGGGGGGAGTTTTAATATAGGGACAGTTATGTGGACTTGCACATGGATCGATACTGCAGCTTTGGGGCGCTTTTTTTCTACTATTGCTCGAAATAATACCACTAAATCTGTGCTGGGCCCTCGATTCCAAATCTCACTAGCTTGTTACAGATTTATTGGTCCTGAAAGCAAATTGTGCCTTACTTTTTGGCAAAGCAAGCTGTTTGTTCCAGTCAGTTTATATGAAGGTTTTGGTTATGGACACTTTCTGTTGCTGGACTTTCTCTATAACTAATAGTCATGCAAATATGAAATTGGTCTGAAGGCCTGTTCGGAACAATAATAACATTTTTAACAAAACATCAGATCTCTATGAACGTATTCACACTGAATGTGAATTATTGGACTGTAACAGTTAATTTTTTTATTCAGAAGTTATGTTTGTGAGGATACTAAGCAATTACACTGCATAAATGCACTACCAGTCAAAAGTTTTTGAACAGTAAGATTTTTAATGTTTTTGAAGAAGTCTCTTCTGCTCACCAAGCCTGTGTTTATTTTATCCAAGGTACATCAAAACAGTACAATTCTGAAATTACTATTTAAAATATCTGCTTTCTATTTGAATATATTTTAAAATGTAATTTATTCCTGTGATCAAAGCTAAATTTTCAGCATCATTACTCCAGTCTTCAGTGTCACATGATCCTTCAGAAATTATTCTAATATGCTGATTTGCTGTTCAAGAAACATTATTATTATTATCAATATTTTTAAAAGTTTAGTTTTTTTCAGGATTCTTTGATGAATAGAAAGATCCGAATATCAGCATTTATCTTAAATAAAAAGCTTTTGTAACATTATACAATACATGACTAAAAAGCTTGGACTAGGTATAATTTTATTTTGGAACAAAATTATAGAAATAAATACTTTTTTTTATTTAGCAATGATGCTTTAAAGGGCACCTATTATGCTAAATTCACTTTTAGAAGGTGTTTGGACAGAAATGTGTGTTGGAATTGTGTGTACACAGCCATCTTAGAATGATAAAAATACATTCATTTTTTTTTTTTTTAATAATCTTCCTAAAATCAAACAAGGCTCAAAAAACAAGCACTTTGGAGCCTGTCCACAAAATGATGTCATATTTCGATAGCCCGCCCACCGCTATTGACTGACGGGTGCGTATTACCATATAAGCCATTCTGTCTGCGTGCGATCAGCTGTGTCGAAAGCAGTGTCCCGTCAGGAACACCTGTGCTCTGTTTCATAATCATAAACCATTCAAGGATGTTAGTGTTTCTGCTGTAAATGTCTATTGAGGTTTTTTGGAGGTTTTCTAAATTTTCTATAAGTCTATGCACAACTACGATTTGGTTTTACAAATGTTTAAGAGTTTATATATCTTTTGGTAAGAGTCACTGATATTTTCTATACCTGTAAATAAAGGAAAGTAATTACATTATGCAAGTTTTCATGGATTACTTGACGAATACAACAAAAACAGAAAGGTACAGAGTTTATCTTATTCATTGACTATTTATACATTTACTGGATTTAGGAAAACGTGAAGCTAAAAGTTTTTTTAAGATCATCCAACAGGTTACTGCAGTTATATTCTAGTCATTGGCACTTGTCATTGTCATTGTAATCGGTTTTAAAAGTCCAATCCAAATGAAAATGCTCCATATAAACACCTCAATCGGAATAAAAATGCTCAAACAGAATGAAATTGTACTCGGTTTGAGAGGGGCAGGATAAAAAACCTTTCTATAAACCAACAAAATGAAAATTCTGCCATGTAAATGCGTTTACATAGATTACTTTGCATCTACGTCAAGCAGGAAAGCAAAGTGGGGGGCATTCACGGGCCGTGCCCCCCGTCCATCCTCTCCCCTCATTGCTAAATGTGATAGATTTCAAAATCGAAAGTGAAACCGGTAAAACAGCGCACATAAGAAAGGGACTGCACGCTTTCGCGATCATCAGCAACTGCAGGCAATCACAGACTGCATGCTTTGATTTATTGTTTAGCAACTCTTGGTAAGAAACTGTGTATTTGTTCCATTTAAGTACAGTAAAAATCCTCTCACACTCGCTCATGTTGCTTTTCCTCTCTGTTTATTGCCATACGCAAAACAGAGACGTCTAGGCTCTGCCCCCTTCTGGAGTTGGGCAGAAAGTTGCAGCTCATTTTCATGTAAGGCAACACCCCTGAAACAGCACTTTTTAGGCCCGCCCCAAAAATGACACTTTTCAACACGTTATAATAAACAATCTGTATTGTATTTGGGTCTGAAAATTCATAGGCACATTCAGGAGAGCATAGATTAATGTTGCATCTTGTTAAAAGGGGCATAATAGGTACCCTTTAAGTTGATCAAAGATAAATGATCAATGATAAAGACATTTAGATAAATGCTGTACTTCTGAACTTTCTATTAATCAAAGAAACATAATAATACTAATAAATACCAATACTAATGAATCAACATAATAACAATAATAGTAAATGTTTTTTGAGCAGCAAATCAGAATATTAGAATGATTTCTGAAGGATGATATGATTGGAGTAATGATGCTAAAAATTTAGTTTTGAAATCACAGGAATAAATTATATTTTCAAAAATATATTTAAACAAAAAACTTATTATAATATAGTACAAATGTTTTACTGTATTTGCTGTACTTTGGATCAAATAATTGCAGGCTTGGTAAGCAGATGAGATTTCTTTCAAAAACATTACAAATCTTACTGTTCAAAAACTTTTGACAGGTAGCGTAAAAATTTAGTTTTGATTTCTGGTAAAACTTCTTAAACGTCCTTAAAACTCTTTACCTTATATATAGGTAAATACATCTCAAATAACATTTTTGTATTTACTTTTAAAAGAAGAAGAAATACTAGAGTGAAAAATGTCAATTTTTAAGATATATTGTATTAAAAAAAGTATTTTTTATCTGCATTTTATATCTTGTTTTAGGATTTCTTCCTTATAAAAATGAGACATAAATACTGAAACAATAAATAGGCTTTTGCATTGTACAAAAATTCTGAATTGGATTTTTTTTTTTCTGTACTTTTGTGTCATTTAATTGCATCAGACCTTGTGTGAACAAACCTTGACCAGCAACAGAATATGAGGAACAGGCTAAGCAATAGAAGCACTGTGCTGTAAAGGACTAAGACGAACCAGTCAACATGATCAAATGTTACAACAGTGTGAGAATGGAATGACCTTTAGCTAGTTGGAAGAGCAAATTCTTGTGAGTGCTGAAATAAAACATCCTTCAGAACAGAGCATGCTTTATGTTGCTTTCGGAATGGCTCTGTCCTTCAGTGGATGGGCAGCGCAGGGTGAAACAGCCAATCAATTCAATCTCCGCACACATTACCTCACATCAGATTAATCCATCCTGACTGGGTCAAAGTGGGGGCTGACGCTGCTGGTCAACAGCCTGTGCTGTGTGTGTGTACGAAATGCGAAAATGTCAACCGTCCCGAGAGATCGACTTCACAGCTGAGAAACGATTCTTTCAACCATATTCTTTCTCATCATGCATCTCACTAACTGCACTGACAGGGCATTTCATTTCTGTGTTCCCAACATGATGGGATTCCACAATATGGCCCCTGAAGATTTGAACGCAGGCGTTGTTCTCACACACATACTGTCAAACGGCGCCCGAGAGGAGTTCGGGTCAGGGGGTCTGGGAGTGTGTGTTTGTCCTAGGGGAGTTATGTTTCTTTATTCTTTCTTTTTCTTCATTTCTCGCTTTCTCACCTCCCACTTTATCCTTCCTCTCCCTTATCCTGGGTTTTTATTTCCGTTGTTCAGTTTTGTATTTGCCAGTTTTCTATCTATCTATCTATCTATCTATCTATCTATCTATCTATCTATCTATCTATATATCTACCTACCTACCTACCTACCTACATATCTATCCATGTTAATTTCAGTAACAAAATCGCTGATGAAAAAAGTTTGTTGATGAGCTTTTTCCCCATGACTAAAACGAGACGATTACGACATGACAATAAGGTCAATAACTGTGACTATATCAACATGTAGTATCGATGACAATAAAAGATAAGACTAAAATGTATTTTTTTAAAAATCAAAACTATACCAAAATCTCTTTTTATACTTGTTATTGTCAAAAATTATCAAAATATGCAGTACATGTCTCTACTACATGAGCTTTCATGTGTGCGGCTGTCAGATATTAAGAGTTCAAATCTCCAAATCAGAGCTTTATGTGCATTTTCATTACAGATTTGCGCAAAACTTTCGCAATATTTTATAAATGTCGATAAATAAGGGGTTATCCAAGCTTTAATGGCAAGTAAAGCCCCTTATTCAAACAATGTGTAGTCAAAGCTTAAGTAAGCGGCCACATATGAGGTGTTTTTTTTTTTTTTGGTAGGTTATAGTACATTAAAGAATGATCATGTGACTTTTATGTACGCAAGGTGACCTGTAAATGTGAAAAAGCCATTTGCAAAATATTCCTTTTTCGAATTGCCTAAAAACCACCTCATGCAAGTGTAAAACTTTTTTGTAGGGCTGCCCTTGACTAAAGATTTTTCTGGTCGACTAGTACACTGTAAAAAAAACAACAAAACAAACACAATTTGTTACCCTGCTCCCTTCAAATTTTAAGTTCAGTCAACTCAAATAAGTTTAGTCAACTTGAAATGTTAAGTTGTACTAAGTGACAAGATATTTGTGTTTGTTAAACTTAAAAGCTAACCCAGCTGCCTTAAAATTTTAAGTTAAATCAACTCAAATATCTAAGTTGTCACTTGGTCTAACTTAACATTTCAAGTTGAATTTTTTGAGTTGACTGAACTTAACATTTTAAGGCAGCCAGGTAACAAATCATTTTAAGTTGACTCAACAAATTGTTTTTTACAGTGTAGTCGTTCATTTTAAGCATTAGTCGACTAATAGTCGCACGTTTATTAATAAACTATATAAATCATAATAATGAGCCTTTAATTGCCTACTGTACATAGCCTGATAAGCGCCGAAGCTTTAATAATTATGAATGTGTCAGGAAAAAAAACAGTTAATAATTTATTGATAAACTAGGGCTTTCTTTGTTTTCGGCTTAAGGGATTAAGTCGGCGACACTGACTTTAAATGAATTGGTTCATTTAAAAGTAGACATTTCACTTCACTCTCTATAGATATATTTTTCATGACCAAAAATGACAGAGTATTTTAAGTGCAAGTGACCGCAGTGGAGCCTCCATCTGTCATGCAGTGAGCGACTAATAAAATATTGGTCAACCAAGCCTATTAGGGGGCAGCCCTACTTTTTTGCGATATGTGAGTTGTTGACGCAATTTCAGTTTGCGCAATATGAAAGGTAACAGAAACACAGCTATTTTGCTTGCCATTTTGCTTAATTTTTTTGCAGTCTGGCAACCATGCGCACATACTTGCTGTTTATTGCAGAAGCACCAACGATGATCTAAAAACACAAACAAACAAGTAAGCTGGAGTTTAGCGAGCTATATGTGCTAATGAAAGTGTCATTCAGCCAGTCTGTGTTCTGTCATGAGATCTCGACTATACTGTATTGTTTGTGATTGTGGTTGCTGCTTTGCTGTTAAATGCACTTACTGAACTGCTGTTGTTTTAATAGAGAAACAATTTAGAATTATTGGCCTTTTGGCCTACTGATTATAATAGGCCTATTTTTGTTAGTTTTATCAGTTTTCATAATGTAGACAGAGAACGTGCGTACGTTTTTGATACTGACATGCATCTATCTATCTATCTGTCTATCTCTGTTTATACTGACAAATAGTTATTTAATATTTAATTAATAAATGTGTAACATTTACATTAAATAAATATTTATGTAACAGTATTAAATGTTTTTTTTAGATATATATTTGTTAATGTTTCCTCTTCTAGTTTTGAATCTGTTTTACAGCGAGACTGAGATGTTTCTGTGTGGCTTCCCCTCTGCTTGTTTTGATACCAACTTATCAAACTTCGCTGATTGAAATGTCAAGATGTAAATATTGGGAGTGTTGGATCCTCTCAGTAGGGTGAATTATATTACTCAGTCATTACAGCCTGAAAACCTTCAATTTGTGAGGGAAACATTGCTTAGCTCAGAGGGAGTGCCGCCCAAATCAGCTGCAAATGCCAAATGCAAATATTTGTGTAATCGGAATGAGAGGGCCGATGGTTTTCCTGTATCGTGGGACCACAAGACGGCAAAGAGACCGGTTTGATGCATCAGGAATCATCAGGATGGAAGCAAAAAGATTTGTATTCTGCACCTTACTAGCCACAAGAGATGCTGTTAATTGCTCAGTATGTTAATGATATCTTCGTGGCGTTTTCCGGATTTACCAAGACAGCTCACTTAGTCTCCAGAAACTCTCTGTCTGTCTGTCTTGGGCTCTTTTGAGATTTCTAGATTTATATCCTGCCCAAAGCTAAACAAAAGCATCACAGTGAATCTTTAAAAAATAGAATCGGACCAACTTTTAATCTTTAGATTCGAAAATGAAAAGGAAAACGATTCATCAGCTGAACATCCATTGAACGCACTGTACTTTTATCCCTCACACCCTCGTTTTCATTCCTGTTGAAAACTAAACATGGCGCTATCCTGACTAAGGTCTGTTGAAGTTAAATTCACATTTGGGAATTAGAACTTAAAAGGCTTTCTTATTTAAATTCTGAAGAACATAACACATAACACATTACTGTAATTGCTGGTGGTCATTATGATGACGACGGTGTTTGATATACCAACACAAAACACACTAGAGCCAATTTATCTGTATAATTATACAATCCCACACTGATATATCAAACAGTTTCTCATTCAAAGACCCCAAATGTATGTAGGGAAACTGACAGTCATTATGTCTCTGAAGGCTCATCCCCTGTGGCGTTGCTTTAAAATCGGCTTTTTAGAAGAAGAGCCCTCGAATGCATAAACATATTCATATACACATGCACAAATGCAAGCTAAATCTTTTTACAAACAGGGGCGCAGATGCTTTTAAGAAGTTCACGCTAAACCAGCAGAAACAGCGTGAAATATACACCAATAATTGACTTAAAAACTTAAAATGTGTTGGGTTCAGTCAATAAATCCAGGTGAAAATCAGTGTGATATTGCAGTGCTGGATCTAAACTCTGGAGGAAGGAAGATCTTCAGGAGATTGACAATATCTATAACTCTCTGTATCAAATTATACTTCATATCCTACAGATCGAGAGACAGTGGGAGAAAGGAAGAGGAAATAAAACAAATATAAAAGAGATATTCGACCAACAGAGAAGTGTAGCGAGAAGAGCACAAAGCTGTTGTTGAAGTTATACTAGCAGGTCTTAAGCTTTCATTTCGTTATCGATCTTTTGGATGGCTTTAATATATCACTGAATTCACTATGGTTGTGTGTGTGTAGTAGTCGTTGTGCACTCAATTGTTTGTTCTCTGCACTGCAATTCACTGTAAGCAGATTCCTGGCAGGTATTATAAAACAATGCAGTGAACGCAGACACATGTTCTCATATACCATTAACCTGTTTGACTGTTCATAAGACCAGATGTATAAAGAGACGTATTGCTGAGTGTAATGGGTTTTTATCGCTCCGCCTGTAGGTTTGAAAGCACATTCTTGAAATTATTTCTCAGCAGTACAGACTTGCACGTTAGAAAACTATCGCACTGAGGCAGCGAGAAATTATGTCTTAACAAGAGCTGGAAATGTGTTTTGTGCTTTGGTCTTGTTTTTCATTTGTATCCCCTTGTTATAATTTTCATCTAATCGATACTTTGATTTTGCCATGGTTTGGATTCTTATGTCTCTTATGTCAGTTGATTTTTTTTTTTTTTGTATTTTTGTTATACTGTAAGAAGGCCACATAAACTAAAAAATGTAAACAATGAGTAAATAAAACAAATAATAATAAAATACATGTACTGTATTAATATTTATGGGAAAATCAAGTTAACATACAGAACTTGCTTACCAAGGTGAAGAGTGTGCTTGAGGTGAAATGTGTGATATGAGAAGAAAACAATGAAAGATAAGGGTAAATATCATGTGAACAGAAAAAATTTATTACACATCATTTACCAAAAATGTGTTTTTGTCAAATTATGACAAAAGTAATAAAAAATAAATAAATAATACATACATTTGTATTTTTGTCTCTTAGGATACACAAATGCTATGCTAATGCTAACACTATGACCAACAAACAAACAAACAAATAAATAAATAACATTTCCAAAAATGTTACCATTTTAATTTCCATGCAGCATATTAATAAACAGTATACATGTGGTGGAAATGAGATTTGTTGAGAAATATGACTTACTTCTATCACATGTCCACTGTTGTTATTAGCCCAATTATTTTTTTTAATAAGTTTATTTTCTAAAATAAATAGATGCATGAATGAACAAATAAACAAGCAAAATTAATTTAAAATAAATAAATAACCCAAAATTTGTATTTTTGTATTTTTGGATACATGCTAGCTATGAATGTAGCCTAAGCAAAAAGATAGATAACTAACTAAATAAATAAATAATTTATTCATATTTATAATTTCGACACAGAATATTAATAAACAATGTACATAATTTGAAATGTGGTGAAAATGAGTTTTGTTGAGAAAAAAAAAAGTTCAGGAAAAAAGTCAAATATGACTTAATTCTATCACATCCACTGTTAGCCCAACATGTTTTTTTTTTTTTTAAATAAATGGATGTATGAAGAAACAAACGAACAAATAAAGTATATATATAGTATTTTAAAAAATCTAAAACAATGAGTAAATAATACAAATTATATATATATATATATATATATATATATATATATATATATAACGAACAAAAGAACAAGTGAACAAATGAATGAAATTAATTAAGAAAAAATAATTAATACATAAATATGTATTTTTGTATTAGCCTAAGCAAAACAAACAATAATATTTTATTCCAAAAGTGTTTAAAAGTTAATTTCCATGCAGAATATTAATAAACAATACACATAATTTAAAATGTGGTGAAAATGAGATTTATTGAGAAAAAAAAAATGGTTGAGGAAAAAAAAATATATATGAAGGTAAAGAAGGTAAAATATGACTTAATTCTATTGCATGTTCACTGTTGTTATTAGCCTAATTAATTTTTCTTAAGTATATTTTATAAAATAAATGGATGCATGAACAAATTAACAAACAAACAAAATAATTAAAAATAAATAAATAATTGTATATTTGTATTTTAGGATACACAAAATGCTAGCTATGAATGGATGCATGCAAGAACGAACAAACAAAATTAATTAAAAATAAATAGAAAATACAGTATATAAATTTGTATTTTAGGATACACAAAATGACACTAAGAATGTAGGCTAAGCAAAACAAACAAACACACAAACAAACAAACACTATAAGAAAAGAGATTTTTTGAGAAAAAATGGTTCAGAAAAAAAAAGACAAATACAACTGTTGTTATTAGCTCAATTTATTTTTTGAATGAGTATATTTTCTAAAATGAATGGATATGAATGGATAGAAACATGCATAAACAAACGAACGAATGAGACAGATCCAAAAAAACAACAACACACTTCTCCAACATTCTCTCAAGGAATAATTCATCTTCCAAAATGTGTTTGTTCATCACAGCAATGTTGCTCTGGAGACATTTTAACCTGATTTAAGATTATTCCATAAAACAGAATGTCTGCTCACTGTGACTGCCTATGTGTAGATTGTATTAAATTATTACTATACTGTAAATGTATCCACCTGTTCCATTTCATACATGACTATTGTGGACAGGCTTATGCAACCGTACTGACTGCTAAAATCTGTGCTGTATTATGCATGTTGTGCACAGCGATCACACACACTTATGTCATACATAATCTAACTAAAAATACCTCAGATCATTCTGCGTCATTCAAACACGCACCCCTATACATTATTTAAACGTTACACAAACCAATGATTGCAGAAGCTTGATGGAGTACGTAAGCTATTGTGTGGTGTTTGTGGTCTTGTCTGTATTATTGTAGCATGCTGAGGCTGTGTGCGATGTCTAGGTTACACACAAATAATTCAAACATGAAATATTTCTGCCATTTAATATAATGTAATATATTATAATGTCATATAATAATCTATTGGTGTGTCTGTTGTTTTATATCTGCTTTGATTGGTCGAGTTGGAGTGAAAGGTGAGTCTGATGACATCTGATCTCCTCTAGATATCCAGCCCTGTAAACATCCCGAGGGACGTATTTCACTTTTACAAGCGGATTTTTCCTCCCGCTTTGTGAGGGGGAGTTTCATGACATGGCTATTAAAGCCTGTGTCATTTTATGGCCATTTCAATCAGGCTCTATTTCAGAGGACAAATTGAGCTCCACCCCACACCAGAGTTCACCAGATCCCCACAAACATCACAATTCATATAGATTACGGATCATTCACCATCACACACACGCACACATATAGTATATAAGAGAAGAGAATCGAGAGATCTGTCAATACACAAAGTCAGAAATCTGGAAATCTTAAGAGTTACTGTACAAAGACTAAACAAATTGGGTTTATTCATCATATGTGTGTGTGTGTGTTTGTGTGTGTCTGCTAGAGGAGGCTTTAGTAGCTGTGTGTGTGCTTTATTGCAATCTGGACGAGTGGAGGCGTGTGTTAAAAACAGAGGCTAGATGGATTGGGAATATGGGCGTCCCATTAAAAACCCTTTTAACCTGCTCTCTAGTGCCGTCCACTATCTATACAATACTCTGCTCTGCTGTAACAGGTACAGCTCTCTCCACATGGACCACCAGAGTGGTTTGATCTCTCTCTTTTATGATCATTTGGTTTTTTTTAGACAGTAAGCCGCAAGATTGCAATTTTTGCAGCATTTTTTTCAAATCTGAGACGTTTATAAATATAAATAATGCAGTAGAAACAACCAAAATACAATATGAAAACAATTCCTTACAGTTTTTCATTAATGTTAAGTACTACTACAAAAAGAACAACACAAATATATATTTTTTTATTCAGTTGAGGTCAAAAGTTTATATACACTTACATACAGAATCTGCAAAATATTAATTATTTTACCAAAATAAGAGGGATCATACAAAATGTATGTTATTTTTTATTTAGTACTGACCTGAATAAGATATTTTGCATGAAAGAAGAGAAAATAATAGTGGAATTTATAAAAATTATCCTGTTTAAAAGTTTACATACACTTGATCGACCTGAATGATCCACAGCTGTTTTTTTTTGGGTTTTTTTGGTTTGGTTTGGTGATGTTGTTCTGCTGTTCTTTAGAAAAATCCTTTAGGTCCCACAAATTCTTTGGTTTTTCATCATTTTTGTGTATTTGAACTCTTTCCAACAATGACTGTTTGATTTTGAGATCGATCTTTTCACACTGAGGACAATTGAGGGACTCATATGCAACCATTACAGAAGGTTCAAACGCTCACTGATGCTCCAGAATGAAACACGATGCATTAAGAACCTGGGGGTGAAAACTTTTGAATTTGAAGATCAGGGTAAATTTAACTTATTTTGTCTTCTGGAAACCATGTAAGTATCTTCTGTAGCTTCTTAAGGGCAGTACTAAATGACAAAAACATGATATTTTGGCAAAATAAGAAAAATGTGCTTATCTTCATTCTGTTCAAAAGTTTACACCCCTGGCTCTTAATGCATAGTTTTTCCTTCTGAAGGATCAGTGCGATTTGAGCCTTCTGTAATAGTTGCATATGAGTCCCTCAGTTGTCCCCATGTAAAAGATGGATCTCAAAATCATACATTATTGGAAAGGGTTCAAATACACAAAAATGCAGAAAAACCAAAGAATTTGTGGGACCTGAAGGAGTTTTCTGCAGAACAGCAGACAGTTTCACTGTTCAGGACAAACAAGGGACTCATGAACAACTATCACCAAACAAAAAAGAGCTGGGGGTCATTCAAGTAACAACACTGTATTAAAACTCCAGTGTATGCAAACTTTTGAACAGAGTCATATTTATAAATTCAACTATTATTTTCTCTTTTGGACTAATATGTAAACATCTTTTATGTGAAATATCTTATTCAGGTCAGTGCTAAATAAAAATAGTATGCATTTTATATGATCCCTCTTATTTTGGTAAAATAATTAACATTTTGCAGATTCTGCAAAGTGTATGCAAACTTTTGACCTCGACTGTATATATAAAACATTTTACCTTTTTAACTACATTAAAAACATAAATAACCGAATTTGAAAAACAACAAAAAAAGTATTTGAAAGATTTCCATTTACTTCGAAAAACAATACATTAAATACACCAAAGCGTATCGTATTCATGCAGTTCTGTGGAGGTGTATGCGTAAGTGTGTATCTTGGCTGTCACAGCAGCCACGTCTGGATGGCCCATTAACCAAGAAAGGATGAGTCACTTTAAAAGGCTTATAATCAGTGGGAGGGGTTGATCTTGGGCTATCATCCAATCACATTCTGCACTTGTGCAGTTATTATATTCATTAGCGCAGATGATTATGCAGCTTTGATGAGAGGAAACGCCCTGCTGCTCTCAAGCACTGCAGACACCTGGAGCAGTTGCACTACTGAGAGGGATAATGGAATTACACCTGCACCAGTGCACTCTCTCTTTGCTCTCCCCCTCTCTCTTGCTTTCTTTTCAGTCATTAAGAGATTGTTTCTCTATTAAAGTACAAGCCCATTGCTCTTTTGTTGTAGTGTCTATTGGAGCATATATAAACCTGATTAAAGCAGGATGGTTCTTATGAATCCTGGTGTTCCTAATGAGTTCCACAGATAAAATAGCTCTGTTCCAACACTTAGTGAGCTGCCTATCTAGACCGCATTTTAAAGATGCTGACACAAAGGATTTTACAAAAAAATAACTCGTCCCTCGTTTCTTTTTGTTCTCAAAATGGACTGACATGCACCTATTGAGGGAAAAAAAAAAAAAATATATATATATATATATATATATAATATATATATATATATATATATATATATATATATATATATATATTATGCTGTCTTAAAAACTAAAACTATTAAAATTGTTCTTATTAATTGAAATAAAGAATACATAAAATATAAATATTAGATGAAAGACTTTAAAAACATATGAAAATTAGAGAGGTTTAAGTTAAAGTACTAAAATGAAAAACAAAAACAGATAATTAATAAAATGTAAACACTGAAAATATCAAATTGAAGCTAATTGAACATATGAATAAACACTCCTTGCATATACAGTAAATACAAAATACAGATACATAAATTAAAAAAATACGTTTTAAGTGTTGTGTTGTGAGAAGTGTTGATTTAGTTTCACTAAAACTATTAAAAATTGTTCTTATTAATTTAAATAAAGCTGAAATAAAATATATATAACATATATATGAAATAAAATATAAAAACATATATGAAACTTAGAAATGTTGCATCTAACTGAAATAAAATAAGTTCAAGTTAAAGTACCAAAATTAGGTTTAAGTTGAAGTATTAAAATGAAAACAAAAATAAAAGCAAAATGAAAATAAAACCAAATAATTAATAAAACGTAAACACTAAAAATATAAAAGCTAATTCAAAATAAGACTAAATACAACTAGCACATAAATAATACTAAAATATCACTATATACTGCATTTACTATCAGAAATTACAGATAAAAAACATAGTTAAATAAAAAAAAAGAAATCTTATTGGAAAAAGATGGTGGAGGCAGTTGAGCTAAGTGTTGATTTATAAATATAACCTGCCTGTATGTATATATTTGCCTAAAACTAATTGTTTTAAAAATTGTTTTTATTAATTAAAATAAAGCTGAAATAAAATATAAATATCAAATGAAAGACTTAAAAAACATATATATGTAATGTTGCAACTAACTGAAAATAAGTTCAAGTACCAAAAATAGGGTTTGAAGTACTAAAATAAAACAAAAATAAAAGCAAAATGGAAATAAAACCACATATTAAAACGTAAACACTGAAAATATAGAATAAAAGTTAATTCAAAATAAGAATAAATACTAGTATACAAATAATACTAAAATATCACTGTATACTGCATTTACAATCAGAAATTACAGATAAAAAACAGTTGCATTTAAAATGTTGAAAATTGTTCTTATTAACTGAAGTAAAGCTGAAATAAAATATAATATAAATAAATACAAATAAAATATAAATATTAGATGAAAGACTTAAAAATGTATATGAAAATCAAAAGCAAAATGGAAAAACAATGAAAACAAATCTGTATAAATACTACTATTATGTAAATATCACTGTCACTGTCACTGTCACTATATATATATATATATATATATGTATATGTATATATATGAAGTTTTAACTACATTGCCCAAATGGAATCTGTATTATAATTTTAGAAATATCTCCATTTAAGAATTTGAAAAACATCTCTTATATAATTTAATCAATTCTTAAAATAATTCTTATATAATTAAACGTCTTTTTTGTGCTAGTTTCCCACAAAATCAGAACAAGATATGTGAGGGAAAAAAAAAAAAACAGCTTACCAACATGCTAACCTATTCCTTATGAAAATTAACCATGGTTTTACCACAAATACCAAAAAATAAACATGGTTACTATAGTTAAACCATGGTAATCACAAATTAACCATGGTTTTGCTACACTAATCGTAGTTCAACCATGGTATTCCTTGGTATTCAAATGTTAATCAATACCATAAAAGACGGCTGCTACACTTTTACAATAATAAAACCATGGTTAATTTACAGAAGAGATGAGTCAAGTGAGTCAATTTTCTTGTGCACTTCTTGTGAGGAGCACTATAGACAGCTAAAAACCATATAATACATATAATAAACCAGTCACTGAGGATCCAATTTGGTTAAGCTGATATCTTAGAAAGCAGTTGCATATGTAGGCAGCAGACCGCAAAGAAGCTCAACAGGTTTAGGAACAGAGCTAAGAGCTTAGACAGGTACGATGACGGCAGTGCGTGGTAAAAGAAAACAAATCCATAAGACGAAAGTAAAGATCTGTCAGGCAATATCAGGCAATCGAACCGGTCTGAAGAGTTGTTGTTGTTTACTGTTTTCCCTAAGCAGATTTCTGTCATGTGTGATTATGCGTCACTTTAGAGAATCTGTACGGCTGGGAGCAATAATGACCTCTCTTGCAGAGAAAGTAAGCGTTTAAACATCCTGTTCCCAGAATGTGTCATAAATATAACTCTGACAGATGGCGAGAATGTGCTGTTAATGACATCACTTCCTGTGTGGATATATTGAAGCATCATTAAATATCAAAACATTGGAAAAAAAAAAAGTCTCTTTTGGCACTGTCTTTCTCTCCCACACACACAAACACACTCTCCCCAGAAAGAGTATGTAATATTAAAGTCGGATTAGAGCAAAAAAAGCGGATTAGTATTTTAGTAGCGTTTGTGTTTTATTTAAAGTTCTAATATTAAAGGACTAGCAAATATAAACCCAGCTTAAGCATATTTCTCTCACACATTTCAGATCACTGCCATGTTGGGGATATTTATTCTCACTTCTGATCGGGTTTGTGTCTCGTCTCCTTCCTGTGCAGCTGCGAGCGGTGCGGTGTGCGGCGTTGCAGGTGGAGAGATCCGCTCTACCGCCCTCTAATCTGCTAATCTGTTAAAACATGCTGTCCTCCAGCATACGCTCTCTTTGGGAGAGTGGGGTGTTAGATTATTTAAGCCCCCCGTAGCAGGAGACAGGAGATCATCCCTTCCTGATAACTGTGAAATAGAGAGGTTCATGTAAAATGACGGCTGAGTGCGAAATCTGCCCAGTAAGCACTTTGCCCTAGCCTGTCCCCCCCCCCTCTCTCTTATGATTATCTCTTGCTCTCCGTCTCTATCAGGGCATTGGCAGCATTGACGTTAATTACAGACCATCGAATGGAGGTAAAAAGCATCATCCATCAAACGCAGACACACTGAAGACGTGAGACTTATTGAGAGTGTGAGACACTCTAAGGATAACACACTTAAATCCCACACTGAGAATTTCGTTGACTAAGAGAAAAAAAGATGAGTTTCAAAGAGTTGTACTGGGACCAAAATTTTGGCTTTGCAAAATCAGCCTCAGTATTGATACTATATCTGATCTTATTGTAACAAGTCATGAAATGAAAATTCACCCTATCTATATTCTACATGGATGTTCTGATTATATTGTGAACAATTCATCTATGCATTTGTCACCCAAAATTCTGTCATTAATTACTCACCCTCATTTCATTCCAAATCCATAAGACCTTCATTCATCTTCAGAACACAAATTAAGATATTTTTGATGAAATCTGAGAGCTTTCCGACCCTGCATAGACTGCAACGCAATTCTGCATGCGTTGTGGTACTTTTGTGGACGTGCTTTGAAGACTGACACGGAAGAGAAGAATTTGTTGAAGAAAGTCATTATTTGTGTTTTCTTGCACACAGAAAGTATTCTCGTGGATTCATAAAATAAAGGTTGAACCACTGATGTCACATAGACTATTTTAACAATGTCCTTACTACCTTTCTGGGCCTTGAACGTTTCAGTTGCTGTCTGTGGAGGGTCAGAAAGTTTTTGATTTCATCAAAAAATATCTTAGTTCGTGTTTGGAATGATGTGAGGGTGAGTAATTAATGACAGAATTTTCATTTTTGGGTGAACTATTCCTTTAAAATTTTAACCTCATAATTTTAAATTAAAATATCAAATAAACTGCCTGATGTTGATCATTAGATTTAATAATTTAGTATCAACAATTCAACAGAAAACAATGAAGGACAATTGGTTTCAGAATTGTATTTCAGTGACATGGAGAAGACAACGTGTGCACAAACTGTAGAAAAGGTATACATTCTATGAAAACGTTTCCCCAACACATTAGGACAGACATTCCACTAGCATTTCATAAATGTTAATGGATAAATATAAAGGCAATATAATAAAAAAAATGACTGAATAAATGGAAAAAATGTTTTCCACATATCAAAAATTGAAAAACTAAGTGTAGATTTTTCATTGAATAAAAGACAACAAACGCCTCAAAGTCAGTGCCTACATATGATGAAAAAGGAAAAAAAAATCATGGTGTGTACTTTTTCACAATACTGAATACAACTACCTGATCTCATGATAAAAACGTAGCTGTGGGAACTTTTTCGCAAGACATGAAATACGTACCAATAAGTACATATCACTTCAGTTTCCAACAGAAATGAACACTAGAGGCGGTAAAACAGCGAGCACTTCTAATTGTTTTCATACACCGTTTCGATTACGGTGCATTCACACGGGGCATCAGCATTAACACCTCTCGTTTACTTTGAATGGAGTGACGTCAAGCGTTACCAGGTTCCGTTGCGTTGCATCGTTGCCGTTGCTTGCGGCAGAATTTGAAAACTTGAACTTTTCAAGTAGCGACACAGGCGTCAGCCAATCAGATCGCCTTATGCAAATATACAAGTGCAGACGCTAGCCAGTCACGTTCATGCAACACCAGAAAAATAATGTGATTGGCAGTTGTCACTATGACGGTCGGGTCAGCACCAAACTTCAGCCACGCCCTCCGTCAAGCTTTGACCCCGACCCCCCGTGTAAATGTACCATCACAGCTCCCTACATTTCGCTTTCCGGAAATAACACACTTGCTTGGTAGCTCAGCCAGCACGGAATTGGACTTATGATGCGGTGTCCTTGGGTACGAATCGAATGAAAAGCATGAGTTAAGATAAAAGAGCTAAAAGATGAGAGACTGAAAAACAAGCTAAAACGGCATGCTTGCGATTGGGTTTTTATGTCACGTTCAGTTTTGTTCATAATATCTGGTTGGTTTAGGTCAACAGACACTCAACAGACATTTCAAGTCAGAACTGCGGTGACACGTACAAAACCAACGTCACATAAAACGTACCAAATGTACCTTCATCTGTTCTGGGGAAAAACAAACAAATACTGTTTTAGTGCCACTCTGTGGACATTTCACATCAAATATGTCACAAAGCGTACATGGCGTCTTGTGAAAAAGTTCTCACAGATACGTTTTCATAAGGTTGGAATATAGACAATGGACAATGTTATTGTTCTCACACATTCTATATTTCTCAAACTGCAATTAAAAAATCAATTCAAATCTGCAATAATGAAATCCCACCTAGATTGGATTTATATATTAACTATGAAAGAAAGTATGGGGGTATTGTATTAATCAATACATTTTTACACTTCATTTCGCATTGACTGAACCAAAATGCTGACACATACCATTTGATTCTGCAGTATTGTTTTTTTTATACTATATGCCATGCAATCCCACATGTTTGTGACTATTTTTTGTTGTTTAAGTCCTGTTTAAAGAATGCAGATAGGCTGTGGTTTCTGAAATATTCTGAAATGTCAGACAGAGGCCTGTGGGAATAAACAGGAAGAGAACATGGGCAACCATGAGTATCACACGACCTGACTGCTGTGGTCAGGCCTCTTCCAATAATCCAGAGGTCAGTGTTCCTTCCTTCTCAGCCTGACCCACATTTACACACCTCAGTCAAACTCCCAGTGCAAACAGCCAACTCTCAAACAAATATTCTCCAATACACTTCAGACCCTTGAGAGAGACAAAAGGAGGGGTAAAGAGAAAAAAAAGTGACATTTTGACGGCTGTCCAATCCCGTTGAAGTTGAAGATGTTATTCTTTGGCTCCAATTTGAGGGGAATGGAACCTTTCCCCTTTCCTGTCATCCTGCGCTTCTGTGTTTCTTCCTTCCCTCTGCACTCATCTCTTCCTCATTTCCGTCTTGTCATCCAGAGTCTCGTCAAATGTCAGAGGACAGCATGCTGTCCCAGAGTGCTGGCTCCATCTGCATCTTGAAATACATATTTGCGGTGTGACCGATCTCCCTTAGGTCCTGTGGAAGGGGTCAGCACATTTATACAAAACCACCTAGTGAGAATGTGACGGCAAATGTCCCAGGAGATGCCACTCTCTCTCTCGTTTTTTAAACTGCTCTTGTCAGTTAAACAAAGCTCTTCAGAAAGCCCTTCACCAAGTTGTACGTACAATGTAAGAATATGCTGCTTTTATTTTACTTCAAGGAATAGTTCACCCGAAAATGACAATTCTGTCATAAAGAATGGAACACAACAAGACATTTTATAGAATGTTTGAGCTGTTTTTGTCACTGGGGTTCAAAAGTTTCAAGCTCCAAAACGGATATAGAGGTGATTCATCCATACAGCTTCTGAAGCAATATGTTCACTTTGTATGAATGTGTTTGTATATATTTGACTGTATATTTGATATTTAAAATCGGCATGAAATGGAAGTTGCGATAATCTTATCTTCCCTATTGTGACATGTCCGAGTGAAATGGCTTATAGAATGTAGGGCGGGATTTCACCCTTCGGCAGTTTGATTGACAGGCGATCTGACCAATCAAAATGCTGAATCCTTCATTTTGTCCGACAAACAAACCAAACAGGAGAGTCGAAGTCATCTTTCCACAGTTGAGACAACATAACTCTAATGTTCATTCATGTTAATTTCATGCTATAACTTGTAGCAAAGAGGACGAGATAATCGGCTCACATGCTGTTCAAATTTGAGGCGAATTTAGTTGTCACGCCACACATCATGCAGTAAAAAATACATCACAGAGCAAAGTGGACACTGACAATCCACCAACAGACAAGACAGAACAGGTTACTTTTAATATCATACAGTGTTTCAGCTTTTAAATTTTGACATGCAATCTGACCAATCAAAATGCTGAATCTGCCATTTTGTCCAAACAAACCAAACAGGAGAGTCAAAGTCGTCTTTCTGCAGTTGAGACAACCTAACTCTAATGTTCATTCATGTTCATTTCATGCTATAACTAGTAGTAAAGAGGAAAAGATAATCAGTTCACATGCGGTTCGAACTTGAGGCGAATTCAGCTGTCACACCACATATCATGCAGTAAAAAATACATGACAGAACGAAGAGGACACTGACAATCCGCCAACGAACAAGACAGAGCAGGTTACTATTGGTATGAAACAAAGTCTCAGCTTTCAAATTTTGTAATTTTTTAAAGAAATTCAAACAATAAAGATCATTTTTGGAGCTTTTTAATGTGACTTGATCTGTCCCTGCTAGTTACAGCATGAAATACACATGAATGAACATCAGATGGTATGTTGTCTCAACCGTGGAAAGATGTCAATATGGACAAAATAGCGAATTCTGCGGTTGGGGGCGTGGGGGGTTTGTCGGACAAAATAGCAGATTCTGCGTTATGATTGGTCAGATCGCCTGTTAATCAAACTCCTGGAATGACATGAGGGTCAATACAAGATGACAGAATTTTCATTTCTGGACATGAGGAGAGAATATTTCCAACTAGTCAGTCTGTTTTTCCATATTCTCTTAAAGGACTCACCCAAAAATGAAAATTCTCTCATTAATTACCCTCATGTCATTCCAAACCCATAAGACCTTCATTCGTCTTCAGAACACAAATTAAGATATTTTTGCTGAAATTCGGGAGCTGTCTGACCCTCCGTAGACAGCAAGGGTCCTACCACATTTAAGGGTCAGAAAAGTACCAAGAACATCGAACAAATTAGCCCCTGTGACATCAGTGGTACCTTTCTAGACCTTAAATGTAGGACCGTTGCTGTCTATGGAGGGTCAGAAAGCTCTCGGATTTCATCAAAAATATCTTAATTTGTGTTCTGAAGATGAACAAAGGTCTTACAGGTTTGGACTGACATTGGAGGATGAGTAATTAATGACAGAATTTCATTTTTGGGTGAACAAACCTTAAAAGCAATTTTTAAGTACTGTTTCTCAGCACTGGAAGACATAATATTAAAAACATTATTTCTATCTATTAGCAGGTTCACAGGTAAGGTATGAAAATGTTATGTAAAAGTTCCCTTTTGACAGCACTCTCAAAATAACACCTCCACAATGTGAGCACAGGAATCACACGTATCAGCATGTTTTTCTTTATCCTATAAGAATAATGTGTCAGCACCTTTTCTCATGCAGAATTCCGCCTAAACACATGTTTGATTCGCCGGTAATCAGGACGCCTGATGGATAGGAAGCTGTTTTTGTTTATGGAGAGTGTGAGCTTGCTGCCATCTGCTCAGAGATTAAACACCATGCTCTGATGGAATACATAAACACCCATCAAGCTCAAAGCAGCCTGCTTAAGACACTCATAAACGCCCATTTTAAATCACTTACTCTAGTGCTTAGTTTTTAGCACACACACACTTAGGGAAGCCTCTTTTGACCAATCACAGGCAAGAGTATTAAATATGACCAGAGCCGCCACAGGCACTTCTCTTCTAAAGCAGCAGCCTTGCTAGAATTATAGTCAGCAAATCATAAATAAAAGCATAAAGCATATAATAATAATGTTTTGAATAATCAAACACTAATGGAGCCCAGAGCCAGTTGCTTAAAAGGGTGCCACAATCTAAATGAAATTGAAAGTGAACGCTAATAATTAATGAAACAAGGGTTGCATAAAAATACTTTAAGCACTGAAAATTAGCTAAGCTATGCTGAAAGCTAAAAGTAGCTACATTGCACCCTACATAACAAATGTAGCTTGTTACATTTAGGGTCAGAAAGCTGTCAGATTTCATCAAAAATATCTTAATTTGTGTTCTGAAGATGAACAAAGGTCTTACGGGTTTGGAACAACATAAGGTTGAGTAATTAATGACAGAATTTTCATTTTTGGGTGAACTATCCCTTTAAATTGTAATAATATTTCAAATAAAACTTAATAAAATACTGGACGTATGATTAGATTAAATATTCTTGAGAAAATGTAACATTCGTCATCGCTTCCCTGCTATGTAATGAATACAATAGCTTTGCTACCGAAGTGACATGATTTCAAAAATAGCGACTCTAAAGCCCAAAAGTGGTGAAAAAAGATGGTTGAATAAAACTGAATGAGGCTGGGGAGCTCTGGGAGGGTTTGATGGTGGTGTGACCTACATGTTTTATGCCACAGATGAAACGGAGCAGCGTGCTTGAAAGTTTCACATTTTTAATTCTCCTTCTGTGTCTCTCACAGGCCATATGGGCGTCTTGGACAGGCTGTGAACAGTCACAGGAAGAGCTAACACATATCAGAGAATTATGCATGGAGTTCATGCTAGAACTCAAGCAAATGAGGTTGTGAATTAGTTCTTTTGTCAGACAGTCTGAAATGGCCTGTTTTGCAAATTATGACCTCATACAACAAAAATTCATATACTGGTTGAATAACCAGGGAGCTCTGATACATCAATAGAAATACAACAGCTTTGGAATATTTAGAGTATATGTGTGTGAGAAATGCATGAGAAAAGTGTTTTCTCATTTCTCATTTGTGAAAATGATCTAAAATTAAAAGACTGAAATGAAAACTATGTAAAATATGCTTCATGCTGACAAACGTTAAGTGCTAATTTACTTTGTCACCATTCAATTCTATTTATAAACATAAAATCCATAAAAAACGCACATTGGCATCTCAAAGATCAACGTTTCAACATAACAGAATGTGACTCCGTAATATCTGGTTTTATTGTTGATGTTCAAACACAGACAGAAAGAGACAGAGAATATCAGGCAGGCGGCAGATTGGGGATAAAACAAGGTCAGGGGTGACAGAAATCATAAAAACCAAACGCTTCCGTTCTGTCACATGACAGCACCATCGGTCAGCGAGCTGTGTGACAATGTGACCCTCACACACACGCAAACACACAGTCAGTGTTGAGGAAGCAACTTTAAAGCTCAAAGCTACTTGAAATTGAGTGCTAAACTGCAGTCAACCTGCTTGTAGAAAACGAGTTAGCTATACTACAAGCTACAAACAAATAGTAGCTACACTTAAGCTGTGTAAGCAGGCAAAAATCTTTACATGCTAGATTATATGTGACCCCGGACCACAAAACCAAGGGTATATTTGTAGCACTAGACAAAAAATACATTGTATGGGTCAAACTAATTGATTTTTTATTATGCCAAAAATCATTAGGATATTAAGTAAAGATCATGTTCCATGAAGATATTTTGTAAATTTCCTACCATAAATATATCAAAGCGTAATTTTTGATTAGTAACATGCATTGCTAAGAACTTTTTGGACAAATTTAAAGGCAATTTTCTCAATATTTAGATAGATTCCACAGATTCCACATTTTCAAATAGTTGTAGCCAAATATTGTCCTATCCTAACAAACCATATATCAATGGAAAGCTTTTAATCAGCTTTCCAGCTATGACTGGTGTTGTGGTCCGGGGTCACATATTTTAATTAGAAAAGTAGTTGTTTGATGCTAATATCTGTCTCAAAATATGGCTTTTTGAATGAATAATTCTCAATTAGGGAGATAGTGTTAAACTTTAATTTATACTAAATAACAGTAAAAACTGTGTTGTAACTGCCATTTATGTGTACCAAAACGTTTGCAGCAGAACATCAGCATTTAACAAAGTATGTAGTTACAAAAAAGACTCAGTATGCTATGCAGTTACCACAATCACTGAGTTTGTCAAACTTTACTAACATAGTTATGATCCACATTTTGCTATTACCAAAAAAAAAAAAAAAAAAAAAAAAAGGATATGCTACACAGTAACTCAAATTGGTTCATCTCCAAACTTCCAATGAATAAATTCTCTAAAACAAGTTTTTTCAAACAACTGCTACATATTACATTAACAGATAAAATGAGAGGTATGGAAAACAGTGTTTAACTAAGTATTTTGCTATTCAAAAAAATATGCAACTTGAAATTTGTACATAGACCATCCAAATCACTATGTTTTCCAGACTTTACAATGCTACTGTACACACTTTATTAGACTAAGATATAGCATGGAACACATTCAGTTGAGGTCAAAAGTTTACATACACCTTGCAGAATCTGCAAAACGTAATTTTAACAAAATAAGAGGAATCATACAAAATGCATGTTGTTTTTTATGAGATATTTCACATAAAAGACCACAAGAGAAAATAATAGTTGCATTTATAAAAATGAACTTAATACTTAAATGAACTTGATTGTTAATAATGTGTTGCTGCCTGAATGATTCACAGCTGTTTTTTGTTTAGTGATAGTTGTTCATGAGTTCCTTGTTTGTCCTGAACAGTTAAACTGCCCACTGTTAAAAAAAACATCCTTCAGGTCCCACAAATTCTTAGATTTTTCAGCCTTTTTGTGTATTTGAACCCTTTCCAGCAATGACTGTATGATTTTGAGATCCATCTTTTCACACTAAGGACAACCGAGAGACTCATACGCAACCATTACAGAAGGTTCAAATGCTCAGTGATGCTTCAGAAGGAAACACAATGCATTAAGAGCTGGGGGTTGAAAACTTTTTAAATTTGAAGATCAGGGTAAATTTAACTTATTTTGTCTTCTTCTTATTTTGCACCTTCTGTAGCTTCTGAATGACAGTACTAAATGGGAAAAAAAGCTGTTTAGGCAAAATAAGAAAAATGTACATATTTTCATTCTGTTCAAAAGTTTACACCCTCTGGCTCTTAATGCATTGTTACAGTTGTGTTTAACTACGTATTTTGTTTTTCAGGCAGGTCATTTGCATAAATCTTTAATGAACTAAATTGCTAATACAATTTTGCAGAATTTAATCAATTCAGAATGAATATTCCCAATAAATCACTTCACTAATGCAACAATTTAAGACATTCCTCCACTGTTTTGTTCAGCGATAAAGCTTCTAGCACATTTATAAACTCTTTCCTCTATGTCCTTGCGACACACCATCCCCACTGAATTGAACTATTTCTCTTCATAGTTTTGATGTCACTGGTCTCAGTGTCTTGTTTAGGTTGGCCAGGTTTAGGACATGTCAGACAGACAGAGCGAGACTCATGTTTTACAGGGCAGAAGGGCACAGGACACACACACACACACTCAGGCATACACACAGAGGGCAGGAGAGCTCAGGACTGCAGTCATCCACAAGAGCCGTGTCTCCTTCTGTGTTTCATCTCATGACACACTCATTTGTCTCTGTCTCTCTTTCCACACTTCTGTCTCTTTCTCTTCTTTATGCCCTTCAATGGATCTCTGCATCCCTTCTCCCTCCTTTACTCTCTCTCTTTCTCTCTCTCTCCAGGGATATTAGTTTTATTGAGAGGATGAGCCTCATAAAGAATGACCTACAGTAGCTGCAAACTTTCTGGCTATATTCCCTGTGTATGTGTGTGTGTGAAACAAATACTTCACTCTCATTTAGCTCATTGTCCCTGAAGCTTTTGCTGCTCGTAGAGAAGAAGAGTTTAGAGTTATTAGTTTTTCCCTCCCAGTGGTTTACCGTGTGTGTGTTCAGTCACCTTGCTCTGACCTGTTAGCAGTAGTGTGTAATTAACTGATTGTCTGAACTATTTTGCACATCTGATTGGCTCACATGCTTAACTTCTCATCCAATCAAAATGAAAAACTACTGTGTAGGGAAGACTGTGGACAACAAAACCACACAGATTTTGTCTTCTAATGACAAATATGGCTGTAAACAGACACTGTGTGATTATTGGAGCCTAGCTGTATGCTGTATAATTAATTAGAAGTATTTTCACATGATAATAAAAGCAATAAATTCACAAATCATTCTCTATGTGACATTTTGATATTTCAATTTGTGGTTCCCACTGCCCTCTTCAAAAAATAGTATGAGCCACCATTCTGCTGCGACAGATGAGAGAAGTTCACACAATGAGTGAGTCATGTTGTCAAGAAATGAAATCTGCTCATCACAAAAGAAAAGAAACAAGCAGTGCAGAAGTTCAACACTTTACCAGAGTGGTTCATTTTAAAACAAGTCGTATTAATAGTATCAGACAAGTAGCTTGAAATTACTGCACAAATCAGAAAAAGATGAAGTTTACCACTCTCCTCATAACATTTTTTTTTCTGACAGCATCATGAAAATTAGATGGAAAATGGTCTGTTTATTTTTGTCACTTCTAAAAAACTAGCATTTTACTTTAATGGACAAATACACTTGAAAAAAAAAAAAAAACAGTAAATTGCACTGCATTGCATCACTGGCTTGTCTAGAAAATCAGGTAGATATTGCAACATGATGAACATATCAATAAAAAAATAACAAAACTTACATTTGATGTACTGCTGATTTATGGTAGTTAAGTTAAATTATAGATTAAAGGTGACATGTCATGAAAATCTGACCTTTTTAATGTTTAAATGTTATAATCAGGTCCCCGGGGCATCTACCAACTCAGAAAATGTGAAAAAGAACAACTCAGTATTTTTATTTTTTTTTTAAGCCTTTCTCTGCAAGCTTGTGGAAAAACGGTCTGTGAAATCCGAACGACGTAGAAAGGGGAATTTATTATAATAATACCACCCCTTAATCTGCATATTTTCACCCATGGCGCTGCGATTGTGTTTTTGCAAGCGGCAATGGTGTACCAGTTCTAACGTTATGGCAAAAGTTTGAGCAAAGCATGCTAACTGTTCTGTCATTGGCTGTACAGTCATACTATTTAGAGTCCCAGCCTCAGAGACAAGAGAGCACTGGATTTATTGATTTATTTACTGTATATTACGCTGCTGCCACACTGATCTAATATAAACATGCAGTTTTTTTCTAGCTGTTAACCTTCACAAAAATAACTGACTGTTTTTGTGTGTTTTTAGCATAAACTTGTGTGTACTTCACAGTTTAAGCGCAGTAAGACTTGAAAGAGAACTTTAGTACTCACATGCCGTGTGACAGCCACTTTCTGTGCGTGTGCTTCGGATGTGTATGCTCAAAAAACGTATATCAGTTTAAACTAATATGATATATATAATTAAATTAAATATATATAATTAAAATGCATAATTTCAACATGATAGATATGATCATCTAAACCAAACAATGTTTTTTTAAAAAGAGTATCTGAGGTAGGAGTCGTAAAGGCACAGTCCTATTCTGGAAAAGGGGGCGGGGAGCAGCAGCTCATTTGCATTTAAAGAGACATGCGCGAAAACAGCATGTTTCTGTTTCCACTCAAAATCATTTTCAAAATCATATGATAAATGATCTTTGGGATATTTTGAGCTGAAACTTCACAGACACATTTTGGGGTCATCTGAGACTTATATTACATAAGACCATAATAGGTCTCCTTTAAAGCATATGACAAAACACGAGAAATTACACCATTTACCATTTTAAAATTCTGAGATTTTTCTAAGAAACAAATACTTCTGTTCAGAAAGGACATGTTTAATTGATCCAAAGTGACAGTAAAGAGTTTTCTACTGTTACAAATGATTTCTATTTGAAATAAATGCTGGTTTTTTATTGTTGCTATTCATCAAAGGTTTCTTTCTCCATTTCTGTTATCAGTGTAGTTTGGGTTCCTTGCCACTGTTACCTCTGGCTTGCTTAGTTGGGGACACTTGATATTTGGCAACATTACTGAATTGCCTGCATGACGACATGACTGTTTTCTCCAGGGCTGCTTTACAGATAAATTAAACTCATTCTATAATTCATGGACTTTACACAGTTATTGAACTTAACTAAATCAACAATGAACTGATTTCAACTAAATAATGACTGTTAACTGTTGTCTTTTGAGAGTTGCTTTATAGCAGAATTAAATTTAGTTTCCATCACTGAATCACTATTTTCTTGTTTATCACTATATATTCTCTGTATATTCAGCTTTGACATCACGAGTAAATTACACTTTAAAATATTTAAGAACAAAAAGTTATTTTTAATAATATTTCACAGTATTGCTTATTTTCTCTCTGTTTTTATCAAATACATGCAGTCTTGCTGAGCAGACTTCTTTAAAAAACAATAAAAAGTCTCACCAATCCCAAATGTTCGTAGTGTCTGCGTTTGGCTAATCAGAAGTATAGTTTTTAAGGCTATGAGGTCAGTTCTCAGGAATCAATAAACTGCTAAATGTACCTCTTGAATGCAATGCAGCTCACTTTAGAAAGTGTCAGCCAGTTGCATAAATCAGAATCAATATCATCTTCAATTACTATATAAAAGAACAAGTGCTTATGACAAATAAACTCTTATCACTTTCTACTGGAACACTCTGCAGCAGCCTCTACGTGACCCCAGAGACGTCAGTGTCCTGCGGTCCATCAGCTCTTCTCCTCATAAATAGACAACGTTCTCCAGACTATTTTAAGCTGATCTAAGCATCCACCTACCACTGAGCTGTCTACAAAAACATGCTGCTTTCTGCCTTTGGTTTGTGCTTATTTCATTCAGATTTACACAGATAGACACAAGAACCAAACTTCAGATCTTTAAAAACAAAATGAAGATGTTTATGGTAATATCGCCCCAAATCTAACTTCACGCAACCCACAGAAGCTGTTTTTTTAATGAGACGGCTCATTAAAATAATCAACACTGTAGGTTAAAATGAAGATGAAACAATAACAACAAACTTGACCGAATGAACCTTGACCTTGACTTACCAATGTGACTGCGGTGAGAGGAGGCATCCGACAGATGACCCCAGAGAGACAGAAGGGTCAAAAACACCAGCAAGAGCCACACGCACACCCTCTGTACCGCCCGCTCCTGCATTCTGAAACACACACACACAAAGCATATCAGCACATGAGCATTACACTGATCAGAAAGACTATTAGATTGCACATTTCTAGAGGGGATCTCCTTCTTTCCTCCAGTGCTATCTAAATGTCATCATGTTATTCCTGAATGTTTTCTGATACAATGCTGAGTGCTCCAAAACACTGAATTATACAATTACTTACAGAGAGAGTGAGCTTTCAAGGGTGTGTAGGGGTTTTCTGGCAGATACTGAACCTCTAGTGGTTGAGGTTGGTACTGATTTTTGCACACTCTCAAAAAATGCTGTGATTGAGTTTTTTTGACCCAGCGGTTGGGTTTAATGTTTACTAGGGCTGTCAAATGATTAATCGCGATTAATCGCATCCAAAATAAAAGTTTGTATATACATAAAATATGAGTGCATGCTGTGTATATTTATTTATATATATTTATAAAATGCAAATTCACCCTCATGTCATTCCAAACCTGTAAGATCTTTGTTCATCTTCGCAACACAAATTAAGACATTTTTAATGAAATTCAAGAGCTTTCTGACCCTGCATAGACAGCATTTATTTATTATGAGTATAAAAATACACACACATACACATATTTTAAATATTTATACATATATATATATATATATATATATATATATATATATATATATTTATATATAAATATAAATATTTAATATAAAAATATACAATTTTTCTTAAATATACACATGCATGTGTATGTATTTATATATTCATAATAAATATACACAGTACACACACATATATTATGTAAATGCAAAATTTTATTTGGGATGCGATTAACCGTGATTAATCATTTGACAGCCCTAATGTTTACCCCAGCTTCTGGGTAGTTTTATTTAACTCAGCTATTGCTTAAAAATTACTATATTTCTTGCTTAAAATGAACCCAAAATAGGTTGGAAATGAACATTTATTAATAAGGTGAATAAATAATAATTAAATAAATATTTTTGAATGTCTTATTAATAAACGTTTTTGCTTTTAATTACTGCTGATGTCTCTAGTAATTATGTGTCTGATTTTTCATTTACAACCTATTTTTGGTTAATTTTAAGCCAGCCATATAGTAATTTTTAAACAGTTGTTGATTTAAATAAAACTACCCAAGGGATTGGGTTAAAAATTTAACCCTACCGCTGGCTCAGAACAACCCAGTTGCCAGGTTTGGCCATATTTCACCCAGTGCTGGGTTGTTTTTATCTTTGTAACAATATCTTCACCCTCACTTTTGACCAATTTAATGTATTATTGTGGAATAAAAGTATTTTCTACAAAAAAACAAAAAAACAAAAACAAACATCTGTTGTAAAATAAGACTTCTGCTTAGCATATGATGTCATCTGGCGGTTTAACCTTTAATTAGCAAAGTCAATTCCCTTCCAACCTCCTCACAATTTGACTCTGGCCGAAAATAACTGACACTTCCAAGGAATGTTTGTGTCGGGACTAATGGAATTAAATCGTAAAACTACATAGACTATTGGTTTAGACTCTGCAAAAGAAAAAGCGCTGCTTAGCTTTCTTCTCATTTCCCATTTCTTTTATCTCAGACAGACATTTAAAGGTATAGTTCAGTCTTTAAATAAAAATTCTCGTATCTTCATAATATCGTGGATGAAACAACTAATGTTACATGGACTATTTTAACGATGTTCTTACTACCTTTCTGAAACTTAAACATGGTAGTTGCATTGTTGTCTATGGGTCAGAAAGCTCTGTGAAAAGAAAGCTTGTGTTCCGAAGATGAACAAAGGTCTTACGCGTTTTGAACGACATGTGGGTGAGTAATTAATGACAGGATTTTCATTTTTGGGTGAACTATCTCGCTTTTCATTTGGAGAGAAAATAAAAGCAGGCCGTTTATTTACAATGTACTGGCATCTGAAGGGTAAACAGTACAAACAAACTCTATGCATGTGTGCAGTTGTGTGTGCTTATGCTATTACCATAAGCATTAGTCTATAATTCCATATAACACTTGTGAGAGTAACTTCAGAAGACATCATGTGAGAGCATTTAATAGTATCAGCCAACCAATAAGAGCACACTTTTATCATTTAGACTTCCGTGCAAAATGGACGGTTAACAGAGTTCTCTCACAAAGAGAAGTCTGTGTACATTTTCCATTGATCATGGCAGCAGTAACTCATCCAATGATGATAAAATGATGAGAAGAGCGTTATAACAGGGCACACATCCAAAAACAAGGCATTGATGAGAATCTGCATTTTAAAGAGCTGATTCAAGTGCCTGGACTGCAATGCTGTAAAGTAGTTTCTGCATCCTCCACAATCTAGAATACACAATCGCCCTGCAAAATGGGGAATTGCACTGTGCAAATTGCATTCAGCACTAATTTTAGGGCGTGTTTGCACCGTTACCTAATTTGCATAATTCCTTTAGTGAATTGGGTGCTAACACAACACTAACAGCATGCAGAAATAAATGACATTATTAGTTGGCACAGTTCATTCTTAGTGAACTCTCCCCTGTTATTCCCCCCTGCAGTTTTGTAATGGAGGCCTGTGAGTTGCTCTTCTGATTAGTATCAGTTTAATAATGAATTTGCTTCTTTACATTCACGGTGCACAACATACACACACACTCTTATGAAGCTCCAGACGCTAACAGATATTCAGCAGATTGAAAAAAGATAGATTTTGTTGGGTAAAAGAGAAATGTTAGACAGGGAAAAAGCATGGAAGAAAGAGAGATAAACAACATAAAGGGGTGTTTTGGAAATAGTTTGCCTGGCTCAGGGAAGTCTATGAGTCGCTGTGGGAATGTGTCAAATTATGCAGATTTAGCACACTAATTATCTTTCAACCAGCAGAGCTCACTAGAAATCTCTCCTGTTTAAAGCAGAGGGGTGGGCAGGAAAACCCCTGCCTGAAGGGAGTTTTACAGTGTGCAGGTGGTCGGCCATGAACACACAAAAAGATACTGTCGCTGCCATTTATATTCTCACATCATACACAGAAATCTGCAGTGTGTTATTTCTGCACCACTAGTGGCACCAAACCTTTCCCAAATACTCATATATCCTCACTGTTTAGGCAAACAAATCAGTGCTTGAACCTTTTTTGGGTTTACTTGCAGACACTGCAGATTAAGCTGGGACAGAAGTATTTTAACATAGAAAAATATAAAACAAATCAATATTAAAGAGATAGTTCACCCCAAAATTAAAATTCTGTTATTAATTACTCACCCTCATGTCGTTCCAACACGTCTTTGGAACACAAATTAAGATATTTTTGATGAAATCCGAGAACTTTCTGACCCTGCATAGACAGCAATGCAACTAAAACATTTAAGGCCCAGAAAGGTAGTAAGGACATCATTAAAATAGTCCATGTGACATCAGTGGTTCAACCATAATGTCATGAAGCTACAAAAATATGTTTTGTGTGCAAAGAAAACAAAAATAACTACTTTATTCAACAATTTCTTTTCTTTTGCACAGTGTAAATTTCGTCAACAAAGACGACAATGAAAAATATTCGTTAACGAACATTTTTTCTGTGACTGAGAAGAGATGTTGACGAGCTAAAACTGCTATCTGATGATAAAAACTATGACGAAATTTATGCCGCGTCTTCGTTAACAAGACAAGACGGGACTAGAATGTTATTTGAGGACTATGGGACATTCAAAATACATCCTATAGGCTAAGTTAACTGTTTTGTCTTTCAGCGATAGGGTGACCAGACGTTTTTCCCGGGAGTCACAATTCGTTGTCTATTAACTTAAAGTTAGTGAAGGGATAGACGGAATAGCGGCGATAGAAGCGCTCTCTCTGGCGCACACTCCACTTCTTCAGTTTTCATACAGAGCATGATCGGTTCTCAGTTCTCAAATACACACAAAGTAGTCCAAAGTTCCATCGTGTTGAGTATCTCACGTAAATACAGTCAGTTATGGCTTAAGTGAACGTAAACAGGTGGGTGAAAACTGAATGTGTCAGTATTACATGCATGCCTTCCGTCTTAAAGGGACAGTATTCCTAATGAAATACCAATCTGTGTCATTAATTATAACCAAAAAAATATGTTAAATAAATGTATACATGTTAAGTAAACCTACTGTATCTGAAAAATGAATTTAATTTGTATCTCTACCCAGAAATGAAAATTGTCATAATTTATTCCAGTTTTCCCAAATTCAATCCTTGATTCAAATTTCTCATAAGCTTAATTGATTTGGCATTGAAGACTATAAAATAGCTACCAAAATAAATGTTGGTAACTACATTTTGGCTAAAAGTAATGACTAAAAGTTGACAAAATTGTAATGACTTTTCGTCGACTAAAACTAGACTAAAACTATGAATGACTAAAATGTGACTACGATTATTAAACATTTTTGTCTCGAGATAAAGACTAAGACTAAATAAAAAATGCCTGTCAAAATTAACACTGCTTTTGCATCACTTTTTGCCACCATTCATGAGAGTGCAACGACACCTGCGTGTGGAGACAAAGAGAAGAAGAAAAAAAGTAGTTATTTTTGTTTTTTTTATGCACAAAAATTCTTGTAGCTTCATAAACCACTGATGTCACATGAACTATTTTAATAGTTTTTAATGTCCTTACTACTGGGTCTTGACTGTGTCAGTTGCGTTGATTTCTATGCAGGGACAGAAATTGGATTTCATCAAAAATATCTTAATTTGTGTTCTGAAGATGAACGAAGGTCTTATGGGTTCACAAAACGACAAAATTTTCTTTTTTGCGGGAACCATCTCTTTAACATTTCATTCTGTAATCAGTACTACTGTCTAAACAGATGCAATTTATAATCAATTTAGACTGTAATCAGCCAAAATTGTAAAATAATACCCATTTGAGCTTCATTATACTCCCTAACTTTGTCCTTTTGAAATTGATCACACAGAAGAAGGGCATTGTGATGTTAATGTGTGTTGAGTTGAGTGTGTGTATATCTCTGTTTGCTCTGGCTGCTCTTCTTTGATGGCTAAACTTCCGCTGTGTTCATTAGTTCTTTAGGAGCTCTCAGTAAACACTGCCAAACACCCACTGGCTAGCGTCATCAGCATGTCTCTGCATTAATACCAGTCAAGCTTAATCACTAGCAAATCTCCAGCAAGACTTTAATTGCTAGCTATTTAGCTTTTGCAATTTGTTTTCAATCTCAGAAAAAGAGTTTCAAACGGATGTAAATTATCATATATAATCACTGTAGTGATATATGCTGTTTTTTCCTTTAATGTTTTCCCTCCCTTTTTCAATTATTTACTTTCCAGTTCTCTGCTAACAAAGGCCTGCAGCTGCAACAAATGTACTGTTATTTTTCAGGCCAAAAGTACACTGGAAATGAGTCTGTAAAAGTGAAAAATAAAGCAGAGCGAGAGAATGGTTGGAAGTGTGCTTTGAAAAAACATTGTTCTGATCAACTGATTCAGAAAAACTTTTTACTCACTTTTTCCTCCGTCCAAAAGAATGAAAAAAAGCATTCATTTGTCACCACAACTACACTAAATCAGCAGTGTTTTGTATTTTTAAGAGTTGGAAGGCTGTACTGATGATAGAAGGGGCAGTATTTCTTACAGTGGCAGAATTTGAGTGTTAAAGTTTGTAGTGTGATAGAGAAAATAGAGAAATTTGTGGCATAGATGCAATATTTCAGAAACAGAAATGCAGTATTTGTGTATAAAGGGTTTAAAGCAATAGTTCACTCAAAAGCGAAAATTCTGTCATTAATTGGTCACCCTCATGTCCTTTCAAACCTGTAAGACCTTCGCTCATCTTCAGAACACAAATTAAGATATTTTTAATGAAATCCAAGAGCTTTCTGACCCTGCATAGACAGCAACACAACTGACCCGTTCAAGGCCCGAAAAGGTAGTAAGGACATTGATAAATTAGTCGATGTGACATCTGTGTTTCAACCTTAAATTTACAATGAACACAGATCTTACGGGTTTGGAATGAGATGAGGGTGAGTAATTAATGACTTTCATTCAAATTTTCATTTTTGGGTGAACTGTCTCTTTAAGATTATATATATTTGGGAAAAAAGTACAAGATAGTATTTCAGAGATAGAGTAGCTGTATTTTAAAGGTATAGGACAACATTTCATAAATAGAGCAGCAGAATTTCAGAGGTTTAAGACAGTATTTAAAAAACTAACTGTAGTATTTTACACAGAATTTCAGAATAAGATAAGGAAAAATAAGGCAGAAGTACAATGAAAGTACTTAAAGTAATTTCAGGACGAACAGACCATTAGAGACAATAGGTGGAAAGATATATATGTTTATAATGTGATGAAAAGTATCTTCTGGTTCTTATCATAGAAGAATTTGGTGCACTTGTAAACTGCCCCTATCAAATAAACTACAAATCCTATGTATATAATAAATAAACCAGTTGCGTAATATCACATTAAAATACCAGTTTATATGTCAGAGATTTAACGTAACTTCAGTTTCTTATGGTATGCTGGCTCAATTTACCCCACAGCATTTGGCTCACTTTACCCCATAGCTGGCATTTTGGAAAAAAAAAAACTAGCTAGCTTACCAATTCAGGTTAATATTTGATTTGCGTGGTTTTATATGTTGCTAAATCACCTATATGCATCGTAAATATTTTTAGACCTGGATAAATTTACTTTGATGTAACAGCCATTAGATCTGTTATGCTAAAATTATACTTTGACTAACAGTTTTCAAAGTAAAAGTCTTCGACTCCTTTTGTGTGTTTCTCCTTTACCACAGTCTGTCAGAAATGATGGGTGTTTCCAAAATACATCACATGACAGTAAAAGTCACCAAGATACAGGTGGTGGGTCAACTTACCCACTGGCTCAACTTACCCCATTCCCCCCTACTGCATTTCAGAAGTATTTCAGAGATACAACGGCGGTATTTTAGCAATACAGAAACATGTAGGGCATTATTTGAATGTTAAAAGTTGTATTTTGAGATTAATAGATAGAGCTACAGTATTTTATCCGTTTGTATTGTGAACTGTTTTGTGCAAGTTGAATTTCAGAGGTAAGATGGCACCCATTTAAAGGTATAATAGCCATATTTGAAGTGAGAGGGAGCAGGAGTGTTTCCACAGTGAAACCGTTTTAAGCTTATACATGCAGTGAGGCTTTTTTAACCCAGTTAGTGTTTCACTGTACAGCAGCTGCATCTTAAACATTTAGAGAGAAAGACAGAGGCAGTGTCTCCGTTCCATTCATTTAATTAGTCCCACTGGAATTTTTGCAGATGGTGACATCATCACACGCAGACATTTCTGTTTCATTTTCTCCCCAAATACAGTATATGTCCATATCAAACCTCTCTCTTGCACTCGCTCGCTTTCTCTGTCTCTCTCTCATTCAGTATTTTCAACCATGGCCTAATGGTTATTCGGTTGGCCAAGACTGAAACGATAATACCATGTCAGAAACCTCATGTAATGTTTTAAGTTCAAACACTAGCTACAAATCAACACAAAAAATAAACACACACACACACGCACACAAATATCCGTACAACTTTTGCATTGCAGACCTCATTATGACCGACAGACCAAAAGGCATCAAAGAATATTCACCCATCACCTAAAGCCGCTTTCATCTTCCCTTCCTGCTTCTATTCAGACAGGTTTTCCAGTCCTGTAACAAATGCTGCAGGCTGGTAGCTGTGCTGCTTTGTGCACTATAAAATTAATGTGTTTGTAGTTCTACTGTTCTCCCTCTACTCTCTCTTTCTCCCTCTCTCTCCCCTAAAGGAACAATCTGCATATCTGAACACAAGGCTGCATAAGAATGTCAAAAGATATTAATGCATCAGCACTCATAAGTATATTTTTTTAATCTATCAGCAGTCTTTAAAATCAATGAACAATGCGCATGTTGAGAAGCTCTGGGGCCTAATGTGCAGTAATCAATACTGACATGTCAGGTTATGCTGGTAAATAAAAATTTGTTTTGAAGTTACCTGTCTGATTAAATATGTAGTAGTTCAGATTTTTACCTGACCTGACAATATTTTCACCATCTACAAAGTCACAAAGTTGCTACATCAGAGGTTATCAAACTATAAAGGCCACAAGGCGGTGCTAGCAAGTGGAAAAATATTTTACAAAATGTATTATTAGGGCTGTCAAAGTTAATTAAAGGTAAGGGCATTTAAAACAAAGACACCAAAGGGAAAGTTTAAGAAGCAGAATCTCTAAAGCTTACAGAGGTATAGGCATCCAAATACTAGGCAAATGCCACAATAGTGCTTTTTTCCCATTTTGAACCCTCTTGGTTTGCATACAATGCAGCAAAGATTGCGAAAGTCAATTGGTTTTTCAGCATTTTTGTGTATTTGAACTCTTTTCCAACAATGACTGTATGATTTTGAGATCCATCTTTTTACACTGAGGACAACTGAGGGACTCACATGCAACTATTACAGAAGGTTCAAACGCTCACTGATGCTTCAGAAGGAAACACAATGCATTAAGAGCTGGGGGTGAAAACTTTTGAAAACATGTACGTTTCTTGTGTAGATTCTGAAGGGCAGTACTAAATGAAAAAAATATGATATTCAGGCAAAATAGGAAAAATGTACACATCCTCATTCTGTTCAAAAGTTTACACCCCTGGCTCTTAATGCATAGGTTTTCCTTCTAGAGCATCAGTGAGTGTTTGAACCTTCTGTAATTGTTGCATATGAGTCCCTCAGTTGTCCTCAGTGTGAAAAGATCATCTCACAATAATGTTGTCATTGTTAAAAAGTGTTCAAATACACAAAAATGTTGAAAAACCAAAGAATGTGTCGGACCTGAAGAATTTTTCTAAAGAACAACGGGACGTTTACCTGTTCAGGACAAACATGGGACTCATGAACAACTATCACTAAACAAAAAAAAAAAAGAAACACAGATGTGGATCATTCAGGGAACAACACAGTATTAAGAATCAAGTGTATGTATTGAACAGGGTCATTTTTATAAATTCAGCTGTTATTTTCTCTTTTGTGGACTATATGTAAACGTCCTTTATGATCTCTCCTGTTTTGGTAAAATTATTAACATTTTGCAGATTCTGCAAGGTGTATGTAAACTTTTGACCTCAACTATATATGTTTGTCTTTCTACAGAAAAAAATTGAGTCAGGGAAGTTTTCGAAATTTGATTGATTTGACACAGAATGGCCCATGTACAAGATCAATGATATAGACAGGGAAATGCAAAGCTTCAAATATAGTGAAAACCCAGACTGGACAAAGATGACTCCAAACTCTCTCACAGCTGCCCAACATATAATGTTGAACTCTGAATTGAGATTCAGGAGGGAACATGTCTAAAATTAGTAGAAGAAGAATCTGTTGAGTTTTCTCTTAAAAGAAGACGCTTTTATGAAACTCCCGGGTCTTTATCTGTGTTTGTGTGTGTAATCAGTATAACCCCTACACTAAAACGCAATGTCTCGGTTGTGGGTTGATAAGATCAGTTAGTGTGTATCAGTTTACTCAAATGGCCACAAATCATGTCCAACACACTGGCGGATATCAGCCTCTGACTGAACAGACTCACTAGAATGAGAAAGACACACATCATGAGAGAGCGGGTGGGGGATTTTTTTTTTTTCATAGGGATATTTTTATTCTTCTGATAGGTGCTCGCGGCCAGTGTGGCGGGCAGAGACAGCGCTGGTGAAAATAATGACCATGAGTTGGCATCCCTTCTCTATCATGTGGCAGATTCTGTCAGGTAACGGGCATCTGATGAAGATCTGAACTAGAAAGGGTGACTCGCTTTCTGTGCCAGTGGACTGAACAGGTGGTCAAACCTGGCCAGCAATAAATATGATGGTTTACATCAGCCATTTAATCCCACCCACACACACCTGATCTCAATCACACACTGGCACCAGAAATGACAACCAATTAAAAATGAGAAAACTGCTGCCAGGACATCGACACCAGACAGGAGAGCAGAGCCAGAGAAAGAGAGAAGCTCCTGGATAACAGAATGGAAGACTTTCTAATGAAGTCACGCTTCAAGAAATACTCATTAGGACTCCACAATGTCAGTCATTATCCTTAAAACAAACATGGCAACCTGTTTAGGAAAATACTGAAAAGTGAATGCATGAACATGAATGCACAAATGACCATTTTTAGCTGGTTGAGAAGGGCAAAAAGTGGACAGCTATGAATTGCCAGGCTGGTACAAGCTAATGATCTAGCTAGTGGAAAAGAACGGCTATATTATTCAAGTACTTGTGAATTCAATACATTAATTAATTAATTTTTTCAAGGGTTTTTTAAGCTGGGGTCCACGACCCCGAAGGATGCAAGATGAATAAATAATGTGTATAAATAAATAAATAAATAAGTAATATGTTACAATTTGCAGATTACAAATTAATATTGCACACATATTTGAAGATTTCTTACAGTTTAAATGGGTCTTTGTATCAGTGATGTTATTGTTAATTAAACTAAAAAAAATATTAAAATCAGAATTTGGCAATTAAATTAAATTAAATTAAATTTGAAAAACATGAAAATAGAAATGTCACCTGGCAACACAATTAACTAAAATGACTAAAACTGAAATAAAATTAAATTAAATTAAAATAAAACTAACAGAATTATTAAAAAATGAAACATAAATATAAATTAATACTGCACACATATTTTAGGAATACTTACAGTATAAATGGGTCTTTGTGTAAGTGATATTATTGTTAATTAAACTAAAAATAAAATATTACAATCAGAATTTGATAATTTAAATACATTTTACATGAAATGAAATGAAATTTGAAAAAAATGAAATTTGAAAAAAATTAAATCAGAAATGTTGCCAGGCAATGCAATTTACTAAAATGACTAAAACTGAAATAAAATTAAATGTGATTAAATGAAATCTAATATAAATATTAAAAAATGAAATATGAATTAATATTGCACACATATTTTAAGATTTCTTACAGTATAAATGGGTCTTTGTATCAGTGATGTTATTATTAATTACACTGAAAAGAAAACTATTAAAATCATAATTTGAAAAAAAAGTAAAAAATATGACTAAAACTAAAAATTAAATTAAAATAAATATTAAAAAATGAAATATAAATATAATATTATATATTATATTATATATATTTATATAATATATAATCTAATAATTTCTAAATCTTAATCAGTACTAGTACATTAACACTAAAATATTTACAATACTTTGTACATGAAAAGCATTGTGTTACACTGAAGAAAAATCCACATGGTTTAGTATTGTGTATATAACAAGGCAGCAGAAAACACATCCACACTGTATTGATATGTGACACATCCACAGCTCTGCCCACTCAACATGACCGATGAGATTCTTATTTAACGACACAGCCATGAAGCGTGTAATCGCACAATATGCAACTCTCATATTTCATACAACAGAACACAGGAGATGCCCCAAGCTCAACACACACACATACACAGTAGTTTGCAGATTTCAAACTATCTCCAAACTCTCTCTCTCTCCCACTGCATGCGTGTGTTTGTGTATGTGTGATGGAGCAGCTTCACTGACGCAGCACAGCTAAGCGCTGATATTCTCCAACCCAGTGTGAGGAGTTTTACACAAATGAAGACTCTGCGCAGGATAAAAAAGTATAAAACAAGATCAAAGTGAAGCAGCACGGTGCATCTGCAGCCTTTATATTCATCTTTCAGGATTTACAGGGAGAGAAAAGTCCCTCCAACACTTTGAACCAAAGCAGCTCGAGCAGGATTGGTTCCGGGACACATTTGGGAATTTAAGAAATATATCTGAAATGCAAATAGCACAGTGTGGAAGTCTTTGAAAAACAATCAGCGTGCGGAGACTGAGGGGAGAGGTGGAGAGAGACCACCGATATCAGGTTTACTCAGAAACCCCTCAGCCTGCCCCCAAACAGGCTCTAATCCACTTTAAATCCACACTCTGTTCGAAATGAGTCCCATGGATTCAAATAGGATTGACCAAGTTCTACTTTGAACTCTGTCTGTGTCTTGGCCCGAGTCAAAATGCCTCCTAGAGGAATTCTCCTGTAGTAATGATGAAATGTCTTAGGAACGTCTCACTCCTACATCTTTATCTTTCTCTTGCTTCTTTTCTTCCTCTGTTTCTGATTGTCATACTTTAGCATTACAGCTATCCAATAGAAAATTCATATTAGTTGTTGTAGATGACCCTGTTTACACCTGGTAGATATCCATCACAAAAAACATATCCACACAAACACGACAAACAGTGCAGGTACATATTTACCCTGAGCATTTAAGGCTTTCTTGGTCACTTAGAGAAACTATAGATGAAATATGCACTGAAGGTTTATGACTCCACTGAAGTATTGAAATGGGCCTTGAAAAGCGTGCTGGTGCTGAAGGTACTAAGCTTCAAGAACAAAACCTAAAATGGAGGTTTTTCAAGAACCAAAAAGCAACAACATGGGACTCTGGGTAGTTTTAAAAGTTAATGAGAGACTGTGTGGGGCTAGGTGCACGCGCGCTGAATCATTTATGCAAGAGCAGCTCAGTGTCTGTTTCTGGTGAGGAAAAAAATACTCTGCATGCAGTTATGAATTATTGAGAACAGAGAGGAGCATCCCAATGGGAGAGCATTCCAACTCTTACTGCACACAGGAGAGGAGAGGAGATGAGAAGAGATGAGACAAAAGGAGAGGAGATGAGAGGAAATGAGATGAGATTAGAAGAAATGAGACAACAGGAGTGGATAGAAGATGATATGAAAGGTAATGAGATGAAACGAGACCTGGAGACAGGAGACATGATGAGAGGAAAAGAGACAAGGAGGTAAAAAACAAGAAGAGACGAGATGAAAGAAAATAAGAAACAAGATGAAGAAATGAGACGAGTAGAGAGAGAAATTAGATAAGAGATGTGACAAGATAGTAATGAGATGAAACGAGAGGAGACAGGATGAGGGGAAATGAGACAAGAGGTAAAAAGATAAGAGGAAGTGAGGTGAGAAAAGACCAGATGAGAGGAGACAATATTTGAGAAAATAAGAAACAAGATGAGAAAAAATGAGCTGAGGATAGAGGAAATTAGATAAGAGGAGATGAGGCAAGATAAGAGGAAGTGAGACGAGAGTAGAGGAGAGAAGTTGAGATGAGACAAGAGGACACGAGAAAAAAGGATTAAATGAGAGAGATGAGATGAGAAGTACTGAGACAGGAGAGAAGACAAAAGGAGACAGGATGAGAGGAAATGAGATAAAAGAAGACTGCACTAAAAATTGAGACGAGAGAAGAAAAGATGTGATGAGAGGTATTGAGACAAGAGGAAAAGACACAATAGGAAAGGAAACAGGATATGAGGAAATGAGACAAGGTGAGAGGAAACAAGACGTGAGAAAATAAGAAGCAAGACGAGGCGAGAGGAAATGAGATAAGAGGAGATGAGACAAGACGAGAGGAAGTGAGATGACACAAGAAGACAAAAGGATTAAATGAGAGTGGATGAGATGAGAAGAGACAAGATGAGAGGAAATGAGACAAGACGAGAGGAAGCAAGATGTGAGAAAACAAGAAACCAGACGAGAAGAAATGAGACAAGGTGAGAGGAAATGAGATAAGAGGAGATGAAAAAAGATGAAAGGAAGTGAGACGAGAGTGTATGAGAGAAGTTAAAAATGAGACAAGAGGAGATGAGACAAAATGATTAAATGAGAGAAGACAATATGGAAGGAGATGAGAGGAGAGGAAAGAAGATGGCGTGAGACAAACAAAAAGAGGAGACAAGATAACAGGAAAGAAGATATGAAAGGAGATGAAGAGAAAGAGATGAGAGGAAATGTAACTGTAAGAGAGGAGACCAGATGGTATGAAAGGAAATGGGACAAGCTGAGAGGAGACAAGACAAGAGGAGAGGAAATAAGAGGACTGGAAGGGAGAAGAGATGAGTGGAAATTAGATAAAAGCAGACAGGACAAAATGAGACAAGATGAGAGGTAATGAGACAGGAAGAGATGAAAGGAGACGAGATAAGAAATGAGACAAGAGAAGAGGAGACAAAGAATGGAGACAGGATGAGAGTAAATGAGACAAGGGGTAAAAAGATGAAATGAGAGGAAATGAGACAAGATGAGAGAGGACAAGATGAGAGGAGATGAGACAAGATGAGAGGAAGTAAGACGAGAGTAGATGAGAGAAGTTGAGATGAGACAAGAGGAGAAGAAATGAAAGGATTAAATGAGAGAAGGTGATAAGAAATTAGATGAGGGGAGAAGAAAGAAAATGGCATGAGAAAAAAGACAGAGGAGACAAGATGAAGATGAAAGAAGATGAAATCAGAGGAAATGAGACAATATGAAAGGAAATTACACAAAATGAAAGGAGAAAAAAAATAAAGGGGAAGAGATGACAGAAGAGAAGAGGAAATGTAGAAAAGAACAGACCAGATAATAGAAGAGAAAATGAGATGAAAGGAGGGGAGGTGAGACGAGACAAGAGAACAGCAGATGATATGAAAGGAAATGAGACGAGATGAGAGGAGACAAAACAGGAGAAAGAGAAAAGCAAATTAGAGGACAGGAGTGGAGAAGAGATGAGACAAAAGCAGACAGGACAAGATAAGATGAAATGAGACAAAATGAGAGGAGGTGAAACGAGAAGAGACAAAACAAGTAGAGAGGAAAGGAGACAAGATGAGAGAAAAAGAGATGAAAGGAGAGGGAACGAAATGAAAGGATTTTTTCTTCAATTTTTCAATATTTGACTAATAAAAAAGAGACTGTAGCAATACTAAATCTTTTATGCAATAAATCTTCACACCGAGGTGCCTGTTAAAACACAAGAGATCAAACAGTGATGTAAAAGAGGTTTTAACTGTATCTGTTTTGAAGGGATTTCTTTCTAACCCACATACAGTAACACTCCCTATAATCAACCTCAGGAGGATTTAATGCACCATTTTCCTTGACAAGCACAAGTTTAGAAGTGTGCAGTACTGTTTCCTCCTTAATAAGCTCTGCATCAGCACTAAAACACTTGGAGGGTGCCAAAAGCGCAACGCAAGCCCGTGAAGCTGAATGAGATTTTACTTCTGTGACAGTAATGAAAAACCCAGGTCACATCAGGTTCCCGCACCCTTTGATCAATGCATTTCCAGTGACTTTCCTAGTACTTTTCATGATGAATGGATGAAGAATCATTCAGTTTGCTGCAGTGCAACTATAATTAATACATTTACTAATGTACATTATTAATAATATTGTGAAATATCTTTAATAAAACATACACATCTTGCGCATCTATATAAACAGTGAAATATTTTAAGCACAGCGTAACTATAAAATATATATTCACTATTAAAAAAAATCTAAAATCTTTTCCATATCATGACTTCAATAATTTCACAAACACACGCAAGAAACACTGAAGTAAACAGGAGCTCTCGTCCTAAATTCATTTGAATCAGTCATAACTATTTCATTGTTGTTAAGTCAACAAACACATCAGCATCACTAGAAAGCACATATTTTACTGTTTGGATTGTGTGTTTGTATATGGGTTATTTCCTAAAACTGTGCAGAATGAGATTTCTCATTCTGCATCTGGTTTAGTAGCGAGAGCAGCATGATTGTAATTGGTCTGCTGAAGGGGGTTCGAATTTTTAGATTGGCTGGCTCCTTTTAGAATGCATCTCTACTGAGCCTCATAAATAAGGTGACTGATTTTTCACTGTTTGGAGGGTTAGAAAAAAATACAGATTTTTTTTCTTGATGAGCAGGCCTTTAAACATTAGCTACTGATGATTCTGCTCCTTTTATAAGAGTATGTAGTCCTCTTATTCTTTTATGTAGTGTTGGTCTAAATATCTAAATATTCAGATCACATTTGGCTTTATTCAGTCTGTAAATATGTGCTCTGCATATCTGGGGCAGTGAGTAGATGGTAATGAGTAAAAACTCTAATGACATCTACAGAGGAAATGTGTGTGGAAAAGGTCAGAACAGGCACATGAGATTACCCACACACATATACATACACAAATACAAAATAAAAACACAATATCCTTTTCGTATCTCTCTCTTTCACTTATATTAGCACATAACATAACAGTCTAAGACCACGCTGAAAATCAGGGACTCAAAATCAAATTTAAAGCTAAAAAAGGTATGCTAAAAAAAGTAAAAGGTGAATATGAGAAATGGGGTTATGAATATGAGAAATTAGGTTACTCCTCAAATTTGTGAGAATAATGAGTACAAAAGTTTGGATTTTCATGTTTTGAAAATTGAAATTAAAATTAAATGCATGCATTAATAGCCAGGGGTGAAAACTTTTGAATAGAATAAAGAAATATAATTTTTTCTTATTTTGCCTAAATATCTTTTGTTTTTTTCATTTAGTACTGCCCTTCAGAAGCTACAGAAGATACTTACATGTTTCCCGAAAGACAAAATAAATTAAATTTACACTGATTTTTAAATTCAAAAAGTTTTCACCCCCCGGCTCTTAATGCATTGTGTTTTCTTCTGAATCATCAGTGAGCATTTGAACCTTCTGTAATAGTTGCATATGAGTCCATCAGTTGTCCTCAGTGTGAAAAGATGGATCTCAAAATCAAACAGTCATTTTTGGAAAGGGTTCAAATACAGAAAAAAGGTTAAAAACCAAAGAATTTGTAGGACCTGACAAAATTTTTCTGAACAGCGGGTAGTTTAACTGTTCAGGACAAACAGGGGACTCACGAACATCTATCACTAAACCAAAATACACAGCTGTGCATCATTTAGGCAACAAAACAGGATTAAGAATCAAGTGGGTCATTTTTATAAATTCAACTATTATTTTCTCTTGTGGACTATATGTAAACGTGAAATATCTTATTCAGGTCTGTACTAAATAAAAAAATAACATGCATTTTGTATGAGCCCTCTTATTTTGGTAAAACAATTACTATTTTGCAGATTCTGCAAGGTGTATGTAAACTTTTGACCTCAACTGTAATTTAATTTAATTCACTAAACACTATTGTAAATCAATAATAAACATTCACTTTAATTTCAGAATTTCTTATTTATTTTATTTTATTTTTAGCTGACCAAGTTTCTCAGCAAAAACATCTGATATATTTACAGTATTTCATATATATATTGTAAATCTCATTATGTGCGGCATGTTAATTCCACTCACTTGAATGTCTGCCATAGATCTGCCTCTCTTTAAGTAAATAATCATCCATAAATCTGTCCCCAGTAATCTGTCCTTTCATCTGCTCCCACCAGTACATTACCAACAGCATAACAGCGGCCTGATCCAAATTCTCCTCTGCTCCTTTTCACACGCCGCACCTCAGCATTAGCGAAGCAGAAAGTGTGCAAAGAACAGAAGTGCGAAAAGCCAGAACCTCAGCAACCTCTCACCTCGCCGAGCCGAGTTATATTAAACCTGCTTTTAAAACTGCATGGACTCAATATATCCAACCCTCTCCACATGCACTGGCTATCACTCCCTAGCTGTTAATTAGCATGCTGCGTGAAACAGGTGTGATTCTGCCCCTCTCTCTCTCTTTATGCCTGCATTTCTCTCTCTCCTACTCATCCTGTGTGTTCACAGTGAACCTTTGACACTAGAGTTTGCGTAATTACCTGTGTTATGGCCTGGTCTGTCTGCCCTCCTGCCTGCAGAGAGCTTATGAGATCCCACACCCCACCTTTCAGAACCCGGCCCAACGCTGCTGGGTTTTATTACCGGCTGGATGGTGCACTAATAATGTCTCTGCTATAATACTTAATGAAACAGTGTGCACGAGACTAAATCTCCTTTCGTGCTAATTTTACAGGCGTGGCAGCTTTAAAAGAAGGACCCGCGCAATAACGCACTCACACTTAACCAAGGGTCCTCGTAAGTCTCTTGAATAATTCCTGCCACACTTTTGCTATGCATGATAAATCAGACACACTTTTTAAGACACACACACTGCCTCACACACACATCCGATCATATGGGAGTGAGTTAATAAGGGAGGGAAACTAAGATCAAGGAAGATGTGGCTCTCTGGTTCCAGACTCCAGAGTCTCATTAGAACAGAGGAGAGTCACAGCAACATCAGAAACATCCCACATCCCTCTATGAAATAATTTGGGCTCTTGTAATTAATCTGACTTTTGTGCAACCCCTGAAGCTGCCAGTTCGAATAACAGGAATTGGCATTAGACTGTCATAGAAAGGTTTATAGTGTTTTGTCTGAGTCTGAGCTGTATAATTTATTCATGCTGATCATTAAAGCGGCATTAATGGCGGAAATGTGAAAAAGTGTTCTGTCGGTTCCTTTCCACTGTCGTCTGAGCTCTTTATATCACCCTAAACAATAGGAAAAATATGCTAATATAACATAGGTGCAAGCCGAGTGGATAAACCTGCTCCGATCAGCTGCTGAAATAAAATAAAAAATAAATAAATACATAAAATAAAATACAATTGAATACAATTAAATAAAACTAAATGAAAACAGGAAATTATCTTATAGAGAGAGTCTCTGCAGATGCTTATGACTGTAATGGGAATTACTTGTACACACACACTACCAGTCAAAACAGTTTTTGGACAGTATGATTTTTAATGTTTTATAAAATGTTGCTCACCAAGCCTGCATTTATTTGATCCAAAAAACAGCAAAATCAGTAGTATTGTGAAATATTTTTATTATTTTAAATAACTGCTTTCTATTTGAATATATTTTAAAATGTAATTTATTCCTGTGATCAAAGCTACATTTTCAGCATCATTACTCCAGTCTTCAGTGTCACATGATCCTTCAGACATCATTCTAATATTCTAATTTGCTGTTCAAGAAACATTTATTATTATTATTATTATTATTATTATCAATATTTAAAACTTTTGAGTATTTTTTTCAGGATTCCTTGATGAATAGAAAGATCCAGAGATCAGCATTTATCTGAAAAAATGTGAAGAAATTATAGAAATGAATACTTTTATTTAGCAAAGATGCTTTAAAATGATCAAAAGTTGTGATAAAGATATTAATAATGTTACAAGATAATGTTCATGTTATAATGTTAATCAAAGAAGCTTGAAAAAAAATTCCACTTTGTGTTGTTTTCAATAATAATAATAATAATAATAATAATAACAAATGTTTTTTGAGCAGCAAATCAAAATATTAGATTTCTGAAGGAATGTGGAAGGATGTGACTGGAGTAATGATGGTAAAAATTCAGCTTTATCACAGGAATAAATTACATTTTTAAATATATTCAATTAGAAAACAGTTATTTTAAATAGTAAAAGTATTTCAAAATGTTACCGCTTTTGCTGTACTTTGGATCAAATAAATGCAAAAAAGCAGAAAAGACTTTAAAAAACAATAAAAATCTTACTGTTCACAAACTTTTGACTGGGATATATATGCACACTACCTGGAATCATTTGTGGAAAGAAAGTAAATGAATACTTTTATCTAAATGAAGTGACAGTAAAGACATTTACAATTTACAAAAGATTTTTATTTTTAAAAAAACAGCTTTCTGTTCATTAAATGATCCTGTAAAAATCAGTTTTCATGACAATGTTAAGAAGCACAACTGAAATTTTCTTGAACACCAATTAGCATATTAAAATGATTCAGCTTTGCCATCACTGGAATAAATGACATTTTAAAATATGTTAAAATAGAAAACAGTTACTTTAAATTGTAATATTTCACAATATTACTATTTTTGCTGTATTTTTTGATCAAATAAATGCAGCCTTGGTGAGCATAAAAGACTTCTTTCAAAACATCTATAATGCCAAATTTTTGAATGCTAATGTAAAAAAAAAGCACCCGTATGTTGTTTTTGGGGATCATTTTCTATAAAATTGTGCAGCTTGTGGAGTATATGGGCTTCATGAAATATACAACTGAATGTGATGAAGGTGATACTGGTAGAAATTTGAGTCAGCGGTAAAGTGACGGCCCAGTTCATGTGAGTCTTCAGTACAGAGAGCATGCTGATTTTCACAGCCAAACCTCCACCTGCCGAGACACTCGACACCACGGCTAACTTTAGCAGACATGACTTTAGCAGCCACTGACTCACAAAGTGTGAGAGGCTAACAGCTGTGTACCCTAACTAACAAGACTTAGAGCCCATCCAGCCGGAACAGATCCGAACTCTGACGATGCCTGTCAAGATCAGCAAAGAGACGGGAAAACGATTCGGAGAGAACAGCGTGTGTACATGGACATAAGGGAAAGAGAAATGGATGGTTTTTGATTCTTCAAACAACACATATTGTGTCCACCGGGGACCCCTTATATGAAAGCTCAGCCTCTGTCTCTCCATCTGTCTTTGTGGCTAATGGAGCTTACTCATCTGTCATCTGCCTGTTTTACCCTGTTATGTGCAACACCTAGAACAAGAGAACGCTTTTAGACACAGTTAAGCTCTGACATCACACTGTCTGATAAACCAGGCCTGTCTGAAGGCGAGAGAGAAGAGCACGCGGGAATTGGCAGCGTTTCGGGTCATTTCAGGTGCCAGGATCAATATTTCTAGAGGATGTGTGAAAACTGTAATCTTAAAGAAACATGATTTCTAGAACAAGTCAGTTCATTGAACAAGGACATATGGAGTGGAACTATGATGAAATGTAGAGGAAAAATGTCAATCACACACAAACACATAGAGTAACCACAGAACTGCACACTGTAAAACATGTTTGTCATTTTTATAGAAAAAAAAAACTGTATAAATGTTACAATTAAAGGGATAGTTTTATAATAATATTACTATTACAGTTTTTCACATTTGCTAAAACACTAAACCCCATTCTGTTTACATAATAATTTAAAATTCTTCACAACTTGTTTGAAAATATTTAAATATACAAAATATAAGCCAGTTCAAAGTACACTGAAGGCATGGGTGCATCTGTCAAGGTACAGAAGAGTGTGAATACAAATGTGAAAAAAAAAATAAAAAAATCAATAAATCAATAAATAAATCATACCTAAGTTTGGTGAATATACCAAAAAAAAAAAAAAAAAAAAAAAACACACACACACATATGTATGAGTATATAGATATAGATTCAAAATATTTAAATATACTATATATATATATATATATATATATATTTATATAATAAATCATACCTAAGTTTGGTGAATATACCAAAAAAAAAAGAAAAATACACACATATGTATGAGTATATAGATATAGATAGATAGATAAATGAAGATATAGATGTAGATAGACAGATATATATGCACACACACACATACGTATATATATATATATATAGATAGATAGATACATACATACATACATATAGATAGATATATATATATAGATGACTGGCAGATAGAGAGATGATATATAGATAGACAGAAATAGATATATAGATGTACACACGCCCACGCACACATATACATACGCACATACACTACCGTTCAAAAGTTTGGGGTCAGTACATTTTTATTGTTTCTTTTTTTTTTTATTAAAAGTTAGTAATAAATAATTTACATTGTTATAAAATATTTGTATTTTGAATAAACACTGTACTTTTTAAACTTGTTATTCATGAAAGAATCCTGAAAAAAAAAAATCACAGGTTCCAAAAAATATTTGGCAGCACAACTGTTGATATTATCCAACATTGATCATTCTAATAATAAATCTGCATATTAGAATGATTTCTGAAGGATCATGTGACACTTAAGACTGGAGTAACAGCTGATAAAAATTCAGCTTTTCATCACAGGAATAAATTCTATTTTAAAGTATGTTAAAATAAAAAACATTATTTTATATTGTAAAAACATTTTGCAATATTACTGTTTTTCTTCTATACTTTTAATCAAATAAATGCAGCCTTGATGAGCATAAGAGACTTCTTTAAAGACTATTACAAGTCTTACTGACCCCAAACTTTTGAACGGTAGTGTATATATATATAGATGATAGATAGATAGATAGATAGATAGATAGATAGATAGATAGAGCTATATATGTACACACACACACACACACACATATATATACACATTCTTTTTTTGTAACTACATGGACACTTTGTTCTCCTTTTTTTAAATGTATTGTCTAATGAATGATCTGTAGTGCGTATAGTATTGACTAATGTGTGTATGATTTGAAACCTTTGTATGATTTTGAGTACAGGTTCTGTGAATTTAGTTTGAAACACAAATTTTGATTTGTGTTTAAGGTTTTGAGAAAATGAGTGATGTTTCAAAAAAATGGGTTTTAGCATTTCAGAAAAACTGTTATAATCCCAAAGAAAATAACAGGTGAGAATAAGAACAGCTAATTTAATATTATCCGCAAATTTACTATGCCACATGAGGCCTTGCGTCAAAGGTTGGAGCATCTTCAGGTTCGAAGTAAACAAGCGGGATACTCATTCATTTAACAGTTGACAGTAATGATGGGCCAGTGAAGCATCATGAAGCACTTTCCTCTGAGTGTTTCGGGTTCAAGTGTGTCGAAAACAGCGCAATTTGGTGGTTAGTAAAAAATAAAGCAGTCAAAAGCCTGTGAAAGAAACTCAGTCGGGCAAAACATTCACCACACATTCCATAGACTGACTCAGGTTACAGCATGTCTAACAATGCGTGTTTGTTTGTTGAATTTCTGTCTCTGATAAATTCATTTACCCATTAAACTTTGCAGTGTTGCCACGTCTGCGGTTTTCCCACGGAATTAACTACTTTCATACTGTCCGCGGCTTGAAGGAACCCCACCACAAAATGTGTATTTTACCCCCTGAAACACAATTTTTACCAGAGGACCCCTCTCCCTTTGTTGTAAAAACCTGGCAACCCTGAATCAAGGTTTCATCTGGCACACACCTCAACTCAAGGTCAGATGCCTCGGTTCAAATGTCACATCACTAGTTGACAGTCAAGATTTAGCTAGATGTGGGAACACAACTTCAAGCACATGTTGTTCATGAGCACCGTAACGACATCGCTCATAAAGGTTTGCAACTTTGCAAAGTAAACAATGATCTAAAAAACACTTTGCCCATTTGCTAATTAGCACACAAAATACCATTGGTATACTACTTCCACCACCTCACCGGAAGTTGTACCCACGTTCTTTTTTACAGTGGCACCTCCAGGAAACAAGTAGATAAAACTTTATTCTGATTGGTTGAGTCGCATTCAAAGCTGTTGTAAATAACTCTACAAACATACACCTTTGTATACTTTTGCGTGTTTCTTGGCAATCACTTTATTACAACCACAACTGTTTCAGAGGAACTACATTGTTTGGTGGAAGAATACTATTTTTATTTAGAGATTATTACACTTTATTTGCTCTGTTTTATTTTGTGAAACCTTACTACATATATGGAATAACCGTTTTATAAAAGCAATAAGCTCCGTGAAGCCGTGGTTTATAGTGAATTTATAACAGGGGGTTTTAGGCAATAAGAACGCCCCTAGCTGTTATAAATTCACTGTAAACCATGGCTTCTTGGGGATTATTGCTTTAACCCTTAAATGCATGACTGTTTCGCCAATGATTATTACATATTCAGGTCTTTAGCGACCCAAACCTATATACCCAGCAGGGATGGATCTCTAACTTCTGCAATAGCAAAACACTCACTTGATATGTTAAGAACAATTACAGATGAATAAAATAAAGCCTATTGTGTTACCTTTTGAAACTTAGAAGGGTTCAATTTGAGCAGATGATTTGTTTTATGCCTGCGATAATTACTAGTGAAACATCACGTCATTATTGTCTATCAAACAGTGCCACCTCGAGGAATAAAGGTGAACTGCATGTATTTAGTCATCAGATATTTACATTTTTGCGCACAAAAAAATATCCTCACACTATTACACGCCTCCGGTCTCTAGCGACCCTATTCACTTTTTACAAAAAAATTAATCAGAAAACAGACATTATTTTATATTTGATTATTTTTTTCTTGTTCTATTGTTTGTAATGAATAGATTGAGGAATACTAAGAAAGCTGATGTCAAACTTAAAAAAAAATGAAGGAGGGAAAGGGTAGTAAATGACGTCCCGGGTCTCTAAAGACCCAAGGTATGCATTTAAGGGTTAATAAACTCAATAAGGATTCTTAGATTACGTCTCAGTGTCTGTATTTTTTCTGATGTGATAGCAAGTCGCAACCACAGTAACAACCAGTTAATGTGTGTGCGTGTGTTCAGTTTCTCTACCTGGCACTTTACTGGCCTAATGGCTTTCAGGACCTGAGCAGTGCTTTGTTAATGAATCTCTACAGCTGTTTCAGCTCCAGAATCCGTCTCCAGGTTGATGGCTCTACAGCTTAAACTGTAATCACGGATTTGAGAGCACAGAAACATTTATCCACGCACAGAGCAGCGAAGTGGCTCGACTTGTCTTCTGCACTTTTTATTATCCTTTCAAAAACACAAGTTGTTCTGGATCGTGGCCAATCCGTTCATAGCACCGGCTTATTTGCATGTATTTACATAAGTGGAAGCTTATGTCCAGTACTGCTCTAATCCTCTTTATTCAAAGAGAGAAACAGATAGAGAAAGGGAGCTCTGACCAGTGCCTGTGCACCAAGGTCACTGATGCAGATCTGTGACAGAAGTCACCGTTAAAGCAGCACATGGGGATCACCAGATGGGCCTGACAAACACATGTATGCTGGCGAGCCATACAGGATAAAGCCGGGTTAGGGATATTGGACTGTAGAAAAGAGTAAATGAATCTCTGAAGGTGTCTGGACCTCATCAAATGGTTTGCATTATAGGTGAAAGTGAGAGAGGAGAATCAAATTGTCGACCTGTTAGGAAACCCCAGTGGAGCACATGGCAAACTACCATCTCTCCCTCCATCTTTCTCAGTTTCAAATCAAATTTGAGTTTTCAATTTAGCGAGCTTCAGTGCATGCCATAACACAAGCGCTATATTTACAATGCCAGTATGCAGTTTAAAAAATATAGAGCCATAAAAATTTAAAGATAAGATGCACATTACTGCAAAATTAGTTTAGCTTTTTGTTAGTCTATTTGTTGATTTATTTATTTAAGCTTGGTGTTTCTCTGTATTATTTTGTTTATTCTTTTCTGTTACACTTTCTGCTGTTGTGCTTATGAGAAAAGCACAATTATTATTATTATCATTATTTTTATTATGATCCTGATCATTAATAACAACAACAACAAACATTTTTATTTACACCATCTTCATTATTATTATTATTATTATTACTATTATTATTATTATTATTATTATTATTATTACCATCATCATCATCATCATCATCATTATTAACAACAACAAACTAGTAATAAAAAGAAATTTAATGATTTTTGTATTTTATTTTGAGTATTGTTTTGAATATTTAGTTTCATTTTCATTTACCCAATCTGCATTATTTTTAACAATCAAAAAACAACTGGTAACAAAAATAAATTTGTTGTTTTTTCTTTTTATAATTATTATTTTAAATATTTAATATCATTTTCATTTACCCCATCTGCATTATTATTATTATTATTATTTTATTTATTCTTATTATTAACAACAACAAACTAGTAATAAAAGTAATTTGTCATTTTAATTGACCCTATCTGCATTATTATTATTATTAACGACAACGACAAACTAGCAACAAAAACATATTGCTTTTTGGTTTGTTTGTGGTTTTTTTTTTTTTTTTTTTTGAGTATTGTTTTAAATATTTAATTTTATTTTCATTTACTCCATCTGTATTATTATTATTTTTATTTTTGACGTTATTAACAACAACAGCAACAACAACAAACTAGTAATAAAAACAATTTGTTGCTTTTTGTTTTTTGATTATTGTTTTTAATTATTTATTTCATTTTCATTTACCCCATCTTCATTATTATTATTATTATTATTATTGCAATAAATTATTATTTAAATAATTATTATTTATTTTCTCCTTAAATGGGTCCATTTGTACTCAATTGTAAGTTATTTTGAATAAAAGTGTCTCCAAAATGAATAATAATTATAAATAATAATAATAATAATAATAATAATAATAATAATAATAATTGAACACAATTTTAATATTTTAATTTAGTAAAAATAAAAAAGTAAGTAATTAAAACAATAACCAACCAAACAAAAAGAATACATTAGTGAAGTAATATTAATTAAATAAGAAATTAAGAGTAGTAAAGAAAAATATGCCACTACTAGTAAAAAAATAAACATAAGCATAGTGAATATTGTGCCTTCTCATCTCTCTCTCATCCTTGGTGTGAAGACAGGTTTTACAGGAGCTAGAGAGTCTGGTCTTTGTTGTAAACCCTTGGCGCAATAAACGACATTATATTAGTATTCTCTGACTGCAGCCCCTCTGTAGAGCAGTGACAGCAGGTCACATCCAGAGAGGCTGAGGGCACAGCCTCCAATAGCACAGTCTGCTTAGGGCTCTACCATATACTGTTATGGCAGGGCTCATTGGAAACCACATAAAAAAGGGGACAGATAAAAAAAAAAAAAAAAAAAAAGTAAGAAATTAAATAAAAGTCTATGGTGTCCGACAAAAAAAATGCTACACTTTAAAGTCTAGGCTATTGCAGCATCGCACAAGCTATAGAGAAGTATATATGATGAGTTCAGATTTAAAATAAGCATTTTTATCAGGCTACTATGTATAGGTTTCTACCTAAGTACCGGTACTTCTGATTGGGCTGTGGCTGGGATTTAGCGAGTTTGAAGTAAAAGTATTGGATGGACGTATAATATGTGTTGAGAGCATATACTCAGTATCATTATCTCATTTTTGACCTAAGTGGCTTTTAGAGGGTTTTGCATCTGAACTCTTCATATGTAACTATACAAAGCCTGTGTGAGAATATTCATCATCTTCAATCATTTTGCATTTGTTTTTAAAAAAGCTTAAAAAACTGAATTCAACCAAACAGTCATTGTTGCCAAGGATATTAATATTAATATGTAAAACAAGTACACAAAACAAAATAATCAATGCATGCTTCCCACACAGTTTTTCGCTAAATGAACACAAGCAACTGAAACATTGACTGAATCAGAGTTTTGACCACAAGTCCACATATTTTTTCTTACAGAAGTTTAAATCAAAGACTACTCTATGATCTTTAAAATTGCTGTGATGATCACAAGCTTACTTAATTTTATGCTGCATTACCAATAGAAATAATTGTAAATATATATTATAAAAACCCTAATATACTGTATTACCCAGCCTAAACACTATAAGCGCTATACATAGGTGAATTTACGAGGCATGAGGAACATCGGTCTGCTGAAAAATTCTGTAGAGCACCATCATGCTGTCACTTCAACAATTAACATGTTTAGTCTAAAATGTGTTTGCTTATGCCTTGTTGATCCCACCAGCAGCGGCAAAACATTAGCGCCTGTTGTGCTATTATTTCGTTTTCAGCGCTTTTATTGATTGCTGCGATCCACAGTTAAACAGCAGGAAGTCAAGTGGAAGAGTGTTTAATTTCCATAGTGTTTCTTCTCCATCTTCCTCTCTATACATCTGTCCCCACTTTCTGCAGAAAGACCATCTGGTCATTCATTTTCAACCTATTACTTTAGCCCTGGCCTTCTCACTTCCCTCTCTCTCTCTCTCACACACACACAAACAAACACACAGGATGTTTGCAAACATTCTCGACGTGCCAGGGTGAAGTGACTCACAAAACATTAAAATCAAAAATAATTACCCCATGATTTACTCACCCTCAAGTCATCCTAGGTGTATATGACTTTCTTTTTTCAGATGAATACAATCTGCGTTAAAAATGTCCTTCACACAGCTCCGGGTTGTTAAAGGAGAAGTCCACTTCCGAAACAAAGATTCACATATAATGTACTCACCCCCTTGTCATCCAAGATGTTCATGTCTTTCTTTCTTCAGTCGTAAAGAAATTATGTTTTTTGAGGAAAATATTTTCTCCATATAATGGACTGGTATTGTGCCCCGATTTTGAACTTCCAAAAGGTAGTTTAAATACGACTTCAAACGATCCCAAATGCGGTTGTGAACGATCCCAGACGAGGAAGAAGGGTCTTATCTAGCGAAACAATTGGTTAATTTAATTAAAAAAATACAATTTAAATACTTTTTAATCTCAAACGCCTGTCTTGTTTTTCTCTCCCTGAACTCTGTGTATTCTGGTTCAAGACAGTTAGGGTATGTCGAAAAACTCCAATTGTATTTTCTCCCTCAACTTCAAAAATCATTTCAAAATCATCCTACATCACTGCAGAAGTACTGACCCTGAATTTGCAAAGTGAACGCGCAAAGGAGATCAAACACCCTCAACAAAAAAGGTAAAACAGCAATATAAGATGATTTCGAAGTTGAGGGAGAACATGAGATGGGAGTTTTTCGACATACACTAACTGTCATGAACAGGAACAAAAACAGTCCAGGCAGAGTAAGACAAGACAAGCGTTTGGCATTAAAATGTATATAAATTGTATTATTTTTATTAAAATAACCGACTGTTACACCGATCGCTGGGATTGTTTAAAACCACATTTGGGATCGTTTGAAGCAGCATTTAAACTGCATTTTGGAAGTTCTAAATTGGGGCACCATATCAGTCCATTATATGGAGAAAAATGCTAAAATGTTTTCTTCAAAAAACAAAATTTCTTTACCACTGAAGAAGGAACATCGTGGATGACAAGGGGGTGAGTACATTATATGTGAATCTTTGTTTTGGATGTGGACTTCTCCTTTAATAAAGGCCTTCTGAAGTGAATCGATGCGTTTGTGTATGAAAAATATCCATATTTATGACTTCATAAACCATAATCTCTAGTTTCCACTATGCGCATTCACGTGAAAGTGCCCAGATAGCACATGTATGTCTGCAAGATGTCTGTTAAAGATCACTTGATCTGGAAAGCATCTCCTGTGTACAAACATCTGACAGATGTCTGTAAGATGTCAGTTTTACATGCATTCTAAATCATAAACATCTTAAAGACTGATCTGATATGAAACATCCTATAGACATATTGCAGATGAGCAAACACTCTAAAAAATCTGTCTTGCAGATGTAAATGCAGATGTCAAATAGACGTCTCCGAGAAGTATGTGTGCTATTAGGGTGGCGTTCCAGCAGATGACGTACAGTAGGCATAGCATAAGCTCCAGTGAGTAATGATGAACACAGAAGTGCAGAGGAGAGAGCAAAACAAACCATTCCTAGATAGCACATGTATGTCTGCAAGATGTCTGTTAAAGATCGCTTGATCTGGAAAGCATCTGCTGTCTACAAACATCTGACAGATGTCAGACGTATTGCAGATAAGCAAACACTCTAAAAAATACATCTTGAAAGATGTAAATGCAGACGTCAAATAGACGTCTCCATGATGTATGTATGCTATCAGGGTTAGAAATACAAAACAAGGATTTGTAAAGGAAAATATTAGAAGGTTTTGATAACAAAACTTGGTTATCACGAGACCGGAGCTTATGCTGTGCCAATGTCCTACATCATCTGCTGGCACGCCACTCTCTTGTGAACATGGGTACGACAGTTAATAATGTGCATACTTAGCAGGTACACATCGCTAAACAGCAGCAGTACTGAAATGAATCAGACAAACCATCTTTAAACTTGAAGAAAGATGCAGCAAGCAACTGCAAAGCTTCTGTTCACACTTCTGCCAATATCCTCGTCTTTTTCCATTTCCTGTGTTTGTGCAGAAGAATCAAGAGCTTTCTGCAGTAAGCATACGAGAGAAAAGGCTGAAATAAACACACAGTTGTGCGGAGACACTTGGGGAAGGATTCCACACCAGCCTCTGTTTTCATTTCTGAGCTGCTTATCCATTTCTGAGTTTCTGATCCTGTGATCTGAAAGCTTCTCTGCAGCCTCTCAGCTCCTCCACTGTTGGGATGTTTGGCTGATGCTTCAGTATAATCTAATCTCAAACATCGTGCAGAAACACAAAAACAACAGCAGCTGCCAGAACAGCAATTCAAGACAATCTCACAAGAGTCTGGCTGGAAGATACAGCACCTCCCGTAACATTCAAAAACAATCTCACCTCAGCGTAAACAACACACCAAATGGGAGCCAGAGGAGGAAGCACAGTGTTTTCTTTCTTGTTTCTTTCTAAGAAACTCATTTATAACTCAAACTTAAACAGAAAAATTTGTGGACATCATATACAAAAGTGACCAAATCTTTACTTTGAGTTTGCTCTCTCAGTTAATTAGTTGAACCAATTGACAACACCGCTATGAATGATTCATTGATATAAACTGAATCAATTTGTTGAATGAAAATGAATCTATTTCTCAAATTCAACTCCCTGATTCGGTTGTAGCAGTTGTCATTTTGCAGTATTATTATTATTTTTTTTTTTACTTTGTAGTAGCTATTATTATGTTTATAATGAACTGAACTTAAGTAACTAGAACTGAATTTAATTTACAGTATATTTAGTCAGCTAAAATCTAATGGTGTTAGTCACTGTAATGCATTTATTAAGCATTTCTCTAAAATTACCAAAGGTTTAGGTTTGATATTAAGGTTTTTTTTTTTTTTTTTTTTTTTTTTTTTTTTAAGACAAACACTGATTTTACTCCTGTGACACTCATATCATAAAGAAACAAGAACATGGTTTTCTTTTCAATGAAATGCCAATTGTTACAGTATATAGTCTAACACACATATTTAATTATAAATAAATATCTAAATAAATTTAGATTAATCTTTATAGGGCTACTAAAGTGATTCAGTCAAGAGCACTGAGTGATTTTCTGTCTTTCTTTTGTTGCTTGATTACCATCAGTGCCACAAACAATAACAACTAAATTAGGCTGCTGTCCCTTTAAAACTGAATGCACAGGTGCAATGTACTGACACACATCTGATATTCTTCCAACTGTTTACTTTCACCTAAGACGTATCCGAGTGTGGTTTGACGACACTCTTTTGTGTCGTCAAATTTATCCATATGTCTGCTCTTCTTTTACTGCAAGATATTGACCTTTTTGAACGTTTTATGAGACCTGCATCAAATGTATGCCAGCTTATGTCCTGGATTGATCAATAGGCTATGATACAGTTCAAATGTACGCATCTAACCTCCTCACCGCACAGCAGATTCGTTCTGCCCAAATCATCCCTCCCTAACATTTTCATCTCATTTTTATTTGTTGACAAAAATGTCGATAGATTTTCGTCATAGTTTTTGTCATTCAGTACAAGTTTTTGTTTCGTTATGGTCTGGTTTTAAAAAATGTTGTTGACGAAAATTATTCGTCAATGAAATTAACACTGAACTGACTTAACTGAATTGAACTAAATGTGACCCTGGACCAGTCATTAGGGTCAATTTTTTTTTTTTTTTGAAAAAGCTGAATAAATAAGCTTTTTATTGATGATTAGATATTTGGTCGAGATACAACTATTTGAAAATCTGGAATCTAAGGGTGTAAAAAAATCCAAATATTGAGAAAATTGCCTTTAAAGTTGTTTAAACGAAGTTCTTAGCAATCAATTTTACTAATCAAAAATTAAGTTTTGATATATTTACGGTAGGACATTTACAAACTATCCTCATGGAATGTGTTCTTTACTTAATATCCTAATGATTTTGGTATAAAAACAAAAAATTGACAATTTTGACTCATACAACGTATTGTCGGCTATTGCTACAAATATACCCGTGCTACTTAAGACTGGTTTTGTGGTCCAAGGTCACAAATGGAACTGAACAGAATCCAAATGAGTTGAAAAGATCTGCCAATTCATAGACAAACTGCCAACAGTTTTCCCTCAAAAGTCTGTCAGCAAGACATGAAAGGCATCTTATGAGAGAAAGAAAGAGAAAACAATGCTATCAGACAGTTGTTTCCCTATTGTGTTTTCAGTTTGCAGCACATCAGTACCCCATTAGGTTGTAAAGAGTTTTAATTAAACAATAAATATCATTTTAGTGCTCCATGTTGTGAGTTACTGCCTCAGAACATCAAGAAAATAGTCCAAACAATAGCCACAAGAGCTGCCTATAACCGCCACACTAAAAAAAAAGAGCTTCTGATTGTTTTTCAAGGACATTGTTCAACCAACATCTGACAGATCTCACACAGCTGAGGGCACAAACCTATCTCCATTTCATCAGCTGGTGTGCTTTTACTGATCATATGTTTAACCCACATGTCAGCCTCAATCTTACATAGGCAAAACAGTGTATCAGAAACCTCATATTCACAAAAACGCAATAGTTTCCTTGCCCGCTAAACGTGGTGAATTATGGAACAAATCACAGAGCAGCTCTCCTTATTTCCACTCTTAATAGTGTTATTAGATGCTTCAGTGACCTTCTCACATTAAATCAAACAGAGAGTTCATCATTTTCAGAGCTCTGAACCCAAAGGGAAAGATTCCAACAATGAAACCACAAACTCAATTCTCTTCAAGGCATCTAAACGGAAAGAATAACACAAACCAGGAGCTTTCTGATCTCCAGCTATTAGATATATTTCCACTTTCTAGTGGAACTCTTTTTGCATTCTAAGAATTAACAGAATGCAAGACCATTCACACACTGTTAAACGTGCGTGTGTGTGTGTGTATTGCAGGTGTCCTTAAACAGGGTAATGGGAGAGGATGGCAAAAGACTTGTCCTGAAGCCAGGTGATGGTACTTTAGCATTCAGCAGACGTTTTTCATGGTGTGTGGTGACAGGATTATAGATGTGCTGCTCTCGCTAACCTGACTGTAACAAACACAACAATCAAACCAACACCCAAACAACACTGTTACTGACAGACCCTAAACCAACACCAACCATTACAATCCAACACTAATAACTTCCACTACAAAGCATTACAACTGAAACACAGTAAAATGACAAGAACATAAATTGCTTTTTAAATTCAAATTCCTGAATTTCAATTGAGGTCGCAAATAGGGTGCAGATTTGTGATTCTAAGAAATCAAAATTACTATGGAATGAAATTTAAAGGTATCCATATCATTTCTGTTAATGTCATTTTTAATAAAACATTTTATTCTAAACGTTATCATATGAGATGCATTTCCAATAAAATGCATTTTACATGTTATCATTCATCGTGACTTTCGTAATTTTACACGTTTTTCTACAGTAAGATGTTTAATGTTTTTTTTTTTTTTTTTAAGAAGTCTCTTCTGCTCACCAAGCCTGCATTTATTTCATCCAAAGCATAGCAAAAACTGTAACATTTTGATATATTTTTACTATTTAAAATAACTGTTTTCTATTTGAATATATTTTAAACATGTCATTTATTCCTGGATCAAAGCCACATTTTCAGCATCATTACTCCAGTCTTCAGTGTCACACGATCCTTCAGAAATAATTCTAATATTTGCTGTTCAAGAAACACAGTACACATTAAACCAATTTAAAATTTGAAATTAGTATAATTTTTTTTTTTACTTTTTTTTTATCAGGGGGCTGAAAATTCTATTTAGTTGTTTTCAACATAATAATAATAATAATAATAATAATAATAATAATAATAATAATAATAATAATAATAAATGTTTTTTTGAGCAGCAAATCAGAATATTAGAATGATTTCTGAAGGATCATGTGACTGGAGTAATGATGCTAAAAAATTCAGCTTGGAAATCACAGGAATAAATTACATTTTAAAATATATTCAAATAGAAAACAGTTATTTTAAATAGTAAAAATATTTCACATTTTTTTCAGTAAAAAAAAAACTTTTTACTGTACTTTGGATCAAATAAATGCAGGCTTGGTGAGCAGAAGAGACCTCTTTAAAAAACAAGAAACACATTATTTTCCAAATACTGTATATTATTGTTGCTTCTCTCTGCCCCACCTTCCTGAAACGCATCGATTTTTACAAAGCTCATCATTGAAAAGTGCGGTGTGCTCTGAGGCAGCTATCTGTAGGCTACTCTCCCAGGTTCAGGAAACAATCCTCCATAAAATTTGCTGCACATACTCAAATATTTGCGTTGTAATGTTCTGGAACAGTGTTGTAAATATAACTTAACCACTGATTTCTAGTTGTGTATGCATTTGGAAGGCCAAACCAGTTGCACCTTCTTTCTTTGCGTATACATTTGGGCGGTGTTATACAAATCTTCCCACATAGTGACATAGACTTTAATCTTTGCAACTTTCTGGATCTTATATATGAACAGCTTGTAACAATCCAAAGACAAAGGAACACATGAAATCACATTATATGACCCCTTTAATCAGGGAAGAGAAAATAGTATTTATTCTGTTAACCATGACAACACTTCCCAGAATGCTCTAATTTACCCAAGAGTCTTCAAAATGGGGGGAAAATTGTGGACATACCATCTAAGATCCAATGGCATTTACTGACTTTACAAAATTCTCCTGTCAATCCAGTGTGAATCAATGACAGCTCATAAACTGAAAGGGAGTCAGTACGAAATTTGATGTTGTGTGCACACCAAATGCGAAGCAAATATACTCATCACCCTAGACTGCTTGCGGGAAGTTTTTCGCATTAATAAAATCATTGCATAATGCTTTCCTCTATTTTCAACCGGACGTGTCATGCTGGACATGAACAAGTTCTTGTCTGATCGGCTTGCGTGTCAACGCATTTACAAGTAAGCCAATTTTAAACTGTGTGGAAACTGAGACTCAAAATATCACAGCATTTTGAGTACTTCTTTCCCTGTTCCACTGTGTTACATAATCACATGTGGCAATACTTTAGAGCAGGGATGTCTCATGGGGAGCTATGACACCTTTTGGAAAGGTGCCAGGATATTATGAAGTAATCAGTGCCTGGGCTCCATCTTTTAAAATATCATAAACTTCATAATGGTGTAAAGTTTATCATTACATCAGTGTTCTGATCCTGTAGAAGATTATGAACTTCACCTGTGACACAAAATCTCTCATTTTATTCAAATAAGACAGTGAATAATGAGACATTTGCCCTCCTGAAGCACAAAGTGTCATTTCGTGCAATAACCTCTGGCTGATATGGTGATGCAACGTTCAGTAATGTATCAGGCTTACTCTCTGTTTCAGTGGCTGCACAACAAGTACTAAAATCACTAACCAAAACCACCAGTCATGAACCTAAAGTGCAGTAGGCCTCATTAGGGTTGTGAACCGGAAACCGGTCTTTTTTTTTTTTTTTTGGAACCGGTTTAAAATAAAATAAAATAAAATATAAGATAAAATAAAAATGTAATAAAAATAAAATAGAAAATAGAAGAAAAAATTATAAAATAAATAAAATATAATATAAGATAAATAAAATAAAAATAATACAAATAAAAAATAAAATATGTTACAGTTTTTCTCAAATGCTAAAACACATTTCACAAACGTTTCCTCCATGTTCCCCAATGTCTAAACACAACACCCTTTTCTAAAGCTACATAAACACAACCACACCTTCTCACTTCAAAACTCAAACTTTCACACCAAAAGAGCAGCTCGAAGCTTTCAAAAATGTAAACACTATACACATCATTACACACTACAGCAAAACAATTGAAAACACAATGCTCAATTTGTGAGAAGGTTCTGGTTTCATAACTGCCAATGCATATTTTTAGAAACTTTACAGTAACGGATCTTCTTAGATCTCTGCAGAGGATTAGGCATTTAGATTTGTGAGTTTCATATGAAGAGTATAAATCTATAGAAAATACTGCATATACACTGTAACAACTCAATGCAAAAACAGAATCTATTGCACACAACAGTACTCTTGAAAACATGATCAGGGTGTGAAGCTTTTTTATTTACTTTATTCACACCACACACACACCACAATCACTGTGCGGCATCATGTCGCTGAGCTGCATCGGGCCACATCACCTCATCCACATCGCAGGCTATATTGTCTCTTGCCAGGCACCGCGGGAAAAACGCCCTGGAATGGCGAATCCATCCTTGGAAGGCCTCCACTGGGATGTCAACACAGGCCAGCTCCATTGCCCTTAGGAGGTTCTCTCTAGTGTATGGTTGTCTGTCATAAACCTTCCATCTCCACGATGAGAAGAACTCCTCTACAGGGTTCAGGAAAGGGGAGTAGGGTGGCAGACAGACGTTTAAAAACTGGTTACTGTTGGTGGTGAACCACTCTGTGATTTGGTTTGTTCTGTGGAAGTGGACATTGTCCCAAATGATCACATAAATGTGATGTGCGGGCCCAGGATGGTGTTGTTGGCGGTCCAGGAGGATGTCTCTTAGCTCCTCTAGGAAGGTGAGGAGACGTTGGGTGTTGTAAGACCCAAGGACAGCATGCCGGTGGACAAGCCCCTCCGAACCCATGGCCGCACAAAGAGTAATATTACCCCCCCGTTGGCCAGAAACCTCAGTGATGGCTCTTTGGCCAATGATGTTATGGCCTCTTTGCCTTCGTTTCTGCAGGTTGAAGCCAGCCTCATCCAGGAAGAGGTACTCATGAGAAGTAATGTAGGCCACTGAGCAACACAGTATGTCTACTAACTGTACTGTGAACATGGATGTACTTACTTGCACATACTCATAACGCAGGTCTTTGTGTCGCGCAGAGTTGCGCTCAAAGGGAACCCTATAGACCTGTTTCATCCGCATCTTTTGGCGCCGAAGAACTCGGTCTATTGTGGCCAAGCTGACATCATCAATGCTCTCAAAGTTGACATTATCGGCAATGACTTTGTCTCTGATCTCCCGGAGTCTGATGAGGTTGTTCTCACGAACCATATCCACAATGAGGGTTTCTTGTGCCGCTGTAAATATGGCAACCCTCCCACCTCTATGTGGCATTCTTTCAACTCTAAAGAAAGAAACATGTGTTGTCAATTGACATGTTTTACAATAACAACTGATTTGAAACCAATAGACTACTTTCACAGGCTTGTAAAACTGTATTGTGATGAAGAAAGCAATAGAGTACAATACCTGTTGTGTTGTCTGAATGCCCTGATAATGGTGGCCACGGTGAACCTACTCAGGTTTGGACGGACTCTTAGTCCTGCTTCAGCCATTGTCATGCAATGGACAATGACATGGTCAATGACTGTTGCTCGCATCTCGTCCATAATGATGGTGCGAGGTTGTCTTGCTCTCCCTCCTGGACCTTCTCCTCTCCCTCCTGGACCTTCTCCTCTCCCTTGTTGGCCTCCTCCTCTTCCTCCTCTGATTTGAACTCCTCTTCCTCGTTGGCCTGCTCCTCTTCTTCCATGGCCAGCTCTTCTCCCTCCTCTGACTTGAATTCCTCTTCCCCTGACTCTGCCTTCATCCATTGTGTTTGTTTGGAATCTTCAGCAAACTGTGCACTCTGAACTTGCCTTTATACATGTGGTCACAGCATTAGCAACAAGTGTCTTCAATTTTGAGTCGTTGTGTGTAATGAATGACGCCAGGTGTGTTCATTGTGTTCAAATATTGCTGACTGTGGCAAGCATTTTGCATCACATGAGCTTTCATTTGAGAATATGAGCAGAGTTCTTTTGCAACTTGTGTTTTAGCAAGGAAAAATGTGTTTAGATTTATGAGAACGGAGGATTGTGTTTTGTGAATTGTGTCTTGATGTGAAATGTGTTCATGATATTGGAAAATGATGGCTAGATTTAGTAAATGTGTTCAGACAACTGGTCATTTGGTTTAGAGGATTGGCTTTTGTGTTTTAGCATTTGAGAAAAACTGTAAATAAAATATAACATAAAATAAAATTAATAAAATATAATAAAATATAGTAAATTAAATTAAATTAAATTAAATTAAAAATACTGAAAACAAATTCTGCACTACTTACTCAGTGATGCTACAACATAGCAACTGAATCTAAAGAATGACACAGACAGGGTGTGAGCAGTGTTGCCTGAAAAGAACCAGCTCATAAGACTCAACAGTTTTGTAAACTATTGAGTCTTATGAGCTGGTTCTTTTTAGACAATCAAAAAAATACAGCAGAAGTCAAGTCTGATTCTTGGACAAATACATTTTACACATTTTAGAGACTTAAAAACAAACAGCAATGTAAAACCTGTAAGACATAAATCAGTGTAGTAATGACTGATTATTCATTTGACAGTTATCTAGCTAAAAAGAATACACATTATGAATTTCCATCAGTAATATATTTTTAGTTATTAATGAATAAAACATGTTACTAAATGAATTGTTAAATGGAGCCATTAGGGAATCAAAAACATTTAGAAATCTGAAAAGAAACTGGAACCAGAATCATTAAATTCCTAATGATGAACATCCCTAGGCCTCTCTCTCAATTGTTCTATGTGGATGTTCTATGTGGATTTATGAATAATTTGCACAAAATTTATGCTTCTTGTGGTATGATTCCATTATAATTAATGCATCCAGCCAGGTTGAAATTTTTTTTAAAAACTTTGAGGATGTGCACAAAGAAAAGAGTCCTGTCTCAGAACCATTACATCAGTAGTAATGAACATTCTCCCTCCTGTAAAATTCTAATTAATTTTCAGCTGCATAACGTGTTTTGTCCATGTGCTCATGTGCTGTCTTCTCCTCTTACAGTCAGGCACATGGGGGGCACACAAGGGCATGATCCACCCAGAGAAAAGGATTCTCATCACCACCTGCCCAATCTGGCAACCCAAAATGGCAATCTGGCAACCCAAACATCCGCGCACAGCTGGGCCGTGGTCTGGTCCAGCCTCACAGAGCTGTTCATTTGCTTGTTTAAACTGCTCTTCTTCGCACAGTTACATTTTTACCCTGCTCATTTGTGAGAATATGTCTTGTCCTGCTTTCACCCAACATTTCTTGCTTTTAACAGCATTAAAAGTAATCTGCAAACACTTCTCTTGCTGTAGGGCTCAGCTCTGCACTAGAGGGTTATTTAGGGTATACGTTGAAATTCTGTGAGTAATGCAACATGAAAATTGCTCGGATGTGGCCACAGACCATATAACTCTGAATCACTCATTAATATTAAACACTCTGTAAGAAAGCACATAAACACTGTACAGCCAGCTAAAGTTACACTGTTTACGCTAAATCAAACTGACTAAATCATCCAATGCTTGTTTAGGTTATTTAACATGCTGTTGTGGTTCAGTATCAACAATGAGAATTTTTTTTTTTTTTTTGATAAGCTCTTTATTCACTTCAATGAATGGAACCTCATCCAATGCCTCCGTTGCTAATTCCAAAACCTCATTTTAGACCTAGTAACGACACTTGAGCCGTTGATAGCAGACTAATGCAGTTAAGCCAGGCTCACACTACAGGTTTTTTAGCCCGATTTTCTCCTCCCGAGAATCGGAGCAAAAATCTTGTTGAGCACCTCGATTGGTCCCAATGTTTGGCTGCTCTCACACAAATCGGGGGAAGCCCCAATCATATCAAACATGTTTGATATTCAGGATTCGGGATGATCACACTATGATTATGTCAGTACTTTCACAACAGCCAATGCGCAACCGCAAAACAGCGGCTGTGCGGTCCATTGGATAGTGAAGATGGAGGAAACTGCTTCTTATGTTTTTGTAGTAACACTGTATATTATGTTGAAAACCTACCACAACCGCATGGAGTAAGGAAAGCTCTGGAGTGAATCGTCTCAGTTTTGAACATATGGGGTGAGTGCATAAAGCTGCTAGCAGGCTAGCTAACAAATGTAAACATTAGTTGTTGAAATGACAATCTGTTGCGTAAGATCATGTGAGGCGCTCCCTCCGTCATGATAATCTTAATTTTAGGCTCGTCTGAGACGAGCAAATTCTGCGCAGAATCAATCACCGGTGATCACCGCAAGATGCATGCCGGTTAGAAATGTGTTTGAGTTACGTCCGCCTTGCTCTGATGTCATGCTGACATGTGCCAAAAAACTCTCGCGACGGCGAGGCGGCTGTGTCGGATTGAGCAGTCGAGAGCAGTAGCTCTCCACCGACTGCGCTGACCAAAAGCACGATGGGAAACGCCTCGATGACGACACAGCTTAAAGTTCATTGGTTCAGACAACCATGATGTTGCCGTTCTTTTCTAAAATGTTTTATTTTTTAATCTAATATCATGTGGTTATGTGTTTAAATTATGCATGAATATTCCCAAACACTATGCCGGTGCGATCTCTGAGTGAGATATGTGATTGTTGTCATATTTCTGTAAAAATCTAAAATACACGTTTGCATTAAAGTGAAAATGGATGATAAATACAGCTTTTGTATGGGATTAAATAGCAAGCACTTTGAGCGTCTTGTTCATCATATTTATTTTCATATAAAAACAACAGAGCTGAAATTATATCATGTTTATCAGCAACACAGCACGTGAGCGTGATAACGCGATATCCCCCTTTGATCTCGTAGGTATCTGTACTACTTCGAGAGGTCAGAACTGTCAGTCTTGACTGCACTTCACGAGTTCACCCTTACATCTAATCTGGTTGAGTAAACAGTAAGCATATTTTGGCATGCTGTCCTGGGGGAGGGCTCCGAGCCCGGAATATGGCCCGAACCCAGAGAACTCCCCCCCATCCCAAATATAGGATGAGGATAGATTAAGAGGGAGGAGTTGGGGTGGAGGGGGGGATGCCGAAAAACAGTCGAATGACGGAGGTAAGTCGGCTGTGTGCATATATATGACTTGTGCTAGTTTGGATGATTAGCTAGACGAGTTGCACCTGTGCCAAATTAGTTGATTATCTGATCGTGCTCCTCCTGAACTTTGTTATCAAATATCATTTATTTCACTCCTCCCCTCACTGCGGCCGCCTACTCTCGCCTACATTTCAGGCGAGGCAAGGCGCATCTCAAACGAGCCTAATATCTTGTAGTGTGTGATGCGCCATGATTTTCAAGTCTTGTAGTGTGTGCATGTTTAAGATTTCAATAAAAACAGTCATATGCAAACTCAGAATATTATACAGACCTGCAATAATTAAATAAGACAAATAAAATGTATGTATTTAATCCCATTTTATTAATCAGTATCTACTGACATTGAATGATCCAATTCAACCATACTAAGCAAAAATGATACATTTGCGTTTTATTTTCGTTATTGCTGAATAGTGTTGAACTTTCTTCTCCTGCGTCATATTCTTCAAGTGATTAGTTTGAGCTGAGCCCTCTACTGTACAGAGGCATATTCATTTAATTTTATTCATTTCATGAAAGGGCTTTTACATTTGTAAAAGAAGAGCTTTTTAATATTAACTCAAAAGTAACGTAACGCATTACTTTCCATAAAAATAACTAAGTAACGTAATTAGTTACTTTTTTAGGAAGTAGCGAAATATTGTAACGCATTACTTTTAAAAGTAACTTTCCCCAACATTGTTGGTTATTTTGCTGTTGTAAGATCTTTAAAATAACTGAAATCGTTTGGCGAAGTAATATGGACATGCAATGCAGTCAAGACCTGCCTGGAACTACATTTCCCTGAAAATAATTGCATATCATAGAACATTCATCAGCCAATCAGATTCAAGCATTCAGTGGCTTGTAGTATAAGCCAAAATAATTTTTGCTGTGTGAGTAGTTCTAATACAAATGCTGAGGGAATGATAGCAAATTAGACATATTTCTCTTTTTTAACAAGTGTAAGCAATCTCTATATTTTTTGGTCTTTTCATAGAAATGCTTGTGTTTTGCTGTTGAGGCAAATGAGAACGAAAAAATATATATTTATTCAAGTTTCCTTTCACCACTATAGAAATGTATCAAACTATGACGACTTCTGCTTCTGATAACCCCGGAAATATGAAAAGGGTCGATTGTCATTATATTTGAAATGATGTATGTCCAGACAACTACTGAGCATCTACACATATATTCATTTAACCAATGAAACATGTGATTTATACCATTACTTACTGTCAGAAACGCAATTTATTTAATGATGTAATTATCAGTGAGGAGTAACGTGACGTGATCTTTATAATACATTCAAACGCATAAGTAAATTGGACACTTTGAGTTCAAATTGTAATTTAATGCCTTCCTCATTTCATGCGCTCTATCCTCAGATAAATGAGGACTCCTCCTGATCCGCATTGATTAACTGGTCGGCGCTGTTTTAATGAATCCAATCGTGATTAAGTATCTGTTGGCGAGATGTCTTTGATCACAGATGATCCTCTAATGGAATCTTTCTGATGCTCTCAGTTCTCTTCCCTCTTTCGCTGTCTTTTTCTCCCGCTCTCTTTCCTTCTTCCTCGCCGATGGCCCCTGGAGCAGTTTTGTATGGTAAGCTGTCTGTGCAGTTGGAGAAAAAGCAACGCTTGACACCTTCTTCTGAAAAATGTGGCCAAATCAATGTTTTATGAACTCTTTTGGCTTAGAGCACATTATGGATTTGGGAGGCCTTTCCTTCAGAGCTTTTTTGAGAACTGTTAGGTCCCACGGAAGTTAACTGCAAAAACATGAGTGAAGCTGCAGAGAAAGATAGAGAGTGACAGGGAGTTTGAGAGGCAGACAGAGAGAGAGGATGTGGTAGACAGAGATGGAAAGAAAATAGACTTGGGAGGGCTATTTTAAAAATCTATTCCAGTACTAATGACTAATTACTTGGATTGAAAATGTTATCAGAGGGTGAACCTAAATACAAAATTATGGAAGCAACCTAATTTGACCTTCATTTAATTAGCTTTGAATTATCACAAAGTCTTCTATGCAAATTAAGACAAAATAAAGGTGACGTATAAAGGTTATTTATGTTTATATTCATATTGTTTATATCTTATGGATATACACTACCTCTCAAAAGTTTTTGAACACTAAGATGTTTGATGTTTTTTACATTAAATACATTTATTTGATCCAAAATTCAGCAAAAGCAGTAATATTGTGAAATATTTGTAGAATTTAAAACAACCTTTTTCTATTTGAATGCATTTTAATATGTAATTTATTCCTGTGACCAAAGCAAAATTTTCAGCATCATTACTTCAGTTTTTAGTGTCACATGATCCTTCAGAAATCATTCTAATATGCTGGTTTGCTGTTCAAGGAACATTTCGCTGCCTTGGAATTATAAGGTTCTACCTGACATTTTTGTCAAAATTCAGTTATTCACATATTCTTATTCTGTGACTTACTTATGTACATTATGTGATGTTTATTTTGTAACCTTTGTACATTTTGGGCCTTTTTTTAAGAAAACATAAAGGGTTCTTTCTACAGAAATCTATGGAATGCAAAACCTTTGATGCGCAATATCTCACAAGTGCTCAGAATGTAGATAGAATCTTATAATTCCAAGGCGGCCATTTATTGTTATTATTATTAATATTTAATACAATTAAGTACATTTTTTTCAGGATTCTTTGATGAAAGATTCAAAGACCAGCATGTATCTGAAATAAAAATCTTTTGTTACATTATACACTATACCATTCAAAGGCTTGGAGTCAGGATATATGTATATTTTTTTTAGAAATTAATACTTTTATTTAACAAGAATACTTTAAATTGTTCAAAATCGATGATAAAGACATTTATGATATTACAAAGATTTTTATTTCAGATAAATGCTGTTCTTCAGAACTTTCTATTCATCAAAGAAACCTGAAAAAAATCTACTCAGCTGTTTTCAACATAATAATAATAATAATAATAATAATAATAATAATAATAATAAATGCTTTTTGAGCAGCAGATCCGAATATTAGAACGATTTCTGAAGAATCATGTGACTGGAGTAATGAAGCTAAAAATTCAGCTTTGAAATCACAGGGATAAATTACATTTTACCAATATATTCAAATGGAAAGCAATTATTTTAAATAGTAAAAATATTTAAGAATATTTCAGAATTGTACTGTTTTTGCTGTACTGTGGGTTAAATAAATGCAGGCTTGGTGAGCGAAAGAGTCTTGTTTAAAAAACATTAAAAATCTTACTGTTCAAAAACTTTTGACTTTTTGTCCGCTTACAGCCCAAAGTATATTTCACTTTTTAAAGTTCAACACTGTCCCAGGTCGTTGTTCACAGTAGAATACAAATACAAAGACACGGAACAACAAAGAATACAAAGAGACGAAACAACAACAACAAAATAGCAGAGACTACAACAACAACAGACGCTCACATTGACAAGTGCTTTTGAATAGGAGGGTATGATGAGATAGTTCAGATTTGGTTTAAAAGAGTTCAAAAATATTTGTTATCAGTCAAAATTATAGGAAAATACAGAGCAGACACTGGACATGGATGAAGCTTTCTAGAGTGCATGTATTGATCATCCGCTTTCGTGCACAACATCAAATGGAGTATACTTTGAAAGGCTACGTGTTCAACTGTACACATACGTTAGCGTACGCGCACAAAAACGAAGTAAACTTTGGGCTGTAGTGTACATTTGTTAACATAAACATTTACAGATCAACTCCAATCACTTCCATTGCAAGTGTCTCACTGTAATCCAGATTTTGGCAGGTGCAAGTAAACAACATTATGCCAAAAATGCTGTCGACTGAGTTTAACTTGTGCTGAACCCAAAATATTCCTGATTCCTGAATCTGATTACATCAGAAAGACCAGTGGGCATTTTTTTAAGCGTATACACCTCATTATTGGGTAGGCCCCGGTCCAGTGATCAATGCCTTGATCTTTTGCCTTGACAGTATCTGTATCAAAATCAAGATCAGAATATATTGCACCTACCTGCACAATCTTCAAAGAGATTCTCCTCTCTTCAAAATGAGAAGAGAGAAAGAGAAAGAAGAGGACTGGAGAGGAGGAAATGTGATTACTACACACTGTGTGCGAAAGAGAGAGAGAGTGAACAGAGAGAACATGGGTTCTAAAAAAAATGGTGGTCACTGCAAGAGACTGAACCACAATGAGAAATACTTTCAGAAACTTTTTAGCCTTATACCACATTTTTTTAAAATGACTTTACAATGAACAATTGCAATTGCCTCCAGGGGAGAGTCTTATGCAAGCACTGCAGTACATTGATATTACAATAATATACATCCTCTGGAGCAGAGAGAATAATTTACTTTGATAGCTAGTTTCGATATATTTTTATATTTTTATGTCTGTGTAACTTTATATTTGATGAAGGACTTAATGGATTGAAATGTTAATCAAACTAATCAGTAGGGCTGGGCGATAAACTGATAACGATAATTATCGTGCGATATGAATTTCCTCGACAAACGATAACAAGAGTTCGATAAATGTTTGATATAATGTTTACGTAGCAAAGGTGGAACAAAAGGGCGCCTTTTAAGGCGCGCTAGTCGGACCGTTTATCTGCTCGAATCAAAGTTCAAACGGCGGAATCACGGCGCAAACAAAGAACTTACTAGAGCAGATCACTGGCTGATGAGACTCGGCCACTACACCGTGTCCAGCGTGAAGCGATTGAATTCAGTGAAGAACACAAAAAAGCCAGAAGATACAGCGCTGACAAACAAGAGAAACACGGTGTGCAACGATACAGTCAGAAGGCTTTTAAATCTAAAAATCGGCATTATTTACCATAGATTTACTGTAGTAGCACTAACTGTACAGTGGTATTATATCAGAAATGTGGGTATATTTGTGTCGAATTTTATTATGTTATTAATGTAGACATGTATTAAATGTATTGAAGGAGGAGTAATGGAATTAAATTGCAGTATTTTTTGTAATTAAGCTATAGTGTATATGTATTTATAATAAATGTTTTTAGACTACTGTTTTTCACACAAATACCTAGGAACCACATTTTTAGCATGGTATCGAGGTGCTTTATGGTGGTTTTAACTGTTATCATGATCTATGGATGATACTATGGAAGAGCAATGGTTAGTTAAAAAAAACTCAGTCAGAATAATTAAATTTCACCATATAAAAATGAAGCTGCTATTACAGATATTACTGATTTTGTTAATGAACATAAATCTACATCTGCATCCTAACTTAAGCTACTATCAAATGTGTATTTCTAAGAGACAAAAAAAAAAAATGTTATCTTAATAGCTTATTATTAATATGATCAGGTACCACAAACCTGTTTTTTGATTTAAAATAATTACTCATTAAAACATACAGAACTGTGTTTTTTTCTGTTAAGATATTTATTTTGTTAAGGAAAAATGACTGGAAAAGTGTGAAGAAATCAAAAAACATGAAGACATGAAGAACATGTCATGCTCTGAACATAAAAAAAATATTTTAAAGCCACAATTAACCGTCTGGTTTTTACAATTTTCACAGTGTATCAAAAATCTGTCTTTAAACTTGAAAGAAATGACTGTGATAGTTTTTTGGCCATACCGCCCAGCCCTATTAATCAGTACCAATCACCTATGTTCAGATTTGCTGTGAAAGGACCCCATAGAGATGTTTCAAAGACATAATTGTGCTAGATGAGTAAAATAATGAGCAGTGTCTAAGAGACACCCTGAGACCACCAGGGGTCTGCAAAGCATACTTGAAGGTTTGCCAAAAAATATAAGGGAATTTTTTTTTACAAAATGTGAGGAAATTTTTGACCAAATTTATTTTTAAGGCGGTCAAGGGTTAAAGGGTTATTTCACACAAAAATGAAAATTTGTCATTTATTACTCGCCCTCATGTCAATCGAAACCCATCATCTTCGGAACACAAATGAAGATTTTTTAAACGCTTTTATTATTTTTGTTTTCTTTGTGCACAAAAAGTATTCCCATAGCTTCATGAAATTAAGGTTGAACCACTGATGTCACATGGACTATTTTAATGTTGTCCTTACTACCTTTCTGGGTCTTGAACATGTCAGTTGTTAGTAATATATATTATATATACACAATAACATTAATGCATTTTTTAATTATGTGTATTATAATATTTACATCACCCAATATCTGGTGTTGATTTGGTAAAATTAATTAAAAAAAAAAACGTATTGACACTATGAACTTCACCCAGCCTCTATTGTTTATGATATGGTTTACCGACATCTATTGTTTTCTGTTTTCCTTCCAAACACTGTTCCTGTATTGACTGAGTGCTTTGACAATATTGTCTGGAAGCCAGCCATGGCCATAAAGCACATTGAATTGAAAAACTGAGATAGAGTGAATGCTGAAAGAGAGAAAGAGTGTGAGCGAGAGAGGCTGGCTAACTCACTGAAGCGTTGCTACGTACTGTCCTCTCCTTTTCACTCTCACTCCTGAACTAAATCCACTAAAAGCTTAAAACTCTTGCCTTCACCCTCCCTTTCCATTCCTCAAATCTCTCTTTCTTGAGTGCAGCGGAAACCCATTTTCCATCTTTCCCTCTGTGACCTCCCTGCCGAACACACCCAAACGAAAAGGGTGAAGACAGAGAAAGTGCTGGAGAAGAAGGAGGAGATAGCAGGTCTCCAGCAGGGATTCATGCATCAATTAATGAGTTGAGTTTGGCCGCGAGTCCACCAAAATCTACAGCTCATCGCAGTGTGTGTGAGAAAGAGAGAGCACAGAAATGTGTTCGACTGGCAACAGTAGTATATAAATAATTCAAGTTTTAAAAGTTGAAATGAACTGGCATAGGGGGTGTTCTGTGTGTTTCCATGAGGAAGACTCTCTAAGTGCCCTTAAAACTGAGGAAGCAGGAAGCTGGCAATTGTAGACAGGAAATTAAAAATGTATCTGCCTTGGTTTTGAAACACTAGCTCAAGATTAGATGTCAAAGTCAGCATTTATCCTCATTAGAAGTCTAAATACTTGATAATCTTTTCTGGAGAATGCGTTAAATTACACTCTTTACACATATTTTTACAAATTGAAACTACATTTTAATTAGAAACTGACAAGGACACACAGAATTTTTTCCAGATTCTGACTGCTGTTTCACTTGCAGGCCGGATTTTTTAGAGCTGATATTCTGTGATGTACATACTGTCATGTCATGTCACTATAGCTGTAGGCCATCCAACAAACCTTCTCAGCGACACACCAGACGAATGGAAGACAGACAACGGGGGGGGGAATGATTCTCCATTTCCTCTGGTGCTCTTTCTGTTGATGTGCGTGAGCGCTCTAGTCAGAGCGAAGTCAAAGCAAGTCTTGCTGTGTGACATGTCAGAGAATCAGAAAAGACTGGAAAGATACATGGAGGTTTTATCAAACGGCTGCAGATGCGCTGAGAAGCCTGAGAGCAGAGGATGATGGGATATCGTCTCACTCTGCCCAGGGATCTGAGCAACGTCAGAGCGCTGCAGCGTGCGATCGTCCAAATTCATTTCAGAGAGCTTAAACTACCCACACACACAACATGTATCTCTGTATGGCAGTAAATATGGTGTGTCAAATGAGAATGAGAAATTGTCTATGGAGATTTGTGGGGATCTGCAACAGCCTGTCAGCTCTGTCACTTGATTCTCATGCAAAATTAAACCGCGGAGTTTAGGGGAAAAAACAAGTTGGAAGATATTTGCAAAAGAACAGTCAGAACAGTGTTTTTTTTAAAGCTTGATTCTGATTGTCTGACAGACATTAGCATTGACTATTCTATACAGTAACTACATGACACAAGTAGTGAAGCTTGTAGTCACATTACACATGCATAACACTTCATTATGCTCTTTTTTGCAAACTTTCAGTTCAACAAACCTTCAATAAAACTTAGTCCACCGGAGCAAAAACAAACAAACAAAAAACAGAACAAAACAAAACAAAAACAGAACAAAACAAAAAACATAAAATACAAAAACAAAAAAACAGAACAAAACAAAACAAAACAGAACAAAATAACAAAAGAGAACAGAACAAAACCAAACAGAACAAAATTAAACAAAACAACTAAAAACTAAACAAAACACCGAACAAAAACAGAACAAAACAAAAAACAACAGAACAAAACAAAACAACAGAACAAAAAAAAAAACTGAAACTAAACAAAAACAGAACAAAACAAAACAACAAAAAACGGAACAGAATAAAACAAAAAACTGAACATAAAACAAAACTAAACAATTTCTTTTGTTTTATTTTATGGGGGAAAAATACATAAAAATAAAAATAAAAGTGACTGTTGGCACCAATAGCCTTGTGGTTAGTGCACCAACATACAGCACAACTGTGCTCGTGGCGACCCGAGTTCGAATCCTGTCTCGAGGTCCTTTGCTGATCCCACTCCCCTCTCTCCACCCAGTACTTTTCCTGTCATCTCTCTACTGTCCTGTCCATTAAAGGCACAAAAAAGCCCAAAAATATAACAAATAAATAAATAAATAAATAAAAATAAAAAGTGACTTATCTCTTTCAGGCAGCTGGGCATTTGCAGAGACTTTTGATTCCCAGCTTCATCCACCAAGCTAGAAACTGTGTGATCTGTTAGGTCTGCAGTGATGAGACGGGTGAATGAATGTGCTGTTAATAGCGGTCTCTCATCAGCGTAATTATGGGCTGGTAATCATGAGAATCCTCTGCGGAACGACCCTGAGCTTGAGTCATTCAACCTCAGAATGTAATACATCTAGACGCATTCAGAGACCTCTCAATGAAAGTTAGAACAAAATAAATTAATGAACTCATATACTGACCCAAAAACATTTAGTCACGTCTAAACTTCACATTTTATAATGAGATCAGAGGGTGTACACATTAACATGAAGAGAGATGTGTGTGCTAAATAACTAGCAGAGCTTTCAGTTCCCATGCAGGAAAGAGTGTTGGAAGCCTAGTGGTTAAAGGAGAAGTTGGTCACCATTAAAGTCCACAATATGGAGAAAAATCCTGGAATGTTTTCCTCAAAAACCTTAATTTCCGACTGGAGACAGAAAGACATGGACATCTTGGATCTCATGGGTGTGAGTAAATTATCAGGAAACTTTTATTCTGAAAGTGAACCAATCCTTTAAGGATCTGTGATCCTGACAGAAAGATTGGAGGTTCAAGCCCCAGTTTATTACGATTCTGCTTTTAATTAAGAACCCTAACCTTACGTTCCTCAGGGGGATCCTGCCACCTCGGCATTAGACGTACTCTGAGTCACTCTGAATGAAAGAAGCATAAAATAATGAATCAAGTGATTCATTAATTAAGGCCAGATCAAGAGATAAAAGCAATTTTGTGTTTGTAATTAATGAACTGAAGTGGCAGAACTCGCCTAACTAAAATTATCCATGCATGCAGTGATGTTATTACTGATATGACAAAAAAATATATCTGATTCATTTGGAATTATGCACACACAAGACAAAAGAGTGAAAAACACATTCAATGTAAAGAAAAAAGAATGTGAGAGAAAAAAAGTGATGATATTCATTGTTTTTTCAGCCCTGAAGCAGAAAGTCCTCTTTCCAGCGTGAATTCCCATAACACCCTCGCAACAGAGAGAAGACCGAAAGAGAGAGAGAAGAGAAAATGAAAAACTAGACACATTAAAAGACAAAGAGAAAACCCAGTGGTTCACCAAAAACAAATTGTTCTGAGTGAAAGCTGTCTCACACTAAGATACATGAGAGGAGAAAGGATTGGGAGATAGAACGAAAACAGGAAAAACAGACAGAATCAAACTATGAAGTATTGCAGCAAACAAACAAGTTAGAAAGAGACATACAGCAGGTCACTTCCTTGCGGTTTATTACAGCTTGACTGAGTCCAGGTTAGTCCTCAAACTGAATGATTGATGGCCGTCACACCCACGTGTGTTTGCCCCAGAATAAACCTCAAAGGTGGATCCGTTCTTATCCATCATCCCTCAGCAAGACTTCACCACTGTTTGCTTTCATTCTGGCTGATCCTCAAGGTGTGTGTGCGTGTGAGTTATGTGAAAATTCACATCAGACAGGGGGTTGGGTGTAATTAGGCTCAGAGGTGCTTGTTTTGCCTGAAATCTGGCAAACAAGATCAGTAGCCACAACATCAGGGACCCGGAGAGTGAAACTCAGCCAGAAGCACCAAATACAAACCCGCAATGATAGTCACACAAAATCATACACAAACTAGATCACAAGATGCATCCAGTGGTAACACTTGAGCAATTGTACGTAAGGTGCGCAGACGTGAACATCGCTCATACGTCAACAGCAACAGCGAATGGCTACAGTTAATTTTGTACATTGCATTATTTAGTTAAAACTTGAAAATATTAAGCAAACTCTTATTCATTAGGTGCTGTGTTAATAACTAGAGCTCTAAATTCGTCTAAATATAGAAATATATATAAATCAGCGTTGTGCGGTGGTGTTCTAAAATGAGGAGGCAACTCTTTTTTCCAAATGTAAATTCATATCCCGGTCACATTTTCTTGGTTAAATAAACTAGAGCTGCAAAACGATTTTAATCGATTCAAAATAGATGTTTATGTTTGCATACTATATGTGTGTGTGCACCGTGTATATTTATTATGTATATACAAATACACACACACACACACACACACATATATGTATATATTTAAAAAAAAAAAAAAAAAAATTATGTATTTTATTTACAGTGGGTACGGAAAGTATTCAGACCCCCTTAAATTTTACACTCTTTGTTATATTGCAGCCATTTGCTAAAATCATTTAAGTTTTTTCCTCATTAATGTACACACAGCACCGCATATTGACAGAAAAACACAGAATTGTTGACATTTTTGCAGATTTATTAAAAAAGAAAAACTGAAATATCACATGGTCCTAAGTATTCAGACCCTTTGCTGTGACACTCATATATTTAACTCAGGTGCTGTCCATTTCTTCTGATCATCCTTGAGATGGTTCTACACCTTAATTTGAGTCTAGCAGTGTTTGATTATACTGATTGGACTTGATTAGGAAAGCCACACACCTGTCTATATAAGACCTTACAGTGCATGTCAGAGCAAATGAGAATCATGAGGTCAAAGGAACTGCCTGAAGAGCTCAGAGACAGAATTGTGGCAAGGCACAGATCTGGCCAAGGTTGCAAAAAAATTTCTGCTGCACTTAGGGTTCCTAAGAGCACAGTGGCCTCCATAATCCTTAAATGGAAGACGTTTGGGACGACCAGAACCCTTCCTAGAGCTGGCCGTCCGGCCAAACTGAGCTATCGGGGGAGAAGAGCCTTGGTGAGAGAGGTAAAGAAGAACGCAAAGATCACTGTGGCTGAGCTCCAGAGATGCAGTCGGGAGATGGGAGAAAGTTGTAGAAAGTCAACCATCACTGCAGCCCTCCACCAGTCGGGGCTTTATGGCAGAGTGGCCCGACGGAAGCCTCTCCTCAGTGCAAGACACATGAAAGCCTGCATGGAGTTTGCTAAAAAACACCTGAAGTACTCCAAGATGGTGAGAAATAAGATTCTCTGGTCTGATGAGACCACGATAGAACTTTTTGGCCTTAATTCTAAGCGGTATGTGTGGAGAAAACCAGGCACTGCTCATCACCTGTCCAATACAGTCCCAACAGTGAAGCATGGTGGTGGCAGCATCATGCTGTGGGGGTGTTTTTCAGCTGCAGGGACAGGACGACTGGTTGCAATCGAGGGAAAGATGAATGCGGCCAAGTACAGGGATATCCTGGATGAAAACCTTCTCCAGAGTGCCCAGGACCTCAGACTGGGCCGAAGGTTTACCTTCCAACAAGACAATGACCCTAAGCACACAGCTAAAATAAGGAAGGAGTGGCTTCACAACAACTCCGTGACTGTTTTTGAATGGCCCAGCCAGAGCCCTGACTTAAACCCAATTGAGCATCTCTGGAGAGACCTAAAAATGGCTGTCCACCAGTGTTTACCATCCAACCTGACAGAACTGGAGAGGATCTGCAAGGAGGAATGGCAGAGGATCCCCAAATCCAGGTGTGAAAAACTTGTTGCATCTTTCCCAAAAAGACTCATGGCTGTATTAGATCAAAAGGGTGCTTCTACTAAATATTGAGCAAAGGGTCTGAATACTTAGGACCATGTGATATTTCAGTTTTTCTTTTTTAATAAATCTGCAAAAATGTCAACAATTCTGTGTTTTTCTGTCAATATGGGGTGTTGTGTGTACATTAATGAGGAAAAAAATGAACGTAAATGATTTTAGCAAATGGCTGCAATATAACAAAGAGTGAAAAATTTAAGGGGGTCTGAATACTTTCCGTACCCACTGTATTTGTAGGTAAACACATATATAATTTATATTATATATAAATATAAATATGTGACATATAAATCTAACATATTTTTCTTAATATATACATGTATGTATGTGTATTTATATTTATTACATAATATACACAGTACACACACGTATGTAAACTAACTTTTATTTTGAATCGATTTATCGTGACTAATTGTTTTGCAGTTCTAAAATAAACATTACTTACTGTATACTAAAAAACAATTCTATTTTATATTTTTTCAGTATTTTTTCAAGTGTGATTTTGACGTAGCAAAGGGGTTACATCTAAGTATGTGAGTTTTTGTTGCCTTTTTGAAATTATTAACGCCATTACATTGTTCATTCAGACTGAATCGTGAATGTGCATAAACACAAAAGGTGGGATTTATTGCATGAACCAATCACAGCCGAACATAGCCAGTCATATCCAATCATATCGTGATGAGGCATTGCTTCCTCTCACATGACTTCCCCCAATTTGTTCTCAATTACCCCCTCTATGAACTCACCACAGGCTTTAGGGAGTCTGTTAAAACTCAATGAGCTCAGCGGAGGCGAGAGATGCACAGATACTTTATTCAACTTATGCCAAAGTTTATTTTAGTAGATTTCACTCAGTGTCATTAAAAGTAGATCAAAACTAGACTTTCGCTTAAGTCTCCTGCTTCTAATTTTCTCATAAGAAAGTCTCACATAATCTCACGTCACTGCGCCGAGATACCAAAATCTGCAGTGAAATGTCAGATATTTCAGTACGAACACAATTATTTCTCATCAAATTCTCCCAAGACCAATTGGAGCGATGCTATCCTCTTTCATTTTAAAGCTCTGTGTTCTTACTGTACGTATGCCGCATCTGTGTCTATTTTTATTTTTGTTTTAAAAGAAACACTTGGACAAAGTTGATACTTAAATGAAGCACAACATCAAGTCTCCTGAGCGTTAAAAGAGTAGCGTTCTCCTGTGGGTATTTCTATTGTGTTTGTTTACCTGTTCTTTTTTTAGGCACTTATTTGGCTGTCTCTCACTGGAAAATAAAAATTCTTTTAACAAATAAATACTTCAACCAACAAAGACACACACACATGCACGCTTGCACACAGTCTCTCCACCTAGCTCACCCTGTTACTGAACAAGTCATCCATTTATACGCTTCACCTCGGGAAACACTGGGGGTCACTTACTCTCTATTACTTTCTTTCTCTCTATCTCTTGATTCCTGCAGAGGCTGTGTCATGACAGTAATGTTAATCTTGTCCTGTGAGACAGAAATGATGACTGAATGAAAGAAAGGAGAGTGAGACTGCAGTAATAAAGTGCTTTCTCTCTCTGTCTCTCAGCCAAGGTCTGTTGAACTCTGAGGTGAAGAGTGAAGCTGTGGTCATCGCTGCCCTTATTTTCTCTTTGGGAGATCCTCTCTGTGTGATTCCACGTGATGGGATCAGAAAGTGGGATGAGGTTTTTCTGAAGGTGCAGATTTCATCTGTCTGGTGTTTTGTTATTCTCTCATTAATCAACACTTTGGCAGACGGCTCAGCTGCGCACAAAGCAATTTGCTGAAAATAACCAATCATCAATATGAGGGCCATGAAACTTTCATGCATAAATATTCAGAAGTTTAAAACTCCGTTCTTTCTTCCAAATTGCGAAATTACCATCTAAAGTCAACTGTGTAAATCATTTTGTTTAACTATTACACTGACAACATGTTTTTGAAGCCATGCACGAAAAAAACCCTCTCCTGGAAGAAAATTACCAATACTTTTTACATTAAGTTTACAGACGTTTCCTCTAAGCCTAAAACACAACGCAATTCAATGCGGAATTCAAAATATGTGTAAAAAACCTGTGAGAAATCAATACAGAAATGTCAGCACATTAACACAATACACTGAGCCTTATTTTTATAGACTTTTCTTAGAGTGTATCAATGGATATAAACTTGCAAATTCACCATTAAGGGAAAACTAATGCATAAAAAACCTCATTACAATCCATGTCTGCCAACAAAACCACACCACAGCAGCCAACTAAACTGAATCCTTCCTCATTTCTACCTGTAGTCATCACTCAGGTAGACTGTTCTGCCGACACTTTGACAGCATTGTCATGCCTATTTAATAGTTGCTAGTCATTTATTTTACATAACTTCCTTTTCAGATGCTGACACCATACTGTATAGTAAAAAAATCAAGTAATCATTTTCTTCATTTCATTTTTCACTGCACTTCAAACACATCGAAGAAATGTTGTGAAGTAGTTCATTATCTCATGTGAGGAGAACAGGTGCACATTAAATCAATTTGCAGTTTCAGCATAGTACAATGGTTTCTGAAGGGTCATGTGAAGACTGGAGTAATGCCTGCTGAAAATTCAGCTTTGCCATCACAGGAGTAAATTACAGTTGAGGTCAAAAGTTTACACCCCCTTTCACAATCATTAAAAATGTTTAATTATTTTACCAAAATAAGAGAGATGATACAAAATGTATGTTATTGTTTATTTAGTACTTACCTAAATAAGATATTTCACATAAAAGATGTTTACATATAGTCCACAAGAGAAAATAATAGTTGCATTTATAAAAATGACCCTATTCAAAAGTTTACATACACTTTGATTCTTAATACGGTGTTGTTACCTGAATGATCCACAGCTGTGTTTTTTTTTTTTTTTTTTGTTCTGGTTTTGTTTTTGTTTAGTGATAGTTCTTCATGAGTCCCTTGTTTGTCCTGAACAGTTAAACTGCCTGCTGTTCTTTGGTTTTTCAGCATTTTTGTGTATTTGAACCCATTTGAACAATGACTGTATAATTTTAAGATCCATCTTTTAACACTGAGGATAACTGAGGGACTCGTATGCAAATATTGCAGAAGGTTCAAACACTTACTGATGCTCCAGAAGGAAACACAATGCATTAAGAGCTGGGGGGTGAAACATTTTTGAAATTAAAGATCAGGGTAAGTTTAACTTATTTTGTCTTCTGGGAAACATGCAACTATCTTCTGTAGCCTCTGAAGGGCAGTACTAAATAAAAAAATATATGATATTTAGGCAAAATATAAAAAAAATGTGCACATCACATTCTGTTCAAAAGTTTTCACCCCCTGGCTCTTAATCTATTGTTTTTCCTTCTGAAGCATCAGTGAGCGTTTGAACCTTCTGTAATAGTTGCATATGAGTCCCTCAGTTGTCCTCAGTGTGAAAAGATGGATCTCAAAATCATACAGTCATTGTTGGAAAGTGTTCAAATACACAAAAATACACAGGTAAGAGCAGTATTAAGAATCAAGGGGGTGTAAATTTTTGAACCAGGTCATTTTTATATATTCAACTATTATTTTCTCTTGTGGGCTATATGTAAACATCTTTTATGTGAAATATCTTATTCAGGTCAGTACTAAAAAGTAATAGCAAGCATTTTGTATGATCCCTCTTATTTTGTTAATTAACATTTTTAATGATTCTTAAAGAAGGATGTAAACTTTTGACCTCAGCTTTACATTTTAAAATATGGAATATTATTTTACATTATTACTGTTTTTACTGTATTTTTGATCAAATAAATGCAGCCTTGGTAAACGTAATATTAATTATTCCAAACAGTTTAGCAGTATTGTAATTGTGTTTAGTACTTTAAAACTGGACTGACAGCTGTATTCTGCTGCTGTGAGTGGAGAGCTGCACACGCACAATGGCACAAACATAATTACACACACTGGTTCTCTGTGAACGCTTTGATGAATTATTCACACCACACTAGATAAATTAGTGGGACTGAACGAACAGGGTCTGGTCAGCTGACTACACTCAAATCATTTTAACTGAAACCCAAACCAGCTGCAGAAACCTGAGATTCCCGCTCTGACCCAGACATCAGCCATTCCAACAAGTAACAGTTATTTGTCACAGTTAATAGCCTGTGAAAACACACACAATAATGCAGCCAAACATCTTCATAAACACAAACACACACATAATACACGTGCAGTTCGAGAGTATGAAGTTGGTAATGAGATAATGAGAGGAAAACAAGCACCAACTAGCAGCAAAACAAAGTATTAGCATCACAAGCAAATTCTTGGCAAAAGTGAGTGTTAACACACTAAAGAGCTGAAGTTTTGTGCATTAAAAATGCACTTGATTCTTAAAGGCCTGCAAATGTTCCACCTCAGATGGTGCAAGTAAATTTAATTAGCACACTCTCTCTCTCTTGCGCACACGTTTTCTCTATCCCTCTCTCTCTATAATGATTTGTAAATCATTTTTATAGAGTGCCTCTCTCTTTCCTGTCAATCTACAGGCTAATTGAACCTGCTCTGGGTCTCAGGATGGGCAGATCACTGCATTTGACAGACATGCCGCTATTGCCCCGTTTCAACCATTTACATTGCCAACAGCTTTCAGATCCATCCAGTGAGTGAGAATGAGTGTATCAGTATAGCGAGGCCCGTCCCACATGTACTGCTTGGGTTAAACCACTTTCACTCTAACAGCAGATCCAGGACCTGCACACAACAGAGCCAAATCAAATAAACTACTACATTCAGTGGTGATTCACAAAGGATTATTTCAGCAGCCAGTATCAGCGGGGCATCTGTGTGTTCCTAAGCCTTTTGCTCCCGACAACATCCTCCCTCATAGCGAACACATAACCAGCTCTGTTAGGAGGAGAATAAACGCGCACTGTGGCCCGAAGGGAGTTATATCAGCCAACCACATCAGCCAAGGCAATGCAATTATAGCAGAAATTATAGTTTCAACTACATATTCATATGGCCATATTCTGCAGTATTCATTTTTTCCTGTCTTTTATCTCTCTCCCAGAGTGATGTGGAGGATTTATAAAACGCTTTATCTTATTTGGTGCAATTTACTGATGCAAAAACAGCTTAAAAGGAAGAAAGTTATGAAGCCCATGCACCTTCTATTGTATATTTGTCTCGTTTAACTCTCAAATTGTTCAGTTCAGTTGAATCTTTTGTAATGAAGCGAATTAACCAGATTACAAAACCGATTTGAATGTTTCGCTCACACATAGTGTAAAGGAATTGTTCACGGCTCAATAAAATTGATTCAAGTGATTCGTGAGTCAACTACTCAGTGACTCACTCAAACTGCCCTGATAGCAAACACACATCTGGAAGATGTATTTTTTAGAGTGTCTGCTCATCTGCAATACGTCTATAGAACGTTTCCTATCAGATGTCAAATAGACGTCTATTAGATGTCTTTAAGATGCTTGTGATTTAGAATGTACGTAAAACTGACATCTTACAGCTTACAGTACAAATGGCTGCGGCCACCCTTATGGGAAGAAAAAGATGGATATTTCGTTCTTAAAAATAATTTGGAAACTGATGAACTGTGAGAAGCAGCGTTATTAGAATTTTAGCCAGTGTAAATAAATGTTAGCTACTGTTTCGTTTAATGAAAATGCAATGTTCTAAATGTCATTTTATGAGGTAAATCAAGGGTTTAAGACATTGAACTGGGACAAATAAAATGAGAAACACTTGAATCAATAGGAAAGTGACATGTAGCCTAATAGTAAATTGACGTAAAATATTCATTATTAATTATTTGAAAGGAACTGTTCCAGAGTTTAAAAAAAAAAAAAAAAATTCGGACTTCCCATTACTCCTCACTTGAATTGAATGAGTCGGTGGCCGTATATGTGCGCGTGACGGCGCATCTTAGATGAGAGTGCCAGTCTCCGTGCACTGGGACCAGAGACCTTTACTCTGTTTGCACCCTTTCCAACCAGGGTAAGCTGATTTACTGGGTTAAGCCTGACTTTACATGGCATATACTGTTAATGCGGTAAGAAGACGATGCACCGTCAACACACACCCTCGCGCGCGCGCACGCAAACTCATCACACTCATTGCCCTTTTTACTCTATGGCATTATTTCTTAACTACGCCTGTTACAAAATAGTCCAGCTTTATAGCTCCCAGGACGATTCTCAGGTTTACACACAGGCTACAGTCTACCTATTAAGTTTCAGTGACCCACGTCCGGTCACGATCAGAATGCATGACTCACTAAAGCAACAGTCATGGATCACTAAAACAGACGATACCCGTTTATTTTACAAAACTGATCAATGATTTTTAACTCAGTGGGATACTAAACACCATCCTGCTCTTTTTTGTGAACGTCTACTTTGTAAAAAAATTAATTTAAGGACATGTAAAATATGTCAATTAAGTGTCAAACCAAATAAATAGCA